>NC_069500.1:114536447-114910862 GCF_027579735.1 Bombina bombina
TCTCTCTATAACTGTCGACAACTCCATTATTACCCCTACCCCGCACACCCGATGTCTCTTTGTCACATTTGACTCAGATCTTTCTTTAACTCCTAAAATTAGACACTTCCTTACACAAGACACAACTAAGATTTTAATCCACTCTCTCATTCTTTCCCACCTTGATTACTGCAACTCTGTCCTCTCTGGTCTCCCCACCTGCCGCCTAGCTCCTTTACAATCCATAATGAATACCTCTGCCAGACTCATCTTCCTTACATGTCGCTCTTCATCTGCTGCACCTCTGTGCCAATCCCTTCATTGGCTTCCTCTTGCTTCTAGGATCAAACACAAAATTCTCATTCTGACATACAAAGCCCTCAACTGCACTGCTCCCCCCTATATCTCAGACCTTGTCTCCAGATACTCTCCCTCCCGTCCCCTTTGCTCTGCTCATGACCTCCTACTCTCCTCCTCTCTTGTCACTTCATCACACTCCCGTTTACAGGACTTCTCCAGACTGGCTCCCATCTTGTGGAACTCTCTGCCTCGCTCCACAAAACTCTCTTCTAGTTTTAAAAGCTTCAAGTGCTCCCTTAAGACTCTACTGTTCAGGGATGCATACAACCTACACTAACCTTTCCTAATACCAGTTCCTCTCCTCCATTGCTATCCCCTGAACCCCCTTATCATGTAAGCCTAAGAGTCCAGCTGTTTGTAGATCACCTTCTTAAAAACTGACTACAACAGTGCAGCTCTTGGCAGGTCCTTCTACCCATTTGATCCCTATAATTGTTTTGTTGTACTCCCCCTTTGTTTATAGCGCTGCGGAATCTGTTGGCACTCTACAAATAACCGATAATAATAATAATAATAATAATAATAATTTAGGCTAGGGATTTGGGCTGCAATAGAGCTAAATGCCCTTTTAAGGGCAATGCCCATTTTTTTTTGTAATTTAGCTAATTTAATTTATTTAATTGTTTTTAATTTAGTTAATTTATTTAATTGTAGTGTAGTGTTAGGTGTTAGTGTAACTTAGGTTTTCAGGGCTGGTAAGGTAAAAGAGCTTTGAACTTTTTTAATTTAGAATAGGGTAGGGCATTTTTTAAATTTTGGGGGTCTTTGTTATTTTATTAGGGGGCTTAGAGTAGGTGTAATTAGTTTAAAATTGTTGTAATATTTTTCTAATGTTTGTAAATATTTTTTTATTTTTTGTAACTTAGTTATTTTTTATTTTTTGTACTTTAGTTAGTTTATTTCATTGTATTTATTTGTAGATATTGTATTTAATTAATTTATTGATAGTGTAGTGTTAGGTTTAATTGTAGATAATTGTAGGTATTGTATTTAATTAATTTAGTGATAGTGTAGTGTTAGGTTTAATTGTAACTTATTTTAGGATTTATTTTACAGGTAATTTTGTAATTATTTTAACTAGGTAACTATTAAATAGTTATTAACTATTTAATAGCTATTGCACCTGGTTAATATAATTACAAAGTTGCCTGTAAAATAAATATTAATCCTAAAATAGCTACAATATAATTATAATTTATATTGTAGCTATATTAGGGTTTATTTTACAGGTAAGTATTTAGCTTTAAATAGGAATAAGTTATTTAATAATAGTTAATTTATTTTGTTAGATTTCAATTATATTTAACTTAGGGGGGTGTTAGGGTTAGGGTTTAGGGGTTAAAAAAGACTTAGCTTTAGGGGTTAAAAAATTTATTAGAATAGCGGTGAGCTCCGGTCGGCAGATTAGGGGTTAATGTTTGAAGTTAGGTGTTGGCGATGTTAGGGAGGGCAGATTAGGGGTTAATACTATTTATAATAGGGTTATTGAGGCGGGAGTGAGGCGGATTGGGGTTAATACATTTATTATAGTAGCGGTGCGGTTCGGTAGGCAGATTAGGGGTTAATTATTGTAGGTAGGTGGAGGCGACGTTGTGGGGAGCAGATTAGGGGTTAATAAATATAATATAGGGGTCGGCGGTGTTAGGGGCAGCAGATTAGGGGTACATAGGGATAATGTAGGTAGCGGCGGTGTACGGAGCGGCATATTAGGGGTTCAAAAAATATGCAGGTGTCAGCGATAGCGGGGGCGGCAGAATAGGGGTTAATAAGTGTAAGTTTAGGGGTGTTTAGACTCGGGGAACATGTTAGAGTGTTAGGTGCAGACGTAGGAAGTGTTTCCCCATAGAAAACAATGGGGCTGCGTTAGGAGCTGAACGCTGCTTTTTTGCAGGTGTTAGGTTTTTTTTCAGCTCAAATGGCCCCATTGTTTTCTAGGGGGGAATCGTGCACGAGCACGTTTTTGAAGCTGGCCGCGTCCGTAATCACCGCTGGAATTTAGAGTTGCAGTGGCGGTAAATATGCTCTACGCTCCCTTTTTTGGAGCCTAACGCAGCCCTTCTGTGAACTCTAAATACCAGCGGTATTTAAAAGGTGTGGGGGGAAAAAAGCACGTGTAGCTAACGCACCCCTTTGGCCGCAGAACTCTAAATCTAGCCGTATGGGTTTATTTTAAAGGTAAGTATTTAGTTTTAAATAGGAATTATTTAGGTAATAATATTAATTTATTTAGATTTATTGTAATTATATTTAAGTTATGGGGTGTTAGGGTTAGACTTAGGTTTAGGGGTTAATACATTTAGTATAGTGGCGGCGTTTAAGGCGGCAGATTAAGGGTTAATAAATGTAGGTAGGTGGCGGCGATGTTAGGGACAGAAGATTAGGGGTTAATAATATTTAAATCATTTTTGCGAGGTGGGAGTGCGGCGGTTTAGGGGTTAATATGTTTATTATAGTGGCAGCGATGTTGGGGGTGGCAGATTAGGGGTTAATAAGTGTAGGTAGGTTGCGGCGACATTGAGGGTGGCAGATTAGGGGTTAATAAATATAATGTATTTGTCGGCGAAGTTGGGGGCAACAGATTAGAGGTTAATAAGTATAATGTAGGTGGCAGTGGTGTCCGAAGCGGCAGATTAGGGGTTAATAAGAATAATGTAGGTGGCGGCAATGCTAGGGGCGGAAGATTAGGGGTTAATAATATTTAACTAGTGTTTGCGAGGCGGGAGTGCGGCGGGTTAGGGGTTAATATGTTTATTCTAGTGGCAGCGACGTTGGGGTGGCAGATTAGGGGTTAATAAGTGTAGGTAGGTTGTGGTGACATTGGGGGTGGGAGATTAGGGGTTAATAAATATAATTCAGGTGTCAGCGATGTTTGGGGCAGCAGATTAGGGGTTAATAAGTATAATGTAGGTGGCGGCGGTGCCGGAGCGGCAGATTAGAGGTTAATAAGTATAATGTAGGTGGTGGCAATGTTAGGGGTGGCAGATTAGGGGTTAATAATATTTAACTATTGTTTGCGAGGCGGGAGTGCGGCGGTTTAGGGGTTAATATGTTTATTCTAGTGGTGGCGATGTCCGGAGCAGCAGATTAGGGGTTAAAATTTTTATTATAGTGTTTGTGATGCGGGAGGGTCTCGGTTTAGGGGTTAATAGGTAGTATATGGGTTTAGTGTACTTTTTAGCACTTTAGTTAGGAGTTTTATGCTACGGTGTTGTACCATAAAACTCTTAACTACTGACTTTTAAATGCGTTAAGGATCTTGAAGGTAGAGGGTGTACCGCTCACTTTTTGGCCTCCCAGGACAGACTCGTAATACCAGCGCTAGGGAAGTCCCATAGAAAAAAGGGTTTACGAAGTTTACGTAAGTCGTTTTGCGGTAAGGCCAAAGAAGTGTGCGGTGCCCCTAAACCTGCAAGACTCGTAATAGCAGCGGTAGTGAAAAAGCAGCTTTAACGGCTTTTTCAGCCTAACGCCTATATCGGCTAGATTACGAGTTGTGCTTTAAGGTAAAAAAGCAGCTTTAACAGGTCCTAACGCTGCTTTTTTATGCCCGCTGCTATTACGAGTCTTGCAGGTTTAGGAGCAGCGCACACTTCTTTAGCCTTACCGCAAAACGACTTACGTAAACTTCGTAAAGTCTTTTTTCTATGGGACTTCCTTAGCTCCGGTATTAAGATTCTGTCCTGGGAGGCCAAAAATTGAGCGGTACAGCCTCTACCGACAAGATCCCTAACGCATTTTAACGTCAGTAGCTAAGAGTTTTATGGTACAACGTCGTAGCATAAAACTCATAACAAAAGTGCTAAAAAGTACACTAACACCCATAAACTACCTATTAACCCCTAAACCGAGGCCCTCCCGCATCGCAAACACTATAATAACATTGTTAACCCCTAATCTGCCGCTCCGGACATCGCCACCACTAGAATAAACATATTAACCCCTAAACCGCCGCACTCCCGCCTCGCAAACACTAGTTAAGTAATATTAAACCCTAATCTGCTATCCCTAACATGGCCGCCACCTACATTATTCTTATTAACCCCTAATCTGCCGCTCCGAACACCACCGCCACCTACATTATACTTATTAACCCCTAATCTGCTGCCCCCAACATCGCCGACACCTACATTATATTTATTAACCCCTAATCTGCCACCCCCAACGTCGCCGCCACTATATTAAATTTATTAACCCCTAAACCTAAGTCTAACCCTAACACCCCCTAACTTAAATATAATTTAAATAAATCTAAAGAAAATTACTATCATTAACTAAATTATTCCTATTTAAAACTTAATACTTACCTATAAATTAAACCCTAAGCTAGCTACAATATAACTAATAGTTACATTGTAGCTATCTTAGGGTTTATTTTTATTTTACAGGCAAGTTTGTATTTATTTTAACTAGGTAGAATAGTTATTAAATAGTTATTAACTATTTAATATCTACCTATCTAAAATAAATACAAAAGTACCTGTAAAATAAAACCTAACCTAAGTTACACTAACACCTAACACTACACTACAATTAAATAAATTAACTAAATTAAAAACAATTAAATAAATTAAAAAAATAGCTAAAAAAACAAACACTAAATTACAGAAAATAAAAAACAAATTACAGCTCTTTAAACTAATTACACCTAATCTAATAGCCCTATCAAAATAAAAAAAAGCCCCCCAAAATAAAAAAAAACCCTAGCCTAAACTAAACTATCAATAGCCCTTAAAAGGGCCTTTTGTGGGGCATTGCCCCAAAGTAATCAGCTCTTTTACCTGTAACAAAAAATACAAACAATCCCCCAACAGTAAAACACACTACCCACACAACCAACGCCCCAAATAAAATACTAACTAAAAAACCTAAGGTCCCCATTGCCCTTAAAAAGACATTTACATGGGCATTGCCCTTAAAAGGGCATTTAACTCTATTGCAGCCCAAATCCCTAACCTAAAAAATAAACCCACCCAATACACCCTTAAAAAAAACCTAACACTAACCCCCTGAAGATCGACTTACAGTTCTGAAGACCGGACATCCATCCTCAAGGAAGCGGCAGAAGTCTTCATCCAACTGGGCCGAAGTCCTCAACGAAGCCGGGAGAAGTCTTCATCCAAGCCAGGTGAAGTGGTCCTCCAGACGGGCAGAAGTCTTCATCCAGACGGCATCTTCTATCTTCATCCATCCGATGCGGAGCGGTGCCATCTTCAAGACATCCGACGCGGAGCATTCTCTTCATCCGGAGTCTTCTTACTGAATGACGGTTCCTTTAAATGACTTCATTCAAGATGGCATCCCTTAGATTCCGATTGGCTGATAGAATTCTATCAGCCAATCGGAATTAAGGTAGAAAAAATCCTATTGGCTGATGCAGTCAGCCAATAAGATTGAAGTTCAATCCTATTGGCTGATCCAATCAGCCAATAGGATTGAACTTAAATACTATTGGCTGATCCAATCAGCCAATAGGATTTTTTTCTACCTTATTTCCGATTGGCTGATAGAATTCTATCAGCCAATCGGAATCTAAAGGACGCCATCTTGAATGACGTCATTTAAAGGAACCGTCATTCAGTAAGAAGACTCCGGATGAAGAGAATGCTCCACGTCAGATGTCTTGAAGATGGACCCGCTCCGCATCGGATGGATGAAGATGGAAGATGCCATCTGTATGAAGACTTCTGCCCATCTGGAGGACCACTACGCCCGGCTTGAATGAAGACTTCTCCCGGCTTCGTTGAGGACTTCGGCCCGGTTGGATGAAGATTTCTGCCGCTTCCTTGAGGATGGATGTCCGGTAGTGTTAGTTTTTTTTAAGGGTGTATTGGGTGGGTTTATTTTTTAGGTTAATAATTCCTTACTCTCATCCCCTCAAATGCTCTCAATCAACCACAACCCACATAACCTTGAACTTAGCTCATCCTCCCCTGTCACTGAGGAAGATGTTTCGGCACTTATACTGCGCTCTCACCTCACTACCTGTCCCCTTGACCCTATCCCCTCACAGCTACTCCCCTCCCTCTCTGCTACCCTCACTCCTATACTCACACACACTTTCAACCTCTCCCTCAGTACCAGTATATTTTCCTCATCGCTGAAACATGCACTGGTCACACCTATCCTCAAAAAACCTTCCCTTGATCCTACCTCCCCATCCAACTACTGCCCTATTTCCCTCCTCCCTCTTGCATCAAAGCTTCTTGAAAAACTAATTTATGCATGCCTATCCCATTTCCTTACAATAAACTCCCTCCTTGACTCACTGCAATCTGGATTTATTCCCCATCACTCCACAGAGACAGCAATTGTTAAGGTTACCAACGACCTACTTACAGCAAAATCAAAAGGCCACTTCTCTCTGCTTATCCTCCTTGATCTGTCCACAGCCTTTGACACTGTTGACCACCATCTTTTGCTCCAAACCCTTTGATCCTTCGGCATCTGTGACACAGCCCTCTCGTGGCTCTCTTCCTACCTGTCAAACCGTACCTTTACTGTAGCCTTCTCTGGGGTCTTCTCTGCCCCGTCACCACTTTTTGTCGGAGTACCGCAAGGCTCTGTCCTCGGTCCCCTTCTCTTCTCATTCTACACGTCATCACTAGGTTCCCTAATAAAGTCCCACGGTTTACAATATCATTTGTATGCCGACGACACCCAAATCTACTTCTCTGCACCAAACCTATCTTCTTCCTTGCTAACCCGTGTCACTAACTGTCTTTCTCACATCTCTAACTGGATGTCCTCTCACTACCTCAAGCTAAATCTCTCCTAAACTGAGCTCCTTATTTCCCCCCCTTCCTCAAAACTCTCCACCCCCAATCTCTCTAACTGTCGACAACTCCATTATTACCCCTACCCCGCACACCCGATGTCTCTTTGTCACATTTGACTCAGATCTTTCTTTAACTCCTAAAATTAGACACTTCCTTACACAAGACACAACTAAGATTTTAATCCACTCTCTCATTCTTTCCCACCTTGATTACTGCAACTCTGTCCTCTCTGGTCTCCCCACCTGCCGCCTAGCTCCTTTACAATCCATAATGAATACCTCTGCCAGACTCATCTTCCTTACATGTCGCTCTTCATCTGCTGCACCTCTGTGCCAATCCCTTCATTGGCTTCCTCTTGCTTCTAGGATCAAACACAAAATTCTCATTCTGACATACAAAGCCCTCAACTGCACTGCTCCCCCCTATATCTCAGACCTTGTCTCCAGATACTCTCCCTCCCGTCCCCTTTGCTCTGCTCATGACCTCCTACTCTCCTCCTCTCTTGTCACTTCATCACACTCCCGTTTACAGGACTTCTCCAGACTGGCTCCCATCTTGTGGAACTCTCTGCCTCGCTCCACAAAACTCTCTTCTAGTTTTAAAAGCTTCAAGTGCTCCCTTAAGACTCTACTGTTCAGGGATGCATACAACCTACACTAACCTTTCCTAATACCAGTTCCTCTCCTCCATTGCTATCCCCTGAACCCCCTTATCATGTAAGCCTAAGAGTCCAGCTGTTTGTAGATCACCTTCTTAAAAACTGACTACAACAGTGCAGCTCTTGGCAGGTCCTTCTACCCATTTGATCCCTATAATTGTTTTGTTGTACTCCCCCTTTGTTTATAGCGCTGCAGAATCTGTTGGCACTCTACAAATAACCGATAATAATAATAATAATAATAATAATAATAATTTAGGCTAGGGATTTGGGCTGCAATAGAGCTAAATGCCCTTTTAAGGGCAATGCCCATTTTTTTTTTTGTAATTTAGCTAATTTAATTTATTTAATTGTTTTTAATTTAGTTAATTTATTTAATTGTAGTGTAGTGTTAGGTGTTAGTGTAACTTAGGTTAGGTTTTATTTTACAGGTACTTTTGTATTTATTTTAGCTAGGCAGTTATTAAATAGTTAATATCTATTTAGTAACTACTCTACCTAGTTAAAATAAATACAAACTTGCCTGTAAAATAAAAATAAACCCTAAGATAGCTACAATGTAACTATTAGTTATATTGTAGCTATCTTAGGGTTTATTTTATAGGTAAGTGTTTAGTTTTAAATAGGAATAATTTAGTTAATGATAGTAATTTTCTTTAGATTTATTTAAATTATATTTAAGTTAGGGGTTGTTAGGGTTAGACTTAGGTTTAGGGGTTAATAAATTTAATATAGTGGCAGCGATGTTGGGGGCGGCAGATTAGGGGTTAATAAGAATAATGTAGGTGGCGGCGATGTTAGGGACGGCAGATTAGGGGTTAATAATATTTAAATAGTGTTTGCAAGGCGGGAGTGTGGCGGTTTAGGGGTTAATATGTTTATTATAGTGGCGGCGACGTTGGGGCGGCAGATTAGGGGTTAATAAATGTAGGTAGGTTGCGATGACATTGGGGAGGGAGATTAGGGGTTATAAGTATAATGTAGGTGGCGAAGATGTCCGGAGCAGTAGATTAGGGGTTAATAAATATAATGTAGGTGGCGACGATGTTGGGGGCTGCAGATTAGGGGTTAATAAGTGTAAGATTAGGGGTGTTTAGACTCGGGGTTCATGTTAAGGTGTTAGGTGTAAACATAACTTTTATTTCCCCATAGGAATCAATGGGGCTGCGTTACTGAGTTTTACGCTGCTTTTTGGCAGGTGTCTGTCTTTTTCTCAGCCAGCTTTCCCCATTGATGTCCATGGGGAAATCGTGCACGAGCACGTACGACCAGCTCACCGCTGACTTAAGCAGCGCTGGTATTGGAGTGCAGTAAGGAGCACAATTTTGCTCAACGCTCACTTCTTGCCTTTTAACGCTGGGTTTGTAAAATCCCTTAATACCAGCGCTGCAGGTAAGTGAGCAGTGAGAAAAAAATGCTCGTTAGCACCGCATAGCTTCTAACGCAAAACTCGTAATCTGGCCTTATATTAGCTAAGTTATTTATTAATCTTTTGATATCCCAAAACATAAAATAGATAAATAGTAAATTGTAACTTACAATATAAAGGGACTAAAAATGTTAAGGTAGACTCTAATTGAGGAAGTAATATCTTACTAATATAGGAAATATATTTTAGCAGTTATTTATTAATATTTTGATGTCCCAAAACATAAAATAGATGAATAGTAAATTGCAACTTACAATATAAAGGGACTAAAAATGTTAAGGTAGAAATAATATCTTTGAGTAAGTGAAGAAGAATGCTCTAGTGTAATCACAAGTCACTAGAGCTCCATATATGTGAGGGGGGGGGGAGCAGATAATAATCATAGGCCTTCATAACTGGGAATTAGTACCTCTGAATTTTAAAGCTTCTATGTAAATGCCCTAAAGATTGGGGCCGACAGGAGGGACCTGGAGGGAAGCATTCCATAGACACACATACACATCAAAATACCTACCAAGGGAACAGCTCTATTTGGCAAGATATGACTATTGAGCTGAAGGAGACAATTGTGGCACTTCTGTTATTTCTGGTGTCCAAACCTATACTAAACATATAAAATCTAAATATAAGTGCCCTCAAACCACAATTATACATGCCTCCAGAACATTCAGGTGTGAAATGACTTACAGTGGTTCAGATAGAACACAAAGACATCTAGATTATCCCAAATGACTCCCACTGTCTGGGCATGGGCCCTATGCCAAGCAATAGGTAGACAAGCAGATGTCTATATTAAGAGAGAGCGAGGCCTCGCGCACAGCGCTAAAGGCACCCTTTTTATATCAGATCAATATCTTACTCTGGGAGGATGTCTATAATACCCTAATATATGGAAAATAACATCCTAGACTAGGGACACTTAATGGTTTCTTGGCACTGCCCATAGTGGACTAAGTCTCCATCCCTAACAAAGAGTAAAACATAGAGCCAGTGTAGAGGATCCTTGTTAAATAATCTTGGTGGATGAACCTTATAAAGTACTACGGCCAATTTAAAATGCATATTGTGAGAACAAACCAGGAGAGCAGAGGATGAGTAATATATATGAGTTGTTGAACCTTCAGATATAATTTTAAGCACAGGAGCCAATCTTTAGTACCTAATATCTATATTATAGATATTCAGCCTTTAGCGGTGGCAATTATCTGGGGCTTCCTAGTGATGGGAGTATCTTAAAATCATCATGTTCCTTGATATATAATAAAACAATTGCCCCATCTTATTAATAAGAGACATTATAACTGTGATTTATTATATATGGGCTGGGGAATTATAATAAAATACTAAGTATAAAAAGTATAATACTAATGTAGTGTAAGTCTGAAACTAGGAAAATAAAAGATAGTGCCATGCAATTATTTTGATAGCTGTCAGAAGGGGCAATGAAAAAAATACTATCAATTGCTCTTAGGGGCCTTTACCCCTACAGAATCCATGTACACATATTTGACAGATAATGAGAGCTATATTGGTATGTAGAACAAAATACATTATTATATTTAGGGCCCAAAAGGGAATTAAACATGCAGTGAATCATGGCGAAGATATGTCAAGTCTGTAGGAGCACAAGCTGTATCAGTGTGCAAACTGCAGAACTATAAACAATTACCTCCAAATCTAGAGTATATTCTAACAGTGAAAATATAAGCTAAGGCAAACTATAAAGGCATAACTTATACCTACTACCTCTAGGACAGATTCATCTTTTAAACATATATGTACTTCAAACAGTGATGAGGATGACCCTAAAGTGAGATATCCACCACATCAAAAAAGTGTCCTAGAGGGCAATACACATTAAAATAAATCAGTCTTTCAACCGATCCCTTGTTTCCATTGTAGTTTTTGTGCCCCTGTAAAAGCAAAGGGATATTTGCATCCTTTTTTCATTAGTTCCCAGCCAGCACCGGTAAGGCTACATTCACTTTGACCCAGATATACCCCATCTTCCGACCTCAAGGGCAACAGTGCCTTCATGAAAAATGCCACCTCCAGGCTTCAAATGCTATTGTAGTAGAGGGGATAATGAACCATACGGGGGCTGATCACCTTGCAGTCCAGCCAGAAAGTATATGTGGAGTGGGATAGGGTCAGCCTTACCATGTTGTCTTATCGCTTTTGATGCAATATGTATTTTTCTCCCAGTGGTCAGCGTGGAGAACATTGCAGCCTGTTTGCGATTGTTAGGATTTTGTATGCATATTTGCACCTTGCAGGCCTCTAACTCCGAGCACAAGTCTCTAGTCTCCCTTTTAGAGAATGAGGTCTCCACCAGTGATGTGCCCCCACATTGTGCTAATCCGTTTGAAGGCCCAACACCCAGCTTCACCTGGAACACTCCTAGGTCGTCCACATCAAATGAATCCAGAGCGGACTGCAGATTCTCTGCAAAGGATGGCTGGTAGTTCTGCAAAAGAACCCTGATGTCGTCTAGTATGCAGAGAGCAGATACCATGGTGGTAATGGGGACTATAATGCAGCCGTGATTTGCCAATGCACACAGTTGAAAGATGGCCACCCTCACAAGGCCTCACCTAAAAGTGCCACAAGATTATGTGGAATTGCTGGATTCTTCAATGTCCCCTATACATCAGGTTTCTTATTTAAATGTTGTGGGCTGGCGGCTCATGGGTTATTCAAATGGGGGTTCACAGACCAGTAATGTAAAATAGTTTATATATATATATATATATATATATATATATATATGTTTATTTTTTTTTTATATATATATATGTATATATACACTTCATTTACCGCCACTGAGTGAGGAGCCTGGTTGCCGCAAAATATGTGCAGACACTGGGAGGGATGACTCACTCTTACTTGCTTGCTTGCTAGTCGCTCCATCAGCTTCTCCCCTCCCCAAAACGTTGGCATAATAACTGTATAATAACGGCGCTTCAGCAGCTGCCCAAACTACAATCAGCAGTCATAAAACAAAGACTACACCGGTTGTTTACACCCTACAGCACACCCTACAGTTTCCAATGTGAGCCTCCCAGTCTCACACACACAGCTCTCAGTGTGCGAGTGTCACGTGACAGCTGGCTCTCACTCGCACACTGAAAGATGTGCGATTAGCAATGCTATGGACTGGGTTGTGGGTGATGCTGCAGGCACTGCAGACAGAAAGGGGAAAGTGCTTTTCCCTATACTTCTATCTATCGCACATGCGGTGCGGTGCGGTGTGGAGTAATAGATAGCAGTTAACATGGAATTTTTTTAAGACAAAACTACAGTGGAGTTGTGGAGCCTGGATAATAATTATTATTATTAAATAAATAAATAAATCTTTTTAGTAAGCCAAAAAGATTTATTTATTTAATTTGTTAATTTTTTTTTCTTATGTCTTTCTTTTGGGGGTTCACTGGGGGTTCACGTGCGACTGTGCATATATGGAGGAGCCTCCACTGGCTGGTAGGCACCATGTCATTATCAATCAGGCTGGGCTGAGCTGAACGGCCAAATATGTTGAGATTAATGATATTTTGCCTGAGCTATGGCAGCATGCGACCGTTCAGACTCAGAGCTAGCTCCACCCCTGTGCATTTAAATTTTGATCGGAATGTCCCTTTAAGTTTGACTTTAAAGAGACAGTAAACACTTAAAAATTGTAATGTAAAATGCATATATGTATATTAAAATAACTTTTTAATATACTTTATTTATTTTGCCTTCTTTTCCTGAAGTTTCACACATCTGTATTTCATTAGCAGTCTGTTATCTTGTCAGTTCTGCTAAAGCCAAAAACTAAATAGTGGTCATTAAGGGGTTAAATCTTTAAAATACAACATAGAAAGTGCAAAGCTTCAGGACGAATAAGGACTATGATTATGCTTCATGTTAATAAGTAAACTGATGCTAGTCTTTGCATATTTGAATTGCCAAACAATTAGCTACTGTACATTTCAAGAATGTTACAAGTTCTATAGTTTTTATACTATGACTTACTTTACAACAGGCAAAGCAGCTATTTCAAATGAAAAAAAATAAATGAAAACAACTTGACACACTCCATCAGGTAAAATGGATAATTTGGAATACATTAAAGAGAAAATAAAACTGCTGTGCACTGCCCCTTTAATATACAATGGTTGATATTCAAAAAGGTAATTTTACAGAGTAAAGTATTTCATTTTGGGATGTAGTGACAATAACATATATATTTAGAGGTTGTAAAATCAATGGTATTTATTTTTTTAAAGGAAACAAAAATTTGTTTTGTTTTTGGGAAAGCAGTGGCCATGTTTTTAAGAGGGATATTAATATCCTGTACTGAAAATCTTGTTTTTAATCCAAAAACACGACAAAATAGAAATCACATTTTTTTACGATAAATATATGTTTATTTTTACAGTATAATGCATATAAATTACACTTCATACACACATGTACTGAATACCCATAATGCCCATAATGCATAATGTCAGATTTATGACTTATTCATTCCCAAGTTTTACTTTTCTTTTGTAAGTAAAAAGATTAATTTTACACATACATATTGCTATTACACTACACTTATAATGTAAGCTATATTCCTGCTGAATGGCAATTGTATTAGTAATTTGCATTTTATAAGGTATAACTAGTAGGTTTTTTATTATTTTCTCAATGGGAATAGCGGTTTACTTGTGTTTGAACCAATATAGAGCCTGAGCAGCAAAACGTTACTTTCAACTTGTAATGCAAGTGAACAGATGTTGTTGGTACACTCGCACTAGAGGTTTCACACTAGCGCAATTTGAACTTCCCATCTTGTGCAAAATACCGCTTAACCCGTAATCTAGGCCGATGTCAGTTAAAAATAACTAGATATAATTAAAACCTAGTATAAACGCAGAGACAAGTAACTAAGGCATCAAATTTAGCACATTTCACAAATCGAATTTAGCCACCATAGTTTGCGCATTTCGGAAACAACTTTGTTACCTAAATTTACTAAAAAAAACTCAGGGAAAAAGTTATGTTATGTTAATCAGTCAGAAACATAATCGGATTTTTGATAACTTTGAAGCTTCGATCGTTGCGGAAGTTCAAAGTTACTAATCTGTCTATGTTCAACAAGTCGATTTTGTACCAAACATGATCAGAAAGGCGTAAAAAAATGTAATTGGAGCGGCAAGATCAAGATAAGGGAGGTCACATATAAGAAGGAGATTTTTTGTGAACAAATAAATACATTTTTAATACCATTTGTGTATTACTTTTCTAATGGAGCAAATATGGCTGCTGCTGCTGCAGAGTCAGCAGAGTGCAAGAAAAGTCGAAAGCCAGAATAAATTGTCTCACCAAGAGAATGTAGTATTGGTGGACATACTTCTGGAATACAATTACTATATTTTTGGATGTCGTGTTAAGTAAACACCAAGTGCACGCAAAAAGTTGTTGTGGGAGAAAATAAGTGATGCAGTAAGAACCCAGGGACCTTCTAAAAAGGATGCTGATTCCTGTAAAAAAAAAGGTTTAACGACATCAAACAACAAAGCTTGTCCGTGCAAAGCAATTGGCACAGGGTACCGGCAGAGGCTCAGCATATGTCACGGATTTAACTGACTTTGAAGAAAAAGTTCTTTAGAGACTTAGAACAGAGGTAATCGATGGCATCACTATTAACTGTGGAAGCGACATAAGAGGTAAATGTACTTTTTAAAATATTTGTAATTAATATGCTGTTATTTAAACTGTTAAGGAAAGGAAGATAAAAAAATTGTGATTTGACAAGCTGGTCACATTACTCATGCATAGGTCGTAATTATAATACTTTGCTAATAATAATAATTGTGCATAATGAGAAGATACTAGGGGGCTGAATTATCAAGCTCCGAATGGAACTTAATGCCCCTGTTCCATGTGAGCCCTCAAGTGAAGGTCCATTTTGATGAATTAGTGCCCGGTTTTTAATAAACCTATTAAAAACAAGGGAACTTTAATTCATTAAAATTGACATTTCACTGTTTTCTTAAAAAACTTACCTTTTAATCCTGAACGCCGCTCCAGCGATTCCCCCGGCCGTAAGAAGCCTCTCCAGACATCAGAAATTATGAATCAGGCTTCCTCCAATCACAGCTTCCCCCCCGGGGGAATCTTGGCCTGATGCAATGCTGTGGTTGGAGGAAGCCGGATTTGTCATTTTGGACCTGAGAAGACGGCTTGCGACAGACGGAGGAAGTGCTGGAGCGGCTGCCAGGATTAAAAGGTAAGTTTTTGAAGAAAACAGTGAAATGTCAATTTTGATGAATTAAAGTGCCCTTGTTTTTAATAGGTTTATTAAAAACAGGGCACCAAATTATCAAAATGGACCTTCACTTGAAGGCTCGCCGGAAACAGTAGTTATGAAGCAGTGGTCTAAGAACCGCTGCTCCATAACTTGTCCGCTGCCTCTGAGGCTGCGGTCTTCAATCCGCCTGATCCTATACGATCAGGCTGATTAACACCCCCGGCTAGTGGCCGATCAGCTGCAAATTTGCAGTGGGCGGCATTGCACAAGCAGATCACCAGAACTGCTTGTGCAATGATAATTGCAGACAGTAAATCGGCCCCCAAGTGTGCTTTTATTTAGCAATTACCCTTTTCTGAGTCAGTTTGTGAATCCCCATTTATTTCTTTTGTCTCTACCAATAAAAAAGTCACGGATGTTAATTCCTGAACTGACGCAAAATTATACATGGACAAAATATTACTATTAATAATATTTGATATAGGTGGAATTTTTTATCATTTACTGTTAGATTTTAAAAGTACTTTTTAGACGCTTGACTGCTTTGTACATTGGAATTTTGAACCGCGCACAAATCTTGATGTGAAATTATGAAATGCAGACGGCAAGTTGACAGCTTAGTACATGTTGGCATTTGTGCTAAGTCTGACATGAATGATAATACAGAATAGGGATGGAGGAGGCTTACTGAATACTGAGAACAATTTCCTAACACATTCAATGCTCCTTGGTGCACCTCAAGATAACAATGGTAGGAAATAATAGAGGAGAAACATTTGATCATCCATGAAAATTAACTGAAAAGTTTAACAATATAAACAATTCAAATCATAAAGATGTCACTGTGTTGTAAGTTTAACGATACATTCAAGTAATGTTTCATTTGTTGCATCTAGAACAGGGCACTGTATTATATATTACAGTTTTCACGCTTAAAATAGCCATTTTTGTTGTTGTTGCTTGAGGGCTTGTCATTGTCATCTTCACCCAAGAGAACTGTGGCAGTTTTCCTAATCATCCAATAAGCTTCAGTTTGACTTATTATCTGTGCTCCTCCTGATAGTTTTACATTGAAAGTAATCTTTTTAATGCAAAACAAAAAAAACAATTAAATGTTTTTTTTTTAACATATTGAAATATCAATCATTCAAATGCAAGATCATTTTAATGTCCCTTTTAAAGGGACATAAAACAGGTTGAGATCTGTGCATATCCTAAAAGTTTTAATAATTAAAAATAGTTTGCATAAAAAAAATTGTTTAAAAATTGCTGGCAAGTATTTTAAAATAATATTCAAAAATAAGCAAAATGAATTGCATAGCTTAGCTGCCTGGAAAAGCCAACTCCCCCTTATCAGTGTTTAGACACAGGCATTGTATTTTAGTTCACAGCTTCTAGGCATGCTCCAGCAAATAATCGCTATGCACTTTTGCATTCTACCAAAACCAATAGATATAGATACAGCCATAGAAGGAAATGTGTGGGGGCAGTTAGAGCTTTACCATTCAGAAACTAAAAAGAAAGGGTTAATGGCGAGGCACTGCAGTATAAATTTGCAGGTAAAGTAATTAAAGTACATATTATTATATTTGTCTCTATCCCAACTTGTTTTATATCCATTTAAGTAAAGAAAAAAACCCACTGAAAATTCATGTAAATTATAAATACTGATAAATACTGATTTCTTGTTACTAATAGTGAGTTTATTACTGAACAGTTCCAATACCTATAAGAGGACATTAAAAAGCAAGCTTTAGTAAATGTTTAGCATGTATTGTACTGCAAAATATTTGTACACAAGAATAAATGTTTTAAACTTCTTAACGCTGTCATTTGATTAGCACAAAGTACAAGATTTTGCAAGCCAAGAGCAGCTCAGGAAAGTACCTTTTGAAAAACCTAATGGAATTTATATTCGGTGTCTCCTTTGTTGTGGCTAATTAGGAGCAGGAGTAAATTTATGGTTAAGCATCTGTAATAGGTACAAAAAGGCGTATGATCGCTGAGCACCTCCAGGTATTCTTGTATTTTTAAGTCAATATATTTTGTAGACTTTTTAATCCAGATTAAATCAGTGGGGATTATTCTCTTAACTTGTACTCTCATTTAGTGCTATCATAGTGTAGATTGTTAAGGTTAGAACAAATTCACCATATTTAAAGGAATAAGAAAGTCACAAATAAACTTACATGAGTCAGACATAGTAGGTCATTTTAAGATACTTTTAAATCCACTTCTATTTTTAAATGTACTTAGTTCTTTTGATATCCTTTGTTGAAAAAACATATGTGCATATCCCGCACTACTGGTAGCTAGTAGTTGGTGGCTACACATATTTGCATCTTGTCATTGGCTCTACAGATGTATTCAACTAGCTCCTAATTGTGCATGGATGCTTTAGAGATGACTTTAACTATCGCCTAGATTTAGAGTTCTGTGTTAGCCGTCAAAACCAGCGTTAAGGGGTCCTAACGCTGGTTTTGGCTGCCCGCTGGTATTTAGAGTCAGTCAGGAAAGGATCTAACGCTCACTTTCCAGCCGCGATTTTTCCATACCGCAGATCCCCTTACGTCAATTGCATATCCTATCTTTTCAATGGGATCCGCCTAACGCTGGTATTTAGAGTCTTGGCTGAAGTGAGCGTTAGAACTCTAACGACGAAACTCCAGCCGCAGAAAAAAGTCAGGAGTTAAGAGCTTTATGGGCTAACGCCGTTTCATAAAGCTCTTAACTACTGTGCTCTAAAGTACACTAACACCCATAAACTACCTATGTACCCCTAAACCGAGGTCCCCCCACATTGCCGCCACTATAATAAAATTTTTTAACCCCTAATCTGCCGACCGCCCACCGCCGCAACCTACATTATCCCTATATACCCCTAATCTGCTGCCCCTAACATCGCCGATACCTACATAATATTTTTCAACCCCTAATCTGCCCCCCCCCCCAACGTCGCCGCTACCTTACCTATACTTTTTAACCCCTAATCTGCTGACCGGACCTCGCCGCTACTCTAATAAATGTATTAACCCCTAAAGCTAAGTCTAACCCTAACTCTAACACCCCCTAAATGAAATATAATTTAAATCTAACGAAATAAAATAAATCTTATTAAACAAATTAATCCTATTTAAAGCTAAATACTTACCTGTAAAATAAACACTAATATAGCTACAATATAACGAATAATTATATTGTAGCTATTTTAGGATTTTTTTTTATTTTACAGGCAACTTTGTATTTATTTTAACTCGGTACAATAGCTATTAAATAGTTAATAACTATTTAATAGCTACCTAGTTAAAATAAGTACAAAATTACCTGTAAAATAAATCCTAACCTAAGTTACAATTAAACCTAACGCTACACTATCAATAAATTAATTAACTAAACTACCTACAATTATCTACAATTAAATTAACTAAACTAAATTACAAAAAACAAACAAACACTAAATTACAAAAAATAAAAAAATATTACAAGAATTTTAAACGAATTACACCTACTCTAAGACCCCTAAAAAAATAACAAAGCCCCCCAAAATAAAAAAATGCCCTACCCTATTCTAAAATAAAAAGTTAACAGCTCTTTTACCTTACCAGCCTTTAAAAGGGCCTTTTGCGGGGCATGCCCCAAAGAAAACAGCTCTTTTGCATTTAAAAAAAACATACAATACCCCCCCAACATTACAACCCACCACCCACATACCCCTAATCTAACCCACCCAAAACCCCCTTAAAAAACCTAACACTAAGCCCCTGAAGATCTCCCTTCACCACGCCGGGTATCACCGATCCGTCCAGAAGAGGGTCCGAAGTCTTCATCCTATCCGGCAAGAAGAGGTCCAGAAGAGGGTCCGAAGTCTTCATCCTATCCAGCAAGAAGAGGACATCCGGACCGGTAGACATGTTCATCCAGGCGGCGTCTTCTATCTTCATCCATCTGGTGCAGAGCGGGACCATCTTGAAGCAGCCGACGCGGATCCATCCTCTTCTTCCGGCGACTCCCGCCGAATGAAGGTTCCTTTAAGTGACGTCATCCAAGATGGCGTCCCTCGAATTCCGATTGGCTGATAGGATTCTATCAGCCAATCGGAATTAAGGTAGGAAAAATCTGATTGGCTGATTGAATCAGCCAATCAGATTCAAGTTCAATCCGATTGGCTGATTGGAACAGCCAATAGAATGCGAGCTCAATCAGATTGGCTGATTGGATCAGCCAATCGGATTGAACTTGAATCTGATTGGCTGATTCAATCAGCCAATCAGATTTTTCCTACCTTAATTCCGATTGGCTGATAGAATCCTATCAGCCAATCGGAATTCGAGGGACGCCATCTTGGATGACATCACTTAAAGGATCCTTCATTCGTCGGGAGTCGCCGGCAGAAGAGGATGGATCCGCGTTGGCTGCTTCAAGATGGTCCCGCTCAGCGCCGGATGGATGAAGATAGAAGACACCGCCTGGATGAACATGTCTACCGGTCCGGATGTCCTGTTCTTGCCGGATAGGATGAAGACTTCGGACCCTCTTCTGGACCTCTTCTTGCCAGATAGGATGAAGACTTCGGACCCTCTTCTGGACGGATCGGTGATACCCGGCGTGGGGAAGATAAGGTAGGGAGATCTTCAGGGGCTTAGTGTTAGGTTTTTTAAGGGGGGTTTGGGTTAGATTAGGGGTATGTGGGTGGTAGGTTGTAATGTTGGGGGGGTATTGTATGTTTTTTTTAAATGCAAAAGAGCTGTTTTCTTTGGGGCATGCCCCGCAAAAGGCCCTTTTAAGGGCTGGTAAGGTAAAAGAGCTGTTAACTTTTTATTTTAGAATAGGGTAGGGCATTTTTTTATTTTGGGGGGCTTTGTTATTTTTTTAGGGGGCTTAGAGTAGGTATAATTAGTTTAAAATTCTTGTAATATATATATATATAAGCTATAATGTAGGTTGCGGCGGTGTACGGAGCGGCAGATTAGGGGTTAATAATAATATGCAGAGGTCAGCGATAGCGGGGACGGCAGATTAGGGGTTAATAAGTGTAAGGTTAGGGGTGTTTAGACTCGGGGTACATGTTAGGGTGTTAGGTGCAGACTTAGAAAGTGTTTCCCCATAGGAAACAATGGGGCTGCGTTAGGAGCTGAACGCGGCTTTTTTGCAGGTGTTAGGTTTTTTTTCAGCTCAAACTGCCCCATTGTTTCCTATGGGGATATTGTGCACGAGCACGTTTTTGAAGCTGGCCGCGTCCGTAAGCAACGCTGGTATTTAGAGTTGCAGTGGCGGTAAATTATACTCTACGCTCCCTTTTTGGAGCCTAACGCAGCCCTTTAGAGAACTCTAAATACCAGCGTTGTTTAAAAGGTGCAGGTGGGAAAAAACATGCGTAGCTAACGCACCCCTTCTAACGCAAAACTCTAAATCTAGGTGTATGTGTTTAAACATTTTGCAGGGGTTAAACACAAAGTTATATATTTTTTAATGACTCTTTTTTTTTTTTGCATTTTCCATACTGTCCCAACTATTGTGGGCCTTGTCAGTGAGGTGCAGCCATATCCCTCTAGGTACACTGAGCAACGGGTCAACGCCTGGATTCCCGCATCACATGTGTCATAATTTGCATAAATTAAAAGACAGAAGCACTCAACCTTTTGCTCAACATGTGCCTTTCACAGAGAAGAACTTTCCTGTAGCATATCAGTCTGATCCTGACTGTTCTGTGAAGTCAGGATCAGACTCATATGCTTCAGGAAAGTTCATCTCTGTGAAAGGCACATGTTGAGCAAAAAGAGGCTGCTTCTTGGGTGGTAACTAGCCATAGAACAAGCTATTATGCTATTGTTCATTCCCAGGTTGAGCGCTTCTCTCTTTTTATTTATGCAAATTATTACACTTGTGAAGTCTCCTTAAGTGTGATGCAGGAATCCAGACGTGGACCCGTTGCTCAGTGTGCCTAGAGGGATATGGCTGCACCTCACTGACAAGGCCCACAGAAGGCTGAAATGATCGTCTGAGGTCGCTTCTCAGGTCTTTGGCTGGGATCAAGTGCAGTTTTCTGTGCTTGGTCTTGGTTGAAAGATTTGCTGCCTGGAGACCTGCTCCTTCGGCCTGGGGTCCTTTCCCTTCAGGGTTTGGGCTCCTGCTGCAATTGGGGGGGGTGGCTACTCCTTAAGCGTAGAGCAACTGGGTAGTAGGGCCGTCCCCTTGGCCTTGTGGCATTGTCCCTGGACTTCAGTCACATGCTGCTTTTGGGGGGGGGGCGCTCTGAAATCCAGCCTAAAGAGGCAATAGGACAATTATGGCTACCAATGTGCCAAACGTTCCCCATACACTTCGGGTGTTGATTTCTGAGGACTTCCGAGAGAAGATTGGTTTGGCTCATGTCCAGCAGGTTGTTTTGGAGGGTGTTTTGAAGATGCCAAGAGCAAGTTTGCATTGTGTTCAGTCTTTCCCTTCAAGAGGGATTTTTGATGTGGCTTTCACTGATGAGCATCACTTACAGACCGGCTATCAACGGACTATTGATATGGCTGCTGCTCCAGAGTTGGTGGGCATGAGATTTGTTGCCTGTGTGCAGAGGGAGAGAAGAATCCCAGTGACAGTACATATGTACAACCATTGAGTCACTGATGTGGAAATTCGTCTGTTTCTTTGTTGCTACTTTGATGATGTTCAATGAGGTAGCAAGCTGAAGAATCAATTTTGGACTTTCAATGGAAAGCGCAGGTTCTGGATGCGGTTTGTGCCAGATGAATTAGGTATTGTTGGAAAGAAACACCCTCCACAGACTTTCACCATTGGTGGAAATAGAGGTTTCCTATACTATGATGACATGCCTCTGTTTTGCCGTAGTTGCAACCTGTTTGGTCACATTGCTGAAAATTGCCCAGGTGCCAGATGTTGAAATTGCGGTGAGGAGGATCATCTTGTTGCCCACTGTAGTAAACGCCGGACCTGTGACCTGTGTGGTTCTTCAAGTCATCTGTGCAGTATGTGTCCTTTGATGATGTTGCAGGGGCTTGATAGAGTGAAGCTTTCCTATGCTGATGTTGCAAAAAAACATCTTCAGTTGCAGTTGAGCCATCTGTGAATGAGGAGGAGGTCTCTGATGAGGCATTGATCTCAATATTACCTTTTTGTGTAAGAAAACTGCAGTTGGGGTCCCTGTCAAAGAGGTGTCTGATGCTCCTGTGGTGGTTCCTGTGGCTGAGAAGGTGGAGGAAGCCCAATCTAATCTTCAGGAGGTGGATCTTGCTACATCTAATGTGATAGCTGCTTCTGATGTTCTTGAAGCCCTGTTGCCCAATTCTGTGGATGATACTGTTGCTGTTCCTGGGACAGGGAATTTTTCTTTCACTGAGTCATCTTGTGATCCTGCTCCTGATGCTGTTCTTGGTGAAGGGGAGAACATTGATTGGTCTGCTGTTGTGTCCTCTGGTTCTGAGGAGGATATGGACACTGCAGGGAAAAAATCTGCCTACAAGCAGAAAGAAGGTGCAGATTCTGATGGATGGGAGATTCCTGATTTGGATCTACCAGTAGATAAGAGTGCAGATCCAGATACTGACTCTTTAATTTCAGAGTTTCCATCTGTCTCTACTAAAGACGTTACCTCTGACTCAAGCCAGTGTATAGGTGACTTTTCTGATACCTCTTCTGTTGCTTATCTAAATAAAAGAGATGTGAACCAACTTGCTGAAGTTACTGGTTATGAGGCTGGCAAGGGGGAGCCTAGGAGGTCGGCACGTCACAGAAGCAGATTTAAAGGATCTCCTTTGAGTCCTAAGAAAAAGAAAGAAAAGAAGATGTCCTGATGTTAATTTTGTTTTTTGTTTGTTTTTCTTTATAAAAAAATTGTGATGTTTCTGACCATTTCTTCCCTTAATGTCAGGTGTATGAAAACTATAGCAAGGAGAGCTGCAATTTTTAAGTTATTATCTGTATGTTCTGCTAATATTTTTTGTTTGTAGGAATGTGGTCTCTCTGAACATCCTAAATGTGCTGACTGGGAATATGGTCCTAAAGTATAGTCTTGTTCTTCTGATAGGAATGGGGGGTGGGAGTTTTGTTTAAGGGGTTTTGTTTTTCTATCCTTAATGTAGTTCACATTGTCTCAGGTCAGGTTCTTTTAGTTAGTTTTAGTTTTTGTGGGACTGTTTTTCGTTTGTTTAATGTATATGCTTCTCCAAATAGGGTAGAATGTTTGCTTAATTTTGAAACATTAAAGTTTTTTTCTACCAGGTCGAGAGCCAACTTTTTTGGTTGGGGATTTTAATTGTATTATTAAGAATGGGGACAGAGAGGGTGGGAGTGATTGTAGGGTGGATAGCTCAGGGAAGTTTTTAGTTGATCTGCTTAAATCTTTCGGTTTGAAGGATGCCTTCGGGTCCATTTCATTTTCAGGGGAGGGTTTTACTTTCTTTAGTGATAGTGGTAGGATAAAATATCAAATTGATTTTTGCTTTTTATCTAAATTTTTATGTGTTAATGATTTTTCTTTAAAGCGGATGCCCTTTACGGATCATTATCAAGATTAAGGGTCAGTTTGTTTGGATGTATGAAAGGTGGCGTGAAAGAAAGTGTGATTTTAGTAATGTTCTTATGTGGTGGGAATGGTTGAAGGTGGAAATAAAGAGGTTTTTTATTAAGAAAGGCTGTGAGAAAGCTAGAATGGAAAGGGAGTTGTATGATAAATGGTATCTGAGGTTGTTGTATTTGTATGAATTGAGAAATGTGGTATTGATGTGCATGAGGAAATTGCTGAAGCAAGAAAGATAATTAAAAAGTGTATGCATGAAAAAGGAAAGAAAATTGTTTTTATGGCAAGACTGGAGAAAATGGAAAAGGATGAGTCTTGTAGTAAATATTTTTTAAGAAAGCTTTTCAAGGAATGTCTGGTTTTGTTAGTGTTTTTGATAAGGTTGAGTGTGAAATTAATGGTACGGATGGTGTTTTGCGTGAAGTTCATGAGTTTTACAGTGAGCTGTATAAAGAAAAAACAAGAGATGTTTTATTGGAAAAGGAGTTGTTGGAAGACATTGAGGTTAAGTTGGAAAAATATGATAATGATGTGTTAGAAAGGGATCTAAGTTTGGATGAGATTGCAGAGGTTATTAGGAGTTTTAAGAATGGGAAGGTACATGGTTGTGATGGTTTGCCTGTTGAATTGTATACTTGTTTTTGGAATTTGATTGGGGTGGATATGTTGGATGTTTGTAAGTTTGTTTTTAGAATGAATGTTTTGCCTGTTTCAATGAGGAAAGGTTTGATTGTTTTGTTATTTAAAATGGGTGATAAGAGAGATTTGAGGAATTGGAGGACGATTACGTTGTTGAATGTTGACTATAAGGTTATTGCAAAGGTGTTGGCAAATAGAATACGTGGAGTGATTGGTAAGGTTGTGGGTGAAGAGCAAGTGTGTGCTGTTCCTGGGCAACAGATTTCTGAAAGTTTGTTGTTACTACGTGATGTACTGTGGTATGTGAGGGAGAGGATGAGGTCTGTTACTGTTGCTATTGTGGATTTTGAAAAAGCATATGATAGGGTAGTGCATGATTTTATGTTTCATGTTTTAGAACGTTTAGGTTTTTCTGGTAAGATTATTGGATGGTTTAAATGTTTGTATTGTGATATTGTGAATCAAGTTCAGGTTAATGGTTTTTTGACTGAGGAATTTTGTGTTAAATCTGGAGTGCGTCAAGGATGTCCTTTGTCTCCTGTGTTATTTGTATGTGTCATTGAGCCATTGTTAACTCGTTTGAGGAAGGATAAATTAGTTAGAGGTGTGAGTGTTCCTGGTAGTAATGGAAGGTGTTTAAAAGTGATTGGGTATATGGATGTGTGTGGTATGTGAGACTCAGGCTGGTTTGAGGAGGGTGAAAACTTTAGTTGAATGTTTTTGTATGGCAAGTGGTTTCAGAGTTAATTGGAATAAGTGTAAAGTTAAAGTTTTTGGTAATGATAGGGAGATTGATTCCTGTGGATGGCCTGTGACTGACGGTGCAATTGAGGTGTTGGGTGTGAAATTTGATGTGGATTTGAAAGGCTTGGAAAGTTGGGAGAATGTTTTTGATAAAGTGAGTAGAAAACTTCAGTTTTGGTCTTTAAGGACTTTATCTTTGGAAGGAAAAATGTTAGTTATTAAATTGGTTTTGATCCCTATTATGTTATATTTGGCATTAGTTTTTCCGCCTCCTGAGAGGACTTTTCAGAGAATTTTGAGAGTGTTGTTTTCTTTTTTCTGGAGTTCTGGTATGGAGCGTTTGAAAAGAGATGTTGCTGTTAAGAGTAAGAATGTTGGTGGTAAGGGTTTTCCAACTGTGGAGAGATTTTTGGCTGTGAAATATGTTAGTAGGTGTGTGGTTCTGAGTGGTAAGGATAGCATGGCTGATTGTGTGGAAATGTTTTAAGACGACATGGTTTGTTTGAGATTGATAGAAAGAAACCGGTATGTTTTGTTGTTCCGTGGTTTTATGTAAGGGTGGAATGTTGGATTAAAAAATATGGTTTGGAGAATGTTAGTAGGGAGATATGGTGTGCAAACAGAATGGTGTTGAAAATGTTGGAGAAGAAGGAAGGTCTTGAGTTGATTGGGGGTTTGAATGAAAATGAATGTGTGTTGGTATGGAAAAATGTGTGTAATAAGTATTTGATGAATAGGCAGGAAGATATTAGTTGGATGAGTGTGTATAAGTGTTTGCCAACAAGGGATTTTTAGAGAATGCGTCGTTTAGTGGCTTCAGAAATGTGTCCTAGAGATGGTTGTTGTCAAAGCGAGAGTGTTATTCATTTGTTTTGGAATTGTGAGTATGCTAGGGATGTTTGGAGAAGTTTGAAAAGGATGATTAAGGGTCTGACTGGAGTGCAGTTTTTTACTTTTAATATGATGATGTATGGTTTGTGTGGAAGTGGTGTGGAAAATGAGAAAGCAAGATTGATATGGTTGTTGGCATGTTGTGTGAAGGAGGTGTTGTGGGATGTGCGTAATATTTTAATTTTTAAGAAAGAGGTAGTTACTGTAGGTAATTTTGTGGGTATGATCCGTGGGAAGCTGTATTTGTATTTTTCTTTTGATAGGAGGCGATATGGGGAATTAGATTCTGAAGGCATCTGGAAGACAAAGAAGTGGAAGGATTGGATTATTTAGTTTTTAGGGTTTTTTTTTCTCCAGTTTGTTTTTATCTGTATTTGAAATATGTTTAATTTTATTTTGTGTGATCATTTAAGTTTTCTGTTTGCATTTTGATTTTTTCTGAAAATTTGGGTCAATATTTCAATTGTTTTGTAACAAGAGATATTTTTTTTGCATTTGTTATTATGATTTTATTTTGTATATATGCATATATGATTATTTTTCTAATAAAAGAATTACGAAACGTATGTCTGGGGTTTTGCTGTTTCTCTCGTTCAGAGAGTGATTGCCTGGTATTTCGGGGCTGGACTGTGCTGTTAAGTCAGGATCAGACTGATATGCTTCAGGAAAGTTATTCTCTTTGAAAGGCACATGTTGAGCAAAAAGAGGCTGCTTCTTGGGTGGTAACTAGCCATGGAACAAGCTATTATGCTATTGTTTGTTCCCAGGTTGAGCGCTTCTCTCTTTTTATTTACACACACAAGTATGTCTAAAGATATATGTACAAATTCTAACATTAATAATAATTAAAAAAAAAAAAACATGAGATAAGCATATCATGATTTCTAGAAATACAAATATACATTAATTTATGTGAAAATATCAAATATCAGTTTTTTTTATAACAAATAAATAGAAAATAACTATCTATGAGATATTATTGTTTGTTCAGGTATAAATCTAGCTATTTCTTGGACATTAACATATGAAAAATAAAAGATTAGCTTTAGAGAAATGTGCTTGTTCATGGACAGTAATGAAATGTTATAAATAAAGTTGGATAAAACAGAATATCCGCAACATCAATGACTCTTATTTATCAACAGTCCGATGTTCATCGCTCCATACTTGACGCGTGGGTTTTTGACAGAGTTTTTAATACATAAAGCCGTCGTATGTAGATTCGTGGCAGCAATGACTTGCGAGCGTATTGACGCCAGCGAATGCACGCTTTGATAAATCGGCCCCCTAGTTTCAACTTTTACTTAATTTATTTGTAGCTGTATATTTGATTTTTTTTTTTTTATACAGTTTTAAATTATATTTATTAATCTAGTATATAACTGTGTACAACAATTGTGCAAATATAACCATAAGAGTTTTCAAGTGGCTTAAGCAGTAGAGTTTGAAAAATATCAAAGAACAGTGTGAAACTGTATTCTACTATATTAAAATACTATTGGTCAGGGTTATCAGTATAAAGTACAGTATGTCAGAAATGACAAATTAATAGTAAACTCAGTATTCTGATGCATTTTCATAGACTCTCCATTCAATATATTTCATGCTGCTCTAACACACCACTGCTGTGCATAACTTGCATTAAGGGTTTTTTTTTTTTTTAAAATAAACAAACTTTATTTACATGGAAAGAACTCTACAAACACAACAGTACTCTGGGGTCCTTTGAAAAACTATATGCAGGGTGTGCCTAATTAATAAACATATTGATTGTAAAAAAAAAATCTCAACATTTTAAATTCATATAAGTTAAATAACTAGGTAGTCAATACTAGAGAAAAAGCAAATATACAAATCATTTACATTTTCTTATACAGGTAAAATTAGCTTGATTGAACACACAAAATATTTTTGCTGCCAAATGGATAAACAAAGAATTCAGAATATTGTTGGAAAATGGCACCACCTAGTGGTAATACTGTATAGGTACAGTTCTAAGCAGTGAGATGTACTTTATTTTTTCCCTGTAAGACTGAAAACAAATCTGAAACATTCTAATAATTGAAAAAAAAATATACAGTATAATTCTTCCTAAACAAACATCATCTATCTCATCTATTAGTAAGATACATGGCATAGCTTATTGTGTAAGAAAACTACATTTACACCTAAACACAGAACATATGCATTAAAGTGAAGGTCAATTTCGATGAATTATTGCCCGGTTTTTAATAATCCTATTAAAAACAAGGGCACTTTAATGAATCATAATTGACATTTCACTTGTTTTCTTCAAAAACTTATCTTTTAATCCTGACAGCCGCTCCAGCGATTCCCCTGCCGTCGGAAGCCTCTTCATACGTCAGAAATGACGAATTTGGCTTCCAATCACGGCTTCGCCCAGGGGGGAATCATGGCCTGAGGCAAGACTGTGATTAAAGGAAGCCAGATTCATAATTTTGGACCCGCGCAGAGGGCTTGCGACAGGTGGAGGAAGCGTTGCAGCAGCTGTCAGGATTAAAATGTAAGTTTGTGAAGAAAACAAGTGAAATGTCAATTTTGATTAATTAAAGTGCCCTTGTTTTTAATAGGATTATTAAAAACCAGGCATTAATTCTTCAAAATTGACCCTCACTTTAAAAAAATATGAGACAGCTGGAAAGGAAACAAGCAAGTACTTAGAAAGGGCCATAATACCCAAATGTTTAAACACTTTAAACACTTGAAAGTGATGCAGCATAGCTGTAAAAAGCTGACTAGAAAATATCACCTGAGCATCTCTATGTAAAAAGGAAAGATATTTTACCTCAAAAGTTTCTCAGTAGCCACATCCCATTGTAAAGGACTTCTAAGCAGCATATCAGTATGTCTGTCCCGGGACAACGTAAGGGGCGAGCTTACGTGCACTCTCATCTTATTTCCCTATTCAGTTTAAAGGAAGTTTGCTATGAAATCTCATGAGAGTTAAGTGAAATCTCATGAGATCACAGTACAAGAGTTCATGACCTCAGCACTGCTGATGCTGATTGGCTGCTGTTCATTTCTTCATTTTTTTTTTTTACCTGCAGCTGGGCAGTAACTGAGTATAACTTTTTACACAGAACTTACTCTGCTGAGCTGAGGAGATTGTGAGGTAAAATATCTTCCTTTTTTACATAGAGATGCTCAGGTGATATTTTCCTATCAGCTTTTTACAGTTATACTGCATCAGTTTCAAGTGATTTAGCATATGAGTATTATGTCCCTTTAATTCTTGCATTTTAGTCCCAGGCCCTTAAAGGAACATGAAACTCCAAAATTTATTTTCATTATTCAAATAGATCATAGATTTTTAAAAAACTTTCCAATTTACTTCTATTTTCAAATTTGCTTGATAGTATCATTTGTTGAAGGAGCAGAACTGCACTAGTGGGAGCTAGTTGAACATCTGGTATGCCAATGACAAGAGGTATATGTGTGCAGCCACCCACCACTAGCATAGTCCTAGTAGTGCACTGTGCCAACCTAGGTATTTTAATCAGCCAATAGTAAGAAAGTATTTAATTTTAAACTAATTATCCTTTTCTATTGGATGATTAAAATTTAAAATGAAATACTCTCTTGCTATTGGATGATTAAAATCAGCCAATAGGGATTGACTGATTTAAAAGCAGCCAAAGTGGTACTGCTCAATAAAGGAGTGCTGCGCTTCCGTAAATTCAGTGTGTGGCCGCGACCGCATGAAGACCAGGGCTCGAGGAAGAGAGCCGAAGAAAAGAAGATGTGTAGTGGAGGCAGGGGAAGATGGGCCCCCTACGTAAGAAACCAGGATGAAGAGGGCCCCAACGTGGAAAGAGATTGTGGAGTGGAGGCCACAGTAGAAGCTGCTGAAGTCCGTCACCATTGCCACGAAGATTGGCCCCCCGGTGCCAGAAGCTGGTATGAAGAGAGTCCAACGTCGAATCAAGAGGAGCCAGATTTTCTAGCGGTGAGTACACATTTTGGAGTTAGTTAGGACTTTTTTGGAATGTTTTATAATTTTTAAGAACAGGCTTTTTTATTTTAACTGTTTAGGATAGGTTTTTTTAGGTAGATTTTATTATGTGGTGATAGGGGGGTTACTTTTATTGTAGAGGGGGGCTTTGCAATTGTGTTATTGCAAAAGAGCTGAATTATCTTTAGGGCAATTCCCTACTAAAGGCCCTTTTAAGGGCTATTGTAATTTATTTTAGTTTTAGGGTTTAGGTTTTTTGTTTTGGGTGGGTTTTTTTATGGGGCATGTAGATTAGTGTTAGGTATAATGTTTTGTTTTATTTTGGATACTGAATTTAACTATATTTTGTAAATTAGATTTATTATTTTATTGTAACTTATTTTTTTTTATTTTCATGAAACTTAAGGGGTTTAGTTTGGAGGGGGGGTTAGGTGTTAGTGTAGTTTTAGTTTGCGTTGGGAGGTATCGGTTTAGACTTTAATCATCTAAACACCCCCCATATCTGTATGGGGTTGATTAAGTGATTATTGATGTTTAGCATGCAGTAGACCTTAACCATTTAAGGACACAGCTTTCAGTTTGCTCAATGGTTTTATGACGGAAAAATTCCGTCATATGTCCTTAAGAGGTTAATCACCTAACCCTCCCCCCCCCATACCTATATGGGGGTTGATTAGGTGATTATTGATGTTTAGCATTTACTGTAGTAGGCTTTAATCAGCTAACCACCCTCACACCTGTATGGGGGTTGATTGGATAATTATTGATGTTTAGCAGGCAGTAGTCCTTAATCACCTAACCACCCCCATACCTAGCTTTTTCCTTTCATTCTATTGGCTGATTTGAATTTGCGGTGTTGGGGGATATAGACATGGGCATAGACAATAATTGCTTTGGATACATTTTTTGTAGCAGAAAAAAAAAATATTTTGGCCAATATTAGTTTATGATATAGTTCCCTTCAGCTGAATTTAGACAACATATTTAGGGCTAGATTACAAGCGAAGAGCTATTTAACGCTCCTGCTAAACGGTTAACTGCTTTAGAAGTGCTTCGGGTTGCGCTCATATTACAAGTTGAAATTAAACAGTTTTTGGTTGCTCTCTAACCTTACGGGTAAAAAAAACAAACTTAAAATATTGCGTGCATGATAACCTTTTCTCCCACAAAAGTCAATGGAACAAAAAAAGTTGAATAAAATCTAACACCATACTCAAGCACAAACACAATATCATATTCTCAAGTGCACCAACCTGACATGAAAATATGACAATTTCACATATATTTATACCTATATATAGAAGATTATATACAAGAAAACAAAAGGGGGTGTGTTCACAGTGTATGATTGTTCTCATGTACCCTAATAGCCAATCATCTGCACATCCACACAATGCTACAATGTATCTCACATCTAAACACTCACTACGATGTACCAAATATATAGAAAGGTAGGTATTGTGTTTGAAAATCCACATATTACTGTAAAATTAGTAACTTGTTCTTAATACCCTGGGACTAGATACTGTACATAAGAAAAGAGCCGCTATACTAGAACAGAACGTTATATGTACTTCATGTTATCTTTAGCCAAAAATCAATACGTAATACTACAGCTGTCACTAAATAAGATTAGGACAATAGAGCCTATATACAAAAGATATTGCATACAATGTCCTATAAGACAAGGGGGAGAGGCGCCAAATAGTGTGATAAAGTAACGGATATGATCTGAATGATAGGATGTGCAGATGGATACTCACAAAAGGCATTGCACATCTGGTGCAATAACTAACGAACCAAGGCTTCAGAGCCACTCGGCTGATTCAGGTAATCAGAGAGGACAGCTAGATAACAACAGAGCTCCTATCCAATGACATATCCCCACCTGGGCTGAATTTGACCAATCAGGAAGTAGCAACTACGATTGGTCTACTTAGAACAAATGTAAAGCTGGTCGTAACCAAAGAGCAAGGTACAAAGGCTTTAAAAGATTAATTATAATAACACATTAAAGCATTAGGTTGCACAGCAACGCATTTCTCGGCCATAGTGCCGTTTCATCAGGCTGTATAAACAATCAAGTACCTTGCTCTACTTAAACATCATCCTAACCAATCAATACCCAGGGATCTCACACCCCCCCCCCCCCCAAGTGCCATATCCCATTGGAGCATGTAGCCGGCAACCTGACTAGTCATACTTAAGGCACGTCAGTGTGTGGGGGACACCCGGTCAAAACATAATATAATATTGCAGTTTCAAAACATAATCATACATAATCTGTAAAAAATAAAAAATAACAATAACAACACAATCAAATTGGGAATAGACAATTTCTCCTCAAATAGTTACTTAAATCTAAGGAATATAAAATGATTTATTCGATGACAGTTTGAATATATTGGAAGTAAAGTGTGTAATTACTCAGGGAAAAAACAAACAAAGTGAAAGCTAGTGATCTGATATAATTCAGACATGTGCATAATGGAGATGCCAACAGCATAATATTAGCAACAATAATATTACATATTGTGATATTTACAATGGGCTAAGTGTTATCCTACATCTAAACGATCTATGCGATATTTGTGACTAAAGTGAGGCTGTAAAGTAAATATCCGTCATCCAGTATAAAATTATAACGTACATTGTAAATATGGCTAAGTGGCGACCTTAATGTATGTGATAGTGAGGGTGGATATGGATAGCTATAAATCTATGGGTATCTGGAAAAGTGACATTGAATATGAAGTAAATAAAATATACTTCCTAATTTTAAATGGTGTGGGCCCTAAAAAATACTATATAAAAAAAAAAGAATTGGAAATAGGGAAAACAAAATCCTCGAGTCACAATCAGATAACAAATACTACAAATCATAATGTGCATAAAATTATCTTAAGAAGATCTCATTCAAATTAATTTTATTAGTTATCATATACATAGAATTCATATTAATACATTGTGGTTTTAAAAATTGTGGTTTAAAATAAAATTCATTAGTCTACAACCAGAAAATAATATACTCCATCGGGAGGCCATAACGGATCCACAAGCCAAAGACCATGGTGGCTAAAAAGAAGCCAAATCCACATTCATATTCCGTCCTAAAGGATGGAGTGTCCTTAGCTTGTGGATCCAATATGTCTCCCTCTGTCTAAGTCTCAGAAATTATAAAGATATGATGGGGTTATACTTTCTATAGGAGTAATAGAATAACAACCAGGCTTGCCTCTATGTTTTGAATGACAGTGTCGAATAACACTATGTGATTTTTTGTTATTAGTTATACTGTGATAATGTTGAACCATCTATGGCTAAGGCGCCTAATGGTACGGCCTATATATTGAACCCCACATTCGCAGGACAATAAATAAATCACATAGTGTGATACACAAGTTAATAGATCTTTAATGGGATAGCTTTTCTTACTCATATGAGAAGTAAAGTGAGTCTGCCCATGTCCAATATGATTATACATTTTGCAGGTTTTGATCCTGCACTTAAAAGCTCCCTTTTTTGTTTCAATTCATTTGCTGATCTTCTATTACTTGTAGAACCTAGGGTTCATTGTTGCCTGTTTATTTTTTACTATGCTACTCAGTGCAAGGATATTCTTGAGATTGGGTGCTCTTTTAAAAATGACAACAGACCTATCTCCAATTAACTCATTTAAAACTGGATCCCTCTTAAGAATCCTCCTGTGATTATTTAATGCTTGGCGAATATCTTCACTATCTTTTGAGAGAGCTGCCTCACTCCAAACAGCGTCTTTATTATTTTTATCTTTTACATATATTTGTTTTTTTCTGTTTGCTCTGATTGGTATTATTATTCATAGTACCAATTGTCATTGTCACTGTTTCATTTACTATTTTTTATGCTTTATTTTTTATTTTTTATGCATTATTTTTTATTATATTTTTTATTATAGCTTATCAATTTTTTATGATTTTAGTTACTATTATTTTAGTTGTATTTGATAGTTGGGGCTTTAACTGTCACTATTATCTAGTACATTGTTTATTTGGATTTCAACCAATATATTAGTATATAGGCATATAGGATTTTATTGTATATTTTGCTGGCACACCTCTTGTATCTAGTCCTAGTGCTAGATTGTGTGAATTTCGTTATATACAAAAGAAGAGAATATATCTACTACAGAGTTTTTAAATGTGGGTGTAACTTAGGGATCTAATATCATCGTCTAGCTGGCTACTTCCTCATCATACTCTACCTTCAGTCTTTATGCCAATCGGAGTATGGTAGTAAAATTTCCAATCATAAAAAATAGTGCCAACCCACACTGGCATTGAGTCCACCTGGGCATACAGTCCCCAGGGTATATATCCATTTTACTTCTAGCTGTAGAAGCTTCTTCTTTCTGTTCCCACCACGTCCTGGGGAAGGTGGTACGGGATCAATTAATAGGAAGCGAAGATCCATTACAGTATAGTTCATCTTCAAGAAGTGCCTCGCTACCGGTTGGTCTGTCTTCTTTTTCTCCAAAGCTGTTCTTATGGCACTCCTATGGTTAGCCATCCTCTTCTTAATATCATTGCCCATTTTTTCCTACATAGTACTTTCCAAAAGTACAATTAAGTAGGTAGACCACGTATTTGGTAGAACAGGTTAAATGGAATTTGATCTTAAACCTATGGTTGGAATGTGGATGGTAAAATTATGTACTTTGGATCATTGAATTGCAGGTTGTGCAGCTAATGCATCTGAAGCATCCTGGTTTCTGTGTCTGTAGCCATGATTTCTTGATATAAGCATGTTTAGGGTCAGTAATCATCAGTATGTCCTGTAGATTTTGTCCTCTCTTATACCCCACTCTTGGGGGTTCACTATTCAGATGTCAGGAGCCCCCAATGTTCTCTCACTGACCTTGCCAACACATCAGTATCAGGTTAATAAGTAGTTACAAATAATTTATTTGTGTCTACCTTCTGTTGATTTTTCAACAATTCCGCTTGTGTACATTCATTGGCTGCCTTCTGAGCCCCTTTGATTATGTTATAGGTGTATCCCCTCTGGGAGAACGTTGCTGACATTTCTTGCAGTTGTGTCTGTACCTCCTCTTTCTGGGAATTGTTCATAACCACTCTGTACATCTGGGCCTTTGGTATGGCCCTAATGAGGGATGGGGGATGGCAGCTGGCTGCTTGTAGAAGGGAATTCCTATCTGTGGGTTTATGGTACATTGTTGTCCCCAGCTGGGTCTCTTTTTTGTAGATCCTTAAATCAAGGAAATCTGCAGCTGTTTTACTGTGTACCATCTTAAATCTCACAGGTTTTGGTCACTCATTCAATAATTCAAACCATTCTACAAGTTTATTTTCATCCCCCCACCAGATCAGAAGGACATCATTGATGTAACTCTTGTATACAAAGATATTGGGATGCTCATTGACCTTTATCACATTGTTCTCGTAGTTTTCCATAAAAAGGTTTGTGTACGAAGGGGACATATTCGACCCCATCACCGTTCTTGTAACCTGTTGGACGTATTGTGTCTCAAGCCTAAAATAGTTGTAGGTGATGAATTCAATATCTGGTCCCACATATGGATATTTTAATAGGCTTTTCCTAATGGTTTCAACCCCATCACTGTGGGGAATGATTTTGTACAAACTTGTGACATCTATAGTCACTAGGAGGTCATCTGATTCCATAACACCAATCCTAGGTTATTGATTGAGGATGTCAGTAGAGTCACGAATGTATGATTTCATTTGTTTCACCATAGGTGAAACTCAATGCCAGTGTGGATTGGCACTGTTTTTTATAATTGGAAAATTTTACTACCATACTCCGATTGGCATAAAGACTGAAGGTAGAGTAAGATGAGGTAGTAGCCAGCTACACGCTGATATTAGTTCCCTAAGTGACACCCACATGTAAAAACTCTGTAGTAGATATATTCTCTTCTTTTGTATATAGGTTCTTTTGTATATAGGCTCTATTGCCCTAATCTTATTAAGTGAGAGCTGTAGTATTACATATTGATTTTTGTCTAAACATAATATGAAGTACATATAATGTTCTGTTCTAGTACAGGGGCTCTTTTCTTATGTGCAGTATCTATTCCCAGAGTATTAAGAACAAGTTAGTAATTTCACAGAAATATGTGGATTTTTGAACACAAGTAACTGCCTCTCTATATATTTGGTACATTGTAGTGAGTATTTAGATGTGAGATACATTGTAGCATCGTATGGATGTGCAGATGATTGGTTATTAGGGTACATGAGCACAATGATGCACTGTGAACACACACCCTTTTGTTGTGGTTATGTCTCTGGCCAGTCTTACTGTATATTTGGCCATTATAGACTGTATTTATGGTATTCACCTACTTAAGAGCAGCAGTAACAAATATACGGCCAGATTACGGGTTTTGCATTATGAGCGGCTTGGTACTAACTTGCAAGTTATTTCCACCACTCACCTCCCTATAGCGCTGCTATTACAGGTTTGCAAAAACCCAGCATTAGCAGGCAATATGGCAGCGTTGAGCGCCATACTGCACCCAAATACCAACGCTGCTTTGAGCTGGTTTTACATGCTCGTGCATGATTTCCCCATAGACATCAATGGGGAGAGCCGGTTAAAAAAAAGCCTAACACCTGCAATAAAGGAGCGTAAAGCTCTGTAACGCAGCCCCATTGATTCCTATAAGGAAAGAAAATGTATGTTTACACCTAATACCCTAACATAAACCCTGAGTCTAAACACCCCTAATCTGCCGCCCTGACATCGCCGACACCTACATTGCACTTATTAACCTCTAATCTGCTGCCCCCAATGTCGCCGCCACCTACCTACACTTATTAACCCCTAATCTGCTGCCCCAATGTCGTCGCTAACTACAATACACTTATTAACCCCTAATCTGCCACCCCCAATGTCGTTACTACCTACCTACACTGTTTAACCCCTAATCTGTCGTCCCCAACGTCGCCGCCACTATACTAAAATTATTAACCCCTAAACCTAACCCTAAGTCTAACCCTAACTCTAATGTAACCCTAACCCTAACACCACTAACTTTAACATAATTAAAATAAATTTAAATAAAAATTACTATTATTACCTAAATAATTCCTATTTAAAACTAAATACTTACCTATAAAATAAACCCTAGGCTAGCTACAATATAACTAATAGTTACACTGTAGCTATCTTACGCCTAGATTAAGAGTTTTGCGTTATGAGGGGTGCGGTGCTAATTTGCACGTTATTCTCACTGCTCACTTACCTGCAGCGCTGGTATTACGGGTTTTTATCAACCCGGCGTTAACAGGCAAGAAGTGAGCGTAGAGCAAAATTGAGCTCCATACCGCACTCCAATACCAGCGCTGCTTAAGTCAGCGGTAAGATGGTTGTATGTGCTCGTGCACGATTTCCCCATAGACATCAATGGAGAGAGCCGGCTATAAAAAAGTCTAACATCTGCAAAACAGCAGCGTAAAGCTCAGTAACGCAGCCCCATTGATTCCTATGGGGAAATAAAATTTATGTTTACACCTAACACCCTAACATGAACCCCGAGTCTAAACACCCCTAATCTTATACTTATTAACCCCTAATATGCTGCCCCGACATCGCTGACACCTACATTATATTTATTAACCCCTAATCTGCCGCTCTGGACATCGCCGCCACCTACATTATACTTATTAACCCCTAATCTGCTGCCCCCAACATCGCCGACACCTAGATTATATTTATTAAACCCTAATCTCCCTCCCCCAATGTCGCCGCAACCTACCTACATTTATTAACCCCTAATCTGCCGCCCCCAACATCGCTGCCACTATTCTAAATTTATTATCCCCTAAACCTAAGTCTAACCCTAGCCCTAACCCCCCTAACTTAAATATAATTTAAATAAATCTAAATAAAATTCCTATCATTAACTAAATAATTCCTATATAAAACTAAATACTTACCTGTAAAATAAACCCTAAGCTAGCTACAATATAATTAATAGTTACATTGTATCTAGCTTAGGGTTTATTTTTATTTTACAGGCAAGTTTGTATTTATTATAACTAGGTAGAATAGTTACTAAATAGTTATTAACTAATTACACCTATCAAAATAAAAAAAGCCCACCCAAAATAAAAAAACCCTAGCCTAACCTAAACTACCAATAGCCCATAAGAGGACCTTTAGCGGGGCATTGCCCCCAGGAAATCAGCTCTTTTACCTGTAAAAAAATACACACAACCCCCCCAACAGTAAAAACCACCACCCACACAACCAACCCCCAAATAAAACCCTACCTAAAAAAACCTAAGCTCCCCATTGCCCTGAAAAGGGCATTTGGATGGGCATTGCCCTTAAAAGGGCATTTAGCTCTATTGCGGCCCAAAGCTCTAACCTAAAAATAAAACCCACCCAATACACCCTTAAAAAATCCTAACACTAACCCCTGAAGATCCACTTACCAGGAGAAGTCTTCATCCAAGCGGCAAGATGTCCTCAACGAAGCCGCAGAAGTGGTCCTCCAGACAGGCAGAAGTGGTTCTCTAGATGGGCAGAAGTCTTCATCCAGACGGCATCTTCTATCTTCATCCTTCCGACGCGGAGCGGGTCCATCTTCAAGACTTCCGACGACTACCCAATGAATGAAGGTACCTTTAAGTGACATCATCCAAGATGGCGTCCCTTAGATTCTGATTGGCTGATAGAATTCTATTCTATAATCTCAAGAATTAAGGTTGAAAATCCTGATTGGAACAGCCAATAGAATGTGAGCTCAATCCTATTGGCTGATTGGATCAGCCAATAGGATTGAACTTCAATCCTATTGGGTGATTGCATCAGCCAATAGGATTTTTTTCAACCTTAATTCCGATTGGCTGATAGAATTCTATCAGCCAATTGGAATCTAAGGGATGCCATCTTGGATGACGTCACTTAAAGGTACCTTCATTCGCCGGGTAGTCGTCGTTGGAAGAGGATGCTCCTCGCCGGATGTCTTGAAGATGGACCCGCTCCATGTCGGAAGGATGAAGATAGAAGATGCCACCTGGATGAAGACTTCTGCCCATCTGGAGAACCACTTCTGCCGGTCTGGAGGACCACTTCTGCCGGCTTTGTTGAGGACATCTTGCCGCTTGGATAAAGACTTCTTCTGGTAAGTGGATCTTCGGGGGTTAGTGTTAGTAATTTTTAAGGGTGTCTTGGGTGGGTTTTATTTTTAGGTTAGAGCTTTGGGCCACAATAGAGCTAAATGCCCTTTTAAGGGCAATGCCCATCAAAATGCCCTTTTCAGGGCAATGGGGAGCTTAGGTTTTTTAGTTAGGGTTTTATTTGGGGGGTTGGTTGTGTGGATGGTGGGTTTTATTGTTGGGGGGTTGTGTGTATTTTTTTTACAGGTAAAAGAACTGATTTTTTGGGGGCAATGCCCCGCAAAAGGTCCTTTTAAGGGCTATTGGTAATTTAGGTTAGGCTAGAGTTTTTTTTATTTTGGGTGGGCTTTTTTATTTTGATAGGGCTATTAGATTAGGTGTAATTAGTTTAAAGATCTTGTAATTTGTTTTTATTTTCTGTAATTTAGTGGTTTTTTTTGTAATTTAGCTAATTGTATTTGATTTATTTAATTGCACTTCATTTAGGGAATTTTTTTAATTGTAGTGTAGTGTTAGGTGTTAGTGTAACTTAAGTTAGGTTTTATTTTACAGGTAAATTTGTATTTATTTTAGCTAGGTAATTATTAAATAGTTAATAACTATTTAGTAACTATTCTACCTAGTTAAAATAAATACAAACTTGCCTGTAACATAAAAATAAACCCTAAGCTAGATACAATGTAACTATTAGTTATATTGTAACTAGCTTAGGGTTTATTTTATAGGTAAGTATTTCATTTTAAATAGGAATTATTTAGTTAATGATAGGAATTTTATTTAGATTTATTTAAATTATATTTAAGTTAGGGGCTGTTAGGGTTAGGGTTAGACTTTAGGGGTTAATAAATATAGTATAGTGACGGCGACGTTGGGGGCAGCAGATTAGGGGTTAATAAATGTAGGTAGGTGGCGGCGATGTTAGGGGTGACAGACTAGAGGTTAATAATATTTAACTAGTGTTTGCGAGGTGGGAGTGCGGCGGTTTAGGGGTTAATATGTTTATTCTAGTGGCGGCGATGTCCGGAGTGGCTGATTAGTGGTTAATATTTTTATTATAGTGTTTGCGTTGCGGGAGGGCCTCTTTTTAGGGGTTAATAGGTAGTTTATGGGTGTTAGTGTACTTTTTAGCACTTTAGTTATGAGTTTTATGCTACAGCTTTGTAGCGTAAAACTCATAACTACTGACTTTAAAATGCGTTAAAGAACGCCTTTGGTCCATTAGCATTTGGTGGATCTACACTAATGTATGTATGAAAGGACTAATATGACGTATGTATGACACTATGGACCAATCCCTATATGGATTGAAGAATAATCTTCACGAACATCAAACAATCATATTATATGAATCTTTTATGTTTTTTATTTTATATATATTTTTATTGATTTTTATTTTATTTTTAAGTTATTAAAGAAATAATAGGGGTATCTGCTGTTTTATATATCATGTGTATCTATATACTGTTTAGAATGTTGTTCAATTATCACCAGGATTTTAACAGTTAATCCAGTTTCTAAGTCTAAGAGGGGGGTGTGTGTTATTATGGCCGCCCTCTGATTGGTCAATGCAGGGTATTTAGTGAGATAAATTTTGTATAGTATTTACAGCCTGATGAAACGGCCACCTGGCCGAGAAACGCGTTGCTGTTATTGTTTTTATGTAACAATTTTAATAAACTGATATCTCCATATACCTGAGTTGTGCTGTGGTATATATTGACTACACACATCCATATGCTAGTCAGCTATTCTAGCCCTTAACATCGGCTCTACCATAAGACTGATACTGTAAGAGATCGGGAGGAACTGACACTGTGATTGGACGAGGTCCTGAAGTCATCTAGCCACAGCGTGTCTGCCGGACGACTCCTAATAGTTCCCGCTTGCCATTATCGACACGTTGTGACGCTCCACTTGTGAGTATTCTGATCATCTGGGGGAGGGTAGTTCATCTTACTGTTGTGACCTGACGATACTGATCTACGCCTTGGCGCCTCTCTCTTTTTGTTAGGAATCTTGCAGAATAGGCTGTACCGCTCACTTTTTGGCCTCCCAGGACAAACTTGTAATATCAGCGCTATGGAAGTCCCATTGAAAAAAGACTATATGCAATTTGTGTAAGTTGGTTTGCAGTAAGGCCAAAAAAGAGTGCAGTGCCCCATAACCTGCAAAACTCGTAATACCAGCGGGCGTAAAAAAAACAGCTTTAGGACCTGTTAACGCTGCTTTTTCACCTTCCCGCAAAACTCGTAATCTAGCCATCTGGTTTTATTTTTATTTCACAGCTAAGTTTGTATTTATTTTAACTAGGTAGACTAGTTAGTAAATAGTTATTAACTATTTACTAACTACCTAGTTAAAATAAATACAAATGTACCTGTAAAATAAAACCTAACCTGAGTTATACTAACACCTAACATTACACTAAAATTAAATAAATTACATTAATTAAATACAATTAACTAAATTACAAAAAACACTAAATTACACAAAATAAAAAGAAATGATCAAATATTTAAACTAATTACACCTAATCTAATAGCCCTATCAAAATAACCCCCCCCAAAAAAATAAAAAAAATCCCCTAGCCTAAACTAAACTGCCAATAGCCCTTAAAAGGGCCTTTTGTGGGGCATTGCCCCAAAGAAATCAGCTCTTTCACCTGTAAAAAAAAAATACAAACAACCCCCAACAGTAAAACCCACCACCCACACAACCAACCCCCCAAATAAAATCCTATCTAAAAACCTAAGCTCCCCATTGCCCTGAAAAGGGCATTTGGATGGGCATTGCCCTTAAAAGGGCATTTAGCTCTTTTTCTTTGCCCAAACCCTAAGCTAAAACTAAAACCCACCCAATAAATGCTTAAAAAAAACCTAACACTAACCCCCGTAGATCCACTTACAGTTTTTGAAGACCGGACATCCATCCTCATCAAGCCAGGAGAAGTCTTTATCCAAGCGGGCAGAAGTCCTCAAAGAAGCCGGGAGAAGTCTTCATTCAAGCGCCAAGAAGTGGTCCTCCAGATGAGCAGAAGTCTTCATCCAGATGGCATTTTCTATGTTCATCCTTCTGACGCAGAGCTGCTCCATCTTCAAGACATCCGGCAAGGTGCATCCTCTTCTGTTGACGTCTACTGAAGAATGAAGGTTCCTTTAAGAGACGTCATCCAAGATGGCGTCCCTTGAATTCCGATTGGCTGATAGAATTCTATCTGATGCAATCAGCCAATAGGATTGAGCTCGCATTCTATTGGCTGTTCCAATCAGCCAATAGAATGCAAACTCAATCCTATTGACTGATTGTATATTTAAACATGGTTGTTTGCACTTTATGGTTGTCTGAGGAAGGGGTAAATGCCCCGAAATGTCGCACAGTGTCACATTCTGTGTGTATACCTTTTAGGGGCATTTACAATTCCTCCTCATTTCCCTATAATAGGAGCCATTAATGTTCAATACTTTGCTTGGTATTGAAGTTCTACCTGCTTCCCTTCCTGAACATTTTGATGACCTGGATTGTGTCTCTCTACTGTGATCTCTGTACTCGGCAGCTCCCTGTCAATTCAGGGAACTCCTGTGACGTCACCTGACTTCTGCTCTACGGACCTGAACGCTGAGTCTCCATCAGATGTGCTCCACGCTGCAGCTCTGAGCACTTCTCTCCTAATCCTCAAAGTTGTTTCATCCTATTTTTGTCAGTTCCATCTGCTTATTCTCTCCGGAGGTGAGTTGTTGCCTGGACATAATATTCTATATTTTTTCTATTTTCCTTGATATCTAGAATCATATCTTTATTGCCTTATATGTATACATACATCTCCTTTTACTGCAGTTTATGATGGCTTTACACAAACTTATTCAACCACTCACTTAAAAATACAATATATTATAAGATTTATACTTTTCAGCAAGATATCTAAAATCAAACCCCACTCATTCAGATTATATGTATGGTTTCTCAGATTAAATCTTACTATAATCAAATGTGACACAAATATTTATCTTAAGGAATGTGTTATATTAGATTATAGTAAAAATCTAAGTTCTGATCCAACATTCTTCAGTGTGTGTTACACACATTAAAGGTTGCTGTGATTCAAATCCAGAGAGTGCAATTATTGGATTCTTGTATGTAGCAGTTTTACACCCTGGTACTATAATCTGAAGCGAGTGGGAATTTGCTATTCCTCCAGTGTATATGTATATATATATATATATATATATATATATATATATATATATATATATATATATATATACAGTATCTCACAAAAGTAAGTACACCCCTCACATTTTTGTAAACATTTTATTATATATTTTAATGTGACAACACTGAAGAAATGACACTTTGCTACAATGTAAAGTAGTGAGTGTACAGCCTATATAACAATGTAAATTTGCTGTCCCCTCAAAATAACTCAACACACAGACATTAATGTCTAAACCATTGGCAACAAAAGTGAGTACACCCCTAAGTGGAAATGTCCAAATTGGGCCCAATTAGCCATTTTCCCTTCCTGGTGTCATGTGACTCGTTAGTGTTACAAGGTCTCAGGTGTGAATGGGGAGCAGGTGTGTTTAATTTGGGGTTATTGCTCTCACACTCTCTCATACTGGTCACTGGAAGTTCAACATGGCACCTCATGGCAAAGAACTCTCTGAGGATCTTAAAAAAATTATTGTTGCTCTACATAAAGATGGTCTAGGCTATAAGAAGATTGCCAAGACCTTGAAACTGAGCTGCAGCATGGTGGGCAAGACCAGAGGTTGTCTTTGAGAAATAGACATATGAGTGTTGCCAGCATTGCTGCAGAGGTTGGAGGGTTGGGGGGTTAGCCTGTCAGTGCTCAGACCATATGCCGCACACTGCATCAAATTGGTCTGCATGACTTTTGTCCCTGAAGGAAGCCTCTTCTAAAGATGATGCACAAGAAAGCCTGCAAACAGTTTGCTGAAGACAAGCAGACTAGGGACATGGATTTCTGGAACCATGTCCTGTAGTCCGATGTGACCAAGATAAACTTATTTGGTTCAAATGGTGTCAAGTGTGTGTGGCGGCAACCAGGTGAGGAGTACAAAGACAAGTGTGTCTTGCCTACAGTCAAGCATGGTGGTGGGAGTGTCAGGGTCTGGGCCTGCATGAGTGTTGCCAGCACTGGGGAGCTACAGTTCATTGAGGGAACCATGAATGCCAACATGTACTGTGACATTCAAAGGAAAAGGGGGGGGGGGCAACAACACTACATAAATCTGAATTATATATTGTAATAATTAACCATCTATTTCCCACTATTATACCAAGGGAATTTGTCCCTGTAATAGAGTAGTATGGGATAGAATAGGTGCTATGTAGTAATGAACTAACAAAATTAGCCCAGAAGAGGAGAGAGCTCTATCAAGGAAAGACTACATCTATAGCACTCAGTAGGTTAATATAATATGCATCATCATACATAAATAACACTAACGTACTGCAACTATTGAGGTAACTGATCTCACTAAGAGCATCATGTACTGTGACATACTGAAGCAGAGCATGATCCCCTCCCTTCAGAGACTGTGCCGCAGGGCAGTATTCCAACATGATAATGACCCCAAACACACCTCCAAGACGACCACTGCCTTGCTAAAGAAGCTGAGGGTAAAGGTGATGGACTGGCCAAGCATGTCTTCAGACCTAAACCCTATTGAGCATCTGTAGGGCATCCTCAAATTGAAGATGGGGGGTGCACAAGGTCTCTAACATCCACCAGCTCCATGTTGTCATGAAGGAGTGGAAGAGGACTCCAGTGGCAACCTGCAAAGCTCTGGTGAACTCCATGCCCAAGAGGGTTAAGGCAGTGCTGGAAAATAATGGTGGCCACACAAAATATTGACACTTTGGGCCCAGTTTGGACATTTCCACTTAGGGGTGTACTCACTTTTGTTGCCAACGGTTTAGACATTAATGGCTGTGTGTTAAGTTATTTGAGGGGACAACACATTTACACTGTTATACAGGCTGTACATTAACTACTTCCATTTTATCAAAGTGTTATTTCTTCAGTGTTGTCACATGAAAAGATATAATAAAATATTTACAAAAATGTGAGGGGTGTACTCACTTTTGTGAGATACTGTATATATATATATATATATATATCTTTAGACATGTGCAGTGCCCTCCACTAATATTGGTACCCTTGGTAAATATGAGCAAAGAAGTCTGTGGAAAATTGTCTTTATTGTTTAACCTTTTGATCTTTTGTTAAAAAAAAATACTCTGCTCTCATGGATATCAAACAATTGCAAACACAACACAGGTTTATAAAAAAAGAAAATCTTTGTTAAATATATGTATGCCACAATTATTGGCACCCCTATGAATTCATTTGGAAAAAATATATTTGATGTATTTTCTCATTGATATTTTAAAAAATTTAGTACACTTGGGTGACTAGGAATAGGAAATTGTTCAACCATGACCTCCTGTTTAGCATGGGGTATAAATATGAGGTTTTAATAGTTTACACCTACAATGAAAGTTATATTTTATTTATTTACTTATTGCTGGCGATCTCTTATTTGCATTTAGAAATATGATGTAACACATGGGCCAAATTCCCTTAGTCATTCATCACAATGGGTAAAACCAAGGAATATAGCTGTGATGTACAGCAAAAGGTTGTTAAGCTTCACAAAATGGGAAGTTGCTATAAGAAAATAGCAAAAGCATTGGAAATGTTAATTTCCACCATCAGGGCAATAATTAAAAAATTCTAGTTTACTGGAAATGTTATGAATCAATTTGGAAGAGGACTTGTGTATATATTGTCTCAACACACTGTAAATAGGATGGTTTGAGTTGCAAAATATATCCAAGGATCACAGCTGGAGAATTGCAGAAGTTAGTTTCGTCTTGGGGTCAGAAAGTCTCCAAAACTACAATCTGACATCACCTACATAACCACAAGTCGTTTGGAAGGGTTTCAAGAAAAAAGCCTCTACTCTCATCCACAAAGAAACTCAAGCATCTTCAGTTTGTCAGACATTACTGGAACTTCAAATGGTATAAGGTTCTATGGTCAGATTAAACCAAAATAGAGCTTTTTGGCAAATAAAAACCATAGGTGGGTTTGGCGCACACAAAGAGGTAGCCATATGGAAAAGTACCTCATGGCCAGGGTTAAATATGTGATGACTCTTTAATGTTTTGGAGATGTTTTTCTACCAGAGCACCTGGACATTTTATTAGAATACATGGCATCATGCACTCTATCAAATATCAACAGATATTAAATGAACACCAGACTGCCTCTGCCAGAAACCTTAAGTGGTCAGTGGCTGGATCTTCCATCAGGACAGTTATACAAAACATACATGAAAATCAACACAAAATGGTTTACTGAACACAAAATCAAGGTCCTGCCATAACCATCCTAGTCTCCTGACTTGAATCCCATAGAAAACCTGTGGGGTAAACTGAAGAGGAGAGTCCACCAGCATCAACCTCAGAGTTTAAAGGATATGGAGAGATTCTGTATGGAGGAATGGTCTCAGATCCCAAGCATTCTCCAACCTCAACATTATAGGAGAAGACTCAGAGCTGTTATTTTGGCAAAGGGAGGTAGCACAAAGTATTGACTAAAAGGGTGCCAATAATTGTGCCACACATATATTTAACACATTTTCTTTTAAATAGTATTTTATTGATGGTTTACAAGAAAACATAATAAAGCATTCTGACAGTACATACAATTGTCAAATGTTTATAATATGTGCATCAAACAAAATATATAACAGAGATTATAAATCCAATATGCACATCCTGTCATATTTGACTGTCTTGATTCCTCATTTTTAAACAATAGTCAAGAACTTGAGAATGTAGCTAATCTACTGCCTACATAAAGGCATCCGGTGTAGGTAGAACCTATGTGTGTGATAGCTACTTTTAGTGCCCTTACTGGGCTGGGATTGCATATATAGGGAAAATAACATTACATCAGTGGTCTGAATCGTATATAAGTGGTTATCATTCGCTTTTAGTTGAGGTGGGGGGCACCTCGCCTACCATATTCAAGTTAAATGGAAAGAGGTGTTATCCCCAAGTGAAGCTATGGATAGAATCAGAACTGGTGAATGTCAGACAATTCTTAGAATAAGTTAGTGTTCAGCGGGTGAGCACCACTTTAATAGTAACATTTAGGAGGTTGGGATGGGGGGAGGAGTTTATGAACCAACACCCATGTAGGTAGCTAAAGGAGGATGGGAGACTCCAAGAAGAGTACTCAAACAATACCCCTTCCCAGACTTAACAAGGTAAAGAAAGGTGGTGGGAGAACTGGAGAAGTAGGGCACTGGACTGACTATGGGGAGTATAGTTTTAATTGAGTGAAGGACGAAGTGCAAAAAAAATGGGGATGTGGTTAAATGGATAACCCCAAGTGGTAGAGAGATGAGAAAGTAATGGAAAGTTTCAAGGATGAAAAACTGTTATTAGATATGCCCTATCTCAAGTTAAAGAAGACATAACATCAATTGCCTGGCCTAAAGACGATTACCCTTGCAGTAAATGAACCACATTAACCTATGGGACACTCTGTTAACAATGGTAATAATAACAACTTGTGGGGCACTGATCCAACGTGGCAACTTTTAACATTACAAACATTACACATAAATCTGCTATGGAGCAGTCTAGGTGAGTACTCTGTTGCCAGCAGGGCTATGTTAGACTTTCTCACTGACAAATTGGATGACTGTGATTTATTGTTTAGTTTGCTTATTGTGATTCAAACCTATTACCATTAAGTTAATGTCTGGCTAATTCATTTAACTGTTAAAGTGGAGAAGTGGGGCTATCCCTGTTGACCTATCGATTACCTTCTGTGTAGGTCAAACATCTAATGCAATGTTCGTCAAATAAAGCCTTATCGTATCAAAATACAAGTCACTGTTGGGCACACAATCCTGACAAATGTGTAGAAACGATCCCTCTGTTAGCGTTCAATCCCCCTCGGTGACAAGCCAATCAAACCCGCAAAGCAAAGTTCATATATAAATGTAAGCACGCTCACCTCGTATCCAAACCAGGCTGGCCTCCTGACCCTTCTCTTGTGCGGCTGTTGTCTGATCAATCCGCCGGCCTCAGGGATAGTCACAGCACTGCAAACTCGTGACCGCTCCCCACGCTAACACAGCGTGGCCGCTTAGCTGGATAATGTAATACTTCAATCAAGCCGCGCTCCGAGGGAAAGGAGGAAGGTGACGTCAGCGGGATGGCTTGTAAACTTCCAATTGGGACCGGCCAATGGAGGTGTGTTGCCCAACTCCAGATAGGATTGGATGTATATCCGCGGTATCTCCAAAGTGATAGTAATAGTGCTTGATAAAGCTAGATGATATCTGCTCAATATGGTAACGGAATATCCTTGCTGGTGCAAATTATAAAGTTAATCAAAAGGAGCGGACAGTCCGTTGTTAAAATTTAATCCTTTATTGTGTAATAACTAAAAATACAGGAACACACAGGAGTGACAGAGTAGGTGTATTACCTAAACTGGCTTACGCGTTTCGGCGTTAGCCGTAGTCATAGCCATAGGTGTAGGGTGTAACCCCTGCCTTATATATTACGTGTTAAGACATCATTGGTTAACAGAAATTCAAATTAAAAACAAAAAAGCAGAATACACTTACTCATAAATTAGGACTTAATATAGATACAATTGTTACAAGGCTTATACTCAGGAGCAGCTATTATTACCAAGTACACATAAATCGATAAAATCAGTTATATGTTGTATAGAAAAAATCATAATTGTAATTATGTGTATCTTGGTGGAAACATACTATCTCCACTTGTCAACCATAAGACAATGTTGGAAATTGACAGGGGCCCGAATTTTAAAGTAAGGTGTATACCGATATATATATATGAGCCTCATCATATACTGAACATTAATTCTATAAAGAGACAGTTAAACAATATCAGTATATGGATAGTAATGTACACACCAAGACACTTCAAAACCATGAAATAGTTAATAAATTCAATACATCTTAAATGTTCCTAAGTAATATGAAATATAAATTAGAATAGAGATGAACAATCAAATCTGTCAATATTCTATTAGTGTTAAGACTGGATGTGGGCATGGCCCCAGGCCTCTTAGTATACTATAAAGCTAATATGAAAATATATGCTAAATATTATATATATCTCTTGAGACTATTATAGCCCAGACTTATCCCACACAGTTTTAACTGAGTGACACTAATATATTCGTTCACTTAATGTGACTTAGAGTTATTATAATGCAATATAGACTCGGTTATAAACCTAGGTTGTAGTGTATAACATATGGGCAGTTATTCTATTGTGTATCTGTAGGTAAACATCATAGTTTACCCACATAGCATAGGAGCATGTAAGCATGAGAGAGATGTACTGGATTTGGTTATTCCCAAAAATTGATTAGGTCATATTTAGAATTAAGACCTTTGGGGATTCGTGTCTCCAGTTTAAAGATCCAGTACATCTCTCTCTTGGCCAAAATCTGTTCTTTATTGCCTCCTCTTTTTGGAGTTACTATCTTCTCAATAATACACCATCTAAGGGAGTCAACACTTTTATCATGCATGGTAGCAAAATGCTGCACCAAAGGTGTAGCAGCCTTACCTAGTGACAATGTGGACAGGTGTTCTCTGATCCTAGAGTTAGCATCTCTCCCAGTGAGTCCTACATATTGTTTGCAACAAAGAGTGCATTCCAAAAGATACACAATGCATTCAGTGGTACAATTGAGACAAGATTTTATATCAAAACTCTCCCCTGTTATACACGATCTAAAATTAGTTGTGATCAGTGCAAAATCACAGGGCCTGCACTTTCTTCGCCCACATCTAAACATACCTTGATGTCTTAACCAAGAAGATTCTGAGTTACTGATTTGTTTCAACTGTGTGGGTGCTAATCTTGAACCTAAAGTTTGATTTTTGCGGTAGGAGCATTTAATGCCTAATTTGGCCGTGTCTTGTAAACCATCATCCGCCACTAGTAGTGCAAAATGCTTTTTAATTATTGCACAGATTTGGGAGTATTGGGAACTATACCCTGTTACAAAGTAAACACCTTCCCTAGTTTCAGACTTACTAGGTACCTTATCTCGGGTAATTAATGTTTGTCTATCAATCGAATCTACCTCCCTTCTGGCTCGCAAGATATCCTTTTTGGGGTATTTCCTTTCCTTAAGTCGATTTACCAGGTCATCTGCAGCAGCTAAGTAATCTTCAGGGTTACTACAATTGCGCTTAAGCCTAGTAAATTGCCCTTTAGCCACTGCATATCTCACATGTTCTGGGTGACTACTTGCAGCATGGAGGAGGGTATTCCCAGATATTGGTTTGCGATAAACAGTAGAATCAATAGTGCCATCCTCTCTGCCCATGAGAGTCAAATCCAAGAAATTAATGGACTCAGAATTGTATTCAAATGTAAACCGCAAGCCATCACTGTTTTTATTGAGATAGTCTACAAACTCTGGAATTAAATATTGGGGACCACTCCAAATTAACAGCAGGTCATCAATAAAAAGTTTATACATTATGATGTATTTACGGTAGGGATTTCTTTCCCCAAAGATGTGGGCCATTTCCCACCACCCCAGCACCAGATTGGCATAGGATGGTGCGAATTTGGCACCCATGGCCGTGCCACACCTTTGGAGGAAGAAATCCCCCTCAAATCGAAAAAAGTTATGCGTAAGCAAAAACTTGGCCATCTCCAAAATAAACTTCTGAAATCCTTCGGAATATTTCGTAAAGTGGAATAAGAAAAACTGTAGGGCTTTCAATCCCATGGAATGGGGGATGGAAGAGTACAGTGAGACTGCATCTATAGTGAGCCATATATATTCTCTATTCCAAGTAATATTTTGAACAAAATTCAGTACATGTTTAGTATCCTGGATATGGGACTGTAATGAAAGTACCAAAGGTTGCAACAAAGCATCTAGCCATTCAGATGCATGTTCTAGAAGTGAGTCAATGCCACTTATTATGGGCCTGCCCTGCACATTGGAGAGGGATTTATGAACCTTTGGTAGATGATGGAACCAAGGGGTCTTGGGATGTTCTACTCTCAAGTAATCCATAGTCTGGCGGTCAATAAAACCTCCTTGGACTCCATCATCCAAAAGGCTAATCAATTCCTTTTTGAAAGTAGGTGTGGGATCACCTGACAATCTACAATATTCATCAACATTATATAACTGTCTATGAGCCTCTGCAATGTACATGACACGGTCCATCACCACGACAGAGCCACCTTTGTCTGCCGGACGGATGACCAGAGAATCATTGTGTTCCAATGATACCAAAGCCTCCCTTTGTGTTTTAGTCAAATTATGCTTTCTACCTGTTCTCTCATTGGCAATGCTGTTTCCTAAAGAAACTAGATCTTTCTCAACCCTAGCATGAAAGGTTTCCAAAATCGTACCCCTGGATTGTACTGGGTAAAAGGATGATTTACTCCTAAATTTTGGTCCACTATCTACAGCATCAGAATCGATCCTAGCCTCAGACTCAAGCATTTGTAATGCAACTATATCACAGGATTCTGAAAAATTAAAGATATTATCCTGTGAAGGGATCTGATTGGTCTGATGTATAGGGTTACTCTGAGCAGTACCAGAAGTGTGAAAATGTTTCTTAAGAGTAAGATTTCTCACCAATCTATTTACATCTATCATTGTTTGAAATACGTTAAAATCTGATGTAGGTGCAAACCCAAGACCTAAACTAAGTACATATTCCTGTTCACAATTGAGTATTGTACTAGACAGGTTAATCACATTGGTATTTCTATTTACTTGTATTTGCTTTGGGGACGACCTCCCCTGAGCTGATACATCTCCCGATTTTGTGACTTTGGTTGAACTGTACCTTCCCCGGTTTTTGAGTGTACCTGGGGAAAAACCTGTTCTAATTCTAATTGTGATGTGTCAGACCTAATGGCTAGATTAGATGGAATCATATGTGTAACCATAATATCCTTAGGTCTAGCCTGTAGTTCTTGTGTAGGGTTAGCATCTAAATAGTGTGAGGAAGCCACTATCACCTGAGTAGTTGGCTCTGTGACATTGGAACCGCTGTTAGTATCAGCAGAAATGACAGAAGAATCCACTTGGGTCTTATTATCATCCGAAGAATAGTCAGTATCAGAATCTGAAAAAGTGACTGACTTACTTCTTCTTCTGTTTTTTCTGCCTTTTTTATTTTTATTGTTATTATTATTGTTTCTTACTTTGGGCTGATTACGTCTATATTCATTTCTAACCCTCCTGTTCCAAATGTACACAGAGCCTGAATCATAGTCTGTTTTGTCACGCATAAACTTTAAGTGTTTATTTTCCATAATCTGTGATTTGCCTTGTGCCACTATGTGTTGTAAAATTTTGTCATACTTAACAAAGTTTGGTTCAAGACATCTCTTGTTCATCTCTATCTGCAATTCAGCAATTTCTTTCCTTATTTTTAACAAATCCTGTGACCTATATTTTACCAGCATAAACATTAACCTAGAGGAGCATTCGGACAAAATATCATTTCATGTATTAATAAAGTCCATGTCATTCAAGTCTATATCAAAAGTAGGAAATTTATAGACTCGTAACCCTCTGGGTATCATTTTTGCCTTCATATAACTCTCAAAAGTCCAGATGTCCCACTGTGCTTTTAGCTCTTTCAGCAATAGACCCTCCATTTGGTCAAATAGTGTTCCTAGAGTAAGGGCACCTTTATCTTCTGAGAATATAAGGTCACAGTCCGAAGTATCCTTGTAACGTACTGTATCTGGTCTTAGTGCAAAAAACTGTGGTACAACCTGTTGTGTTCCTTCCATGTTGAGCAGATAATAAGCCAAAGATAAACCCCTATGATACCACCAGTAGTATCCAATATGAAAATGTTAAAGTGGAGAAGTGGGGCTATCCCTGTTGACCTATCGATTACCTTCTGTGTAGGTCAAACATCTAATGCAATGTTCGTCAAATAAAGCCTTATCGTATCAAAATACAAGTCACTGTTGGGCACACAATCCTGACAAATGTGTAGAAACGATCCCTCTGTTAGCGTTCAATCCCCCTCGGTGACAAGCCAATCAAACCCGCAAAGCAAAGTTCATATATAAATGTAAGCACGCTCACCTCGTATCCAAACCAGGCTGGCCTCCTGACCCTTCTCTTGTGCGGCTGTTGTCTGATCAATCCGCCGGCCTCAGGGATAGTCACAGCACTGCAAACTCGTGACCGCTCCCCACGCTAACACAGCGTGGCCGCTTAGCTGGATAATGTAATACTTCAATCAAGCCGCGCTCCGAGGGAAAGGAGGAAGGTGACGTCAGCGGGATGGCTTGCAACCTTTGGTACTTTCATTACAGTCCCATATCCAGGATACTAAACATGTACTGAATTTTGTTCAAAATATTACTTGGAATAGAGAATATATATATGGCTCACTATAGATGCAGTCTCACTGTACTCTTCCATCCCCCATTCCATGGGATTGAAAGCCCTACAGTTTTTCTTATTCCACTTTACGAAATATTCCGAAGGATTTCAGAAGTTTATTTTGGAGATGGCCAAGTTTTTGCTTACGCATAACTTTTTTCGATTTGAGGGGGATTTCTTCCTCCAAAGGTGTGGCACGGCCATGGGTGCCAAATTCGCACCATCCTATGCCAATCTGGTGCTGGGGTGGTGGGAAATGGCCCACATCTTTGGGGAAAGAAATCCCTACCGTAAATACATCATAATGTATAAACGTTTTATTGATGACCTGCTGTTAATTTGGAGTGGTCCCCAATATTTAATTCCAGAGTTTGTAGACTATCTCAATAAAAACAGTGATGGCTTGCGGTTTACATTTGAATACAATTCTGAGTCCATTAATTTCTTGGATTTGACTCTCATGGGCAGAGAGGATGGCACTATTGATTCTACTGTTTATCGCAAACCAATATCTGGGAATACCCTCCTCCATGCTGCAAGTAGTCACCCAGAACATGTGAGATATGCAGTGGCTAAAGGGCAATTTACTAGGCTTAAGCGCAATTGTAGTAACCCTGAAGATTACTTAGCTGCTGCAGATGACCTGGTAAATCGACTTAAGGAAAGGAAATACCCCAAAAAGGATATCTTGCGAGCCAGAAGGGAGGTAGATTCGATTGATAGACAAACATTAATTACCCGAGATAAGGTACCTAGTAAGTCTGAAACTAGGGAAGGTGTTTACTTTGTAACAGGGTATAGTTCCCAATACTCCCAAATCTGTGCAATAATTAAAAAGCATTTTGCACTACTAGTGGCGGATGATGGTTTACAAGACACGGCCAAATTAGGCATTAAATGCTCCTACCGCAAAAATCAAACTTTAGGTTCAAGATTAGCACCCACACAGTTGAAACAAATCAGTAACTCAGAATCTTCTTGGTTAAGACATCAAGGTATGTTTAGATGTGGGCGAAGAAAGTGCAGGCCCTGTGATTTTGCACTGATCACAACTAATTTTAGATCGTGTATAACAGGGGAGAGTTTTGATATAAAATCTTGTCTCAATTGTACCACTGAATGCATTGTGTATCTTTTGGAATGCACTCTTTGTTGCAAACAATATGTAGGACTCACTGGGAGAGATGCTAACTCTAGGATCAGAGAACACCTGTCCACATTGTCACTAGGTAAGGCTGCTACACCTTTGGTGCAGCATTTTGCTACCATGCATGATAAAAGTGTTGACTCCCTTAGATGGTGTATTATTGAGAAGATAGTAACTCCAAAAAGAGGAGGCAATAAAGAACAGATTTTGGCCAAGAGAGAGATGTACTGGATCTTTAAACTGGAGACACGAATCCCCAAAGGTCTTAATTCTAAATATGACCTAATCAATTTTTGGGAATAACCAAATCCAGTACATCTCTCTCATGCTTACATGCTCCTATGCTATGTGGGTAAACTATGATGTTTACCTACAGATACACAATAGAATAACTGCCCATATGTTATACACTACAACCTAGGTTTATAACCGAGTCTATATTGCATTATAATAACTCTAAGTCACATTAAGTGAACGAATATATTAGTGTCACTCAGTTAAAACTGTGTGGGATAAGTCTGGGCTATAATAGTCTCAAGAGATATATATAATATTTAGCATATATTTTCATATTAGCTTTATAGTATACTAAGAGGCCTGGGGCCATGCCCACATCCAGTCTTAACACTAATAGAATATTGACAGATTTGATTGTTCATCTCTATTCTAATTTATATTTCATATTACTTAGGAACATTTAAGATGTATTGAATTTATTAACTATTTCATGGTTTTGAAGTGTCTTGGTGTGTACATTACTATCCATATACTGATATTGTTTAACTGTCTCTTTATAGAATTAATGTTCAGTATATGATGAGGCTCATATATATATATCGGTATACACCTTACTTTAAAATTCGGGCCCCTGTCAATTTCCAACATTGTCTTATGGTTGACAAGTGGAGATAGTATGTTTCCACCAAGATACACATAATTACAATTATGATTTTTTCTATACAACATATAACTGATTTTATCGATTTATGTGTACTTGGTAATAATAGCTGCTCCTGAGTATAAGCCTTGTAACAATTGTATCTATATTAAGTCCTAATTTATGAGTAAGTGTATTCTGCTTTTTTGTTTTTAATTTGAATTTCTGTTAACCAATGATGTCTTAACACGTAATATATAAGGCAGGGGTTACACCCTACACCTATGGCTATGACTACGGCTAACGCCGAAACGCGTAAGCCAGTTTAGGTAATACACCTACTCTGTCACTCCTGTGTGTTCCTGTATTTTTAGTTATTACACAATAAAGGATTAAATTTTAACAACGGACTGTCCGCTCCTTTTGATTAACTTTATAATTTGCACCAGCAAGGATATTCCGTTACCATATTGAGCAGATATCATCTAGCTTTATCAAGCACTATTACTATCACTTTGGAGATACCGCGGATATACATCCAATCCTATCTGGAGTTGGGCAACACACCTCCATTGGCCGGTCCCAATTGGAAGTTTACAAGCCATCCCGCTGACGTCACCTTCCTCCTTTCCCTCGGAGCGCGGCTTGATTGAAGTATTACATTATCCAGCTAAGCGGCCACGCTGTGTTAGCGTGGGGAGCGGTCACGAGTTTGCAGTGCTGTGACTATCCCTGAGGCCGGCGGATTGATCAGACAACAGCCGCACAAGAGAAGGGTCTGGAGGCCAGCCTGGTTTGGATACGAGGTGAGCGTGCTTACATTTATATATGAACTTTGCTTTGCGGGTTTGATTGGCTTGTCACCGAGGGGGATTGAACGCTAACAGAGGGATCGTTTCTACACATTTGTCAGGATTGTGTGCCCAACAGTGACTTGTATTTTGATACGATAAGGCTTTATTTGACGAACATTGCATTAGATGTTTGACCTACACAGAAGGTAATCGATAGGTCAACAGGGATAGCCCCACTTCTCCACTTTAACATTTTCATATTGGATACTACTGGTGGTATCATAGGGGTTTATCTTTGGCTTATTATCTGCTCAACATGGAAGGAACACAACAGGTTGTACCACAGTTTTTTGCACTAAGACCAGATACAGTACGTTACAAGGATACTTCGGACTGTGACCTTATATTCTCAGAAGATAAAGGTGCCCTTACTCTAGGAACACTATTTGACCAAATGGAGGGTCTATTGCTGAAAGAGCTAAAAGCACAGTGGGACATCTGGACTTTTGAGAGTTATATGAAGGCAAAAATGATACCCAGAGGGTTACGAGTCTATAAATTTCCTACTTTTGATATAGACTTGAATGACATGGACTTTATTAATACATGGAATGATATTTTGTCCGAATGCTCCTCTAGGTTAATGTTTATGCTGGTAAAATATAGGTCACAGGATTTGTTAAAAATAAGGAAAGAAATTGCTGAATTGCAGATAGAGATGAACAAGAGATGTCTTGAACCAAACTTTGTTAAGTATGACAAAATTTTACAACACATAGTGGCACAAGGCAAATCACAGATTATGGAAAATAAACACTTAAAGTTTATGCGTGACAAAACAGACTATGATTCAGGCTCTGTGTACATTTGGAACAGGAGGGTTAGAAATGAATATAGACGTAATCAGCCCAAAGTAAGAAACAATAATAATAACAATAAAAATAAAAAAGGCAGAAAAAACAGAAGAAGAAGTAAGTCAGTCACTTTTTCAGATTCTGATACTGACTATTCTTCGGATGATAATAAGACCCAAGTGGATTCTTCTGTCATTTCTGCTGATACTAACAGCGGTTCCAATGTCACAGAGCCAACTACTCAGGTGATAGTGGCTTCCTCACACTATTTAGATGCTAACCCTACACAAGAACTACAGGCTAGACCTAAGGATATTATGGTTACACATATGATTCCATCTAATCTAGCCATTAGGTCTGACACATCACAATTAGAATTAGAACAGGTTTTTCCCCAGGTACACTCAAAAACCGGGGAAGGTACAGTTCAACCAAAGTCACAAAATCGGGAGATGTATCAGCTCAGGGGAGGTCGTCCCCAAAGCAAATACAAGTAAATAGAAATACCAATGTGATTAACCTGTCTAGTACAATACTCAATTGTGAACAGGAATATGTACTTAGTTTAGGTCTTGGGTTTGCACCTACATCAGATTTTAACGTATTTCAAACAATGATAGATGTAAATAGATTGGTGAGAAATCTTACTCTTAAGAAACATTTTCACACTTCTGGTACTGCTCAGAGTAACCCTATACATCAGACCAATCAGATCCCTTCACAGGATAATATCTTTAATTTTTCAGAATCCTGTGATATAGTTGCATTACAAATGCTTGAGTCTGAGGCTAGGATCGATTCTGATGCTGTAGATAGTGGACCAAAATTTAGGAGTAAATCATCCTTTTACCCAGTACAATCCAGGGGTACGATTTTGGAAACCTTTCATGCTAGGGTTGAGAAAGATCTAGTTTCTTTAGGAAACAGCATTGCCAATGAGAGAACAGGTAGAAAGCATAATTTGACTAAAACACAAAGGGAGGCTTTGGTATCATTGGAACACAATGATTCTCTGGTCATCCGTCCGGCAGACAAAGGTGGCTCTGTCGTGGTGATGGACCGTGTCATGTACATTGCAGAGGCTCATAGACAGTTATATAATGTTGATGAATATTGTAGATTGTCAGGTGATCCCACACCTACTTTCAAAAAGGAATTGATTAGCCTTTTGGATGATGGAGTCCAAGGAGGTTTTATTGACCGCCAGACTATGGATTACTTGAGAGTAGAACATCCCAAGACCCCTTGGTTCCATCATCTACCAAAGGTTCATAAATCCCTCTCCAATGTGCAGGGCAGGCCCATAATAAGTGGCATTGACTCACTTCTAGAACATGCATCTGAATGGCTAGATGCTTTGTTGCAACCTTTGGTACTTTCATTACAGTCCCATATCCAGGATACTAAACATGTACTGAATTTTGTTCAAAATATTACTTGGAATAGAGAATATATATGGCTCACTATAGATGCAGTCTCACTGTACTCTTCCATCCCCCATTCCATGGGATTGAAAGCCCTACAGTTTTTCTTATTCCACTTTACGAAATATTCCGAAGGATTTCAGAAGTTTATTTTGGAGATGGCCAAGTTTTTGCTTACGCATAACTTTTTTCGATTTGAGGGGGATTTCTTCCTCCAAAGGTGTGGCACGGCCATGGGTGCCAAATTCGCACCATCCTATGCCAATCTGGTGCTGGGGTGGTGGGAAATGGCCCACATCTTTGGGGAAAGAAATCTCTACCGTAAATACATCATAATGTATAAACGTTTTATTGATGACCTGCTGTTAATTTGGAGTGGTCCCCAATATTTAATTCCAGAGTTTGTAGACTATCTCAATAAAAACAGTGATGGCTTGCGGTTTACATTTGAATACAATTCTGAGTCCATTAATTTCTTGGATTTGACTCTCATGGGCAGAGAGGATGGCACTATTGATTCTACTGTTTATCGCAAACCAATATCTGGGAATACCCTCCTCCATGCTGCAAGTAGTCACCCAGAACATGTGAGATATGCAGTGGCTAAAGGGCAATTTACTAGGCTTAAGCGCAATTGTAGTAACCCTGAAGATTACTTAGCTGCTGCAGATGACCTGGTAAATCGACTTAAGGAAAGGAAATACCCCAAAAAGGATATCTTGCGAGCCAGAAGGGAGGTAGATTCGATTGATAGACAAACATTAATTACCCGAGATAAGGTACCTAGTAAGTCTGAAACTAGGGAAGGTGTTTACTTTGTAACAGGGTATAGTTCCCAATACTCCCAAATCTGTGCAATAATTAAAAAGCATTTTGCACTACTAGTGGCGGATGATGGTTTACAAGACACGGCCAAATTAGGCATTAAATGCTCCTACCGCAAAAATCAAACTTTAGGTTCAAGATTAGCACCCACACAGTTGAAACAAATCAGTAACTCAGAATCTTCTTGGTTAAGACATCAAGGTTGTTTAGATGTGGGCGAAGAAAGTGCAGGCCCTGTGATTTTGCACTGATCACAACTAATTTTAGATCGTGTATAACAGGGGAGAGTTTTGATATAAAATCTTGTCTCAATTGTACCACTGAATGCATTGTGTATCTTTTGGAATGCACTCTTTGTTGCAAACAATATGTAGGACTCACTGGGAGAGATGCTAACTCTAGGATCAGAGAACACCTGTCCACATTGTCACTAGGTAAGGCTGCTACACCTTTGGTGCAGCATTTTGCTACCATGCATGATAAAAGTGTTGACTCCCTTAGATGGTGTATTATTGAGAAGATAGTAACTCCAAAAAGAGGAGGCAATAAAGAACAGATTTTGGCCAAGAGAGAGATGTACTGGATCTTTAAACTGGAGACACGAATCCCCAAAGGTCTTAATTCTAAATATGACCTAATCAATTTTTGGGAATAACCAAATCCAGTACATCTCTCTCATGCTTACATGCTCCTATGCTATGTGGGTAAACTATGATGTTTACCTACAGATACACAATAGAATAACTGCCCATATGTTATACACTACAACCTAGGTTTATAACCGAGTCTATATTGCATTATAATAACTCTAAGTCACATTAAGTGAACGAATATATTAGTGTCACTCAGTTAAAACTGTGTGGGATAAGTCTGGGCTATAATAGTCTCAAGAGATATATATAATATTTAGCATATATTTTCATATTAGCTTTATAGTATACTAAGAGGCCTGGGGCCATGCCCACATCCAGTCTTAACACTAATAGAATATTGACAGATTTGATTGTTCATCTCTATTCTAATTTATATTTCATATTACTTAGGAACATTTAAGATGTATTGAATTTATTAACTATTTCATGGTTTTGAAGTGTCTTGGTGTGTACATTACTATCCATATACTGATATTGTTTAACTGTCTCTTTATAGAATTAATGTTCAGTATATGATGAGGCTCATATATATATATCGGTATACACCTTACTTTAAAATTCGGGGCCCCTGTCAATTTCCAACATTGTCTTATGGTTGACAAGTGGAGATAGTATGTTTCCACCAAGATACACATAATTACAATTATGATTTTTTCTATACAACATATAACTGATTTTATCGATTTATGTGTACTTGGTAATAATAGCTGCTCCTGAGTATAAGCCTTGTAACAATTGTATCTATATTAAGTCCTAATTTATGAGTAAGTGTATTCTGCTTTTTTGTTTTTAATTTGAATTTCTGTTAACCAATGATGTCTTAACACGTAATATATAAGGCAGGGGTTACACCCTACACCTATGGCTATGACTACGGCTAACGCCGAAACGCGTAAGCCAGTTTAGGTAATACACCTACTCTGTCACTCCTGTGTGTTCCTGTATTTTTAGTTATTACACAATAAAGGATTAAATTTTAACAACGGACTGTCCGCTCCTTTTGATTAACTTTATAATTCATTTAACTCACATATAATATCTTCGGCTAAACAATAGCCAGATGGTCCATGGTCACGAAAAAATGTATTAAGATTGTGGAGTTATATACATGACATGAGTTTTGGTTAATATTCATCGCCACGGTCACTATATAACCTATCAAGTTCGTGAAGTTATTTATACGAGTTTTAGTTAATATATATTTTCACCGTAATTTGATTTTCACACACTGCAGTTCTGTTTGGTTAGTATTTTTCACAAGCCTAATTTTTTGAGCACAATTGTGATTTCAATCTCATTTATTTTTTTGTTTTGTTTATTTTTACAGCACGTGTTATATTAGATTGTTTGTGTAGAGGGACATACCGGTATCGTCCTAATTAGATTATATTAAGTCACTGGATGAGTTTATCAATTGTTGATAATCAGTTCAATTTTTCACATATACACACACACTTGTTTTGCTTCACCTTTTCATATAACCCCATTCTGAAATCGGTACATTGGAAAATACCATTTCCATATTACCAACTCCCAGGATTTTATTAGCACTTGCTTATACCCCAACCTATTGGTTTATTCCTTTCTTGAAGTATTGGAACACACTATTATCTCCTTCACAGCTTAAGTATGTTACCATTTTGAAGATTTGATGTCTATATTGTCTTAAGAAATTTATCAACCTCAAATTATAGAATAGGTTAGACTAATTTTTATAGGTCTGTGCATTTACTCTTAATCATCCACTTGTGTGATTTTATTCATTCATTTATTTCTATTTTTTATTTTTATGTTTACCAATTAAACTTGGTTTCTCTGTTTGGATTTGTATTTTAATAAATTAAATTTCATTTTTACCAGTTTTAAGGTTTTTGATGAAACGTACATTATAACCTAGGTTGGTCACCCTGTTAATAACCAGGACTTAATTTTTACATTACACCCATTTAATCCTGTGATATACCTTAGCCATTGGCACTCCTATATATCCAATTTTATATCTTTCAATTAAGACCTATTAGGGGGTCATCTTTATAGTGTAGCAGGTATATTTTCCTCTAGGCGCTGGAAACTTTTCTTCTCATTTGTCAGTAATGGAAATTATGCAATGCTTAAGGATGGGTGACATTCGTCAGGTTACAGCTGTTGGCCTCCCTTTCTCTACAAAGCAAGTATGTTTCTGCCAGATTCAGGGTCTACCCCAATACTGGACATGTCTTCCCCCATGGTTGCTAGAGCTTTGAGGGGACAAGGTGCAGAGGGGGTACCCTGATCTTGAACTACTAAAAATAAACATAGCTAATGGGTTCATCAAGCAAAGACAGCCCGTGTGGATGAGGATGTGGCTTGCATAAGTTTTAGTTGATCCAGCAAATCCAAGCCCTGCTTAAGTTCTGATATGACATGTGATTGTCCATTGTGCTGGAAGAAAAGTTTTACTGGGAAGCCCCATCTGTACCTGATGTTGTGGTGTCTAAGGCACTGGGTAATGGGCAGAAAGGATCTGCGTTTAGCCAAAGTATGCAATGATAGATCAGGAAATATTTGTAGGGTGTGGTAAGGGTCAGGAAGTTCTTTATTTTGAAAAGTTGCTTTAAGAACCTTCTCTTTAAATGTAAAGTAGTGTAAGCGTATTATTACATCTCTGGGTTGTTCAGAGGATGAGTTTCTTGGACGTAGGGCTCTGTGGGCTCTGTTGATCAATACCTCTTGTTCTGAGATTGTGCCTAATAACACTTTAAAGAGACAGAGGAGATATTCAGGGAGATCAGCTGCTGTTATTTCCTCACTGACGCCTCTGATCCAGATATTATTACATCAGGATCTGTCCTTGAGGCCTGCAAGCTTGGTTTCCAGATCTGTGTTCATTTCAGCTAAACCTTGGGTATAAACCAATAGGTTACTGTAGTCAATTGCCAGATCCTCGTGTTTTCTCTCTGGTGTCTGTCCTTTCTCCCAAATAAGCTATATCTCTTCTTAGATCCGCTACAGATGTCTTTATTTCTTGTTTCAGGGAGGTGTGGTGAGAGTCCATCTTAGTTGATAAGGATTTTATCAGCTCGATGATTGAGATGTCATCTGAGTGTGTTGTGAGATCACGAGGGCTCAGACGTTCAGGGATCCTGCAAGTAGATGTAAACTCTCTAGAATCATCCTCATATAGTTCCCTGTCCGATAATGGCTTGCTGCTAAAGTGGTCTGCCACTGTCCTCTTAAGACCCTCTTGATGCTGAGGTTTCTTCCTGTTAGAGTGTACCATGGCGGAGTTATGCCAGCACTCAGGTTCCGTGTAGACAGGTCTATGTGCAAACTCTGCAGAGCTAGATGCGCTGATCTTGGGTTAATGCACTTTGGTGTATCTGAATTGAATAGCTCTTAGTGATGAGAAGCTTTGTTGCAAAAAAAAAATTCACATGGGGTGATCTACGACATCCCTCTTATGGGGAGTCTACTCCATTGCTCATTTGTTAACCGGCTGACTATGCAGACTCAGGCGGGTGTCGCCCCAGGCTCTCTTGGGGTCCCTAGTGTACGATGTAGGGCTAGCTCCCACTCCACCTCAAGGATGTGCCCTCTGGAAATCATGGGAGGACAGCGGAGGAAGCCAGTGTCCGCTGGGAAGTAGCAGGAAAGATGAGGTTTCTAGTAATGGAGTGTTGTTTTAATTCCTTGCTTTAATAAAGTAGGGGCATAGGATGTTGCGGTGTGCTGACTGACTTTATAGATGGAATGATGCAAGGGTGTATTCAAAGCCCTGAGAAGCAAATCAAAACATCATCTAGGCCCTTATGACTTTAATTGTGGGTATGTCAGTGATATCTGCAGATGATAATAGCTCCCTGCACAGTGTCTTATGGCTAAAAGGTCAGACTGTTAAAACCTCATAATGCAGAACATATTGTGATTGCCAGGTGGGTGCAGACTGACCAGGGATCGTACAAAGAAAATGTAAGTGGCAGTGGCACCTAGCAGGATAGGACTCTCTCAGTCCTAAAAAAAAGAAGGGAAGTGTAATTGCTGCACTGAGGAGAGCCTAAGACCGGAGGTCTAACAATACCTCACTAATGTCTCCCGATTCCAATACGACTCTCTCCCTTTCTAGAGGGCTGCCAGATTCCTCCTGGGTAAAGTGTACATGTATGGCAGAGAGGAACAGTTGGCTTTATCTGCCTACACACCAGAGGGCAATATAATAGAGATCACTCGTATAAGGGCTGTATCTAAATTAATGTCCTTCTGTGTTGAACAGACACTGCTCTGACAGGATTTCCGGAGTAGCGAAGGAGTTTTGTGCTGGGTGTCTGGGTCCAATATGGTGATTCGCACCAAACCTACTGCCGGTTATTGCAGAGTATGGGAGTTTGTTAGTGTGGCTCCCCTGTACCCAGTAAACTTCCAGTGTCCATGTGCAAGGAGATGATCATGGCACTAGTCAGCAAGGGGGAACCCCCGGCTTACCTTCCTGTTGCCGTGATGTGTTAAAGGCTGCTGGATGAAGCATTGCGGTAGTAGCCGGTCCCGGGCTTTTCCAAGAGTGGTAGACAGCCCCTTTGGCACTGTAGAGCTTGCTTCACCTCCAGAGCAGAGCCCAAACCCTCCGGAGTAGCAGCTGAGAGTTGCGCCTGCAGAGGGGAAATAGATCTGTTTGACCGGCTAACTTCTGTAGCTTCTGCCTAGTTCTTGCGGCGACCGGGTCTCAGTAGTGTAGGTCCCAATCACTCCACACTACCTCTGCTGAGGATGCAGACCCTCTCTGCTCGGTCATGTAACGTTTACTGGGTGATTTAGGGAAAATATGTAGCTTGGGCACTATATTTAGTATAACGGAGCTATGGAGCTCTGTGAAAATGCGTCCGTTGCAATAGGAAGTTGGCTCTGCCCCCCTATTTAACACATTTTTATTTATTTTTTTATAAACCTGTTTTGTGTTTGCAATTTTTTTATATCTATGAGAGCAGAGTAATTTTGTGTATTTTGTGAACAAAAGCTCAAAAGGTTTAACAATAATTACAATTTTTCACAGCCTTCTTTGCTTATATTTACCAAGGGTGCCCATATTAATGGAGGGCACTGTATATGTATGTACAGTATATCAATGTTAAAGCCCTTTGCCTGCCTTTTTTTCCCCTAACAACTGAGACCTCTTATGTTTGAGCCTTTATAACTTTTTGTGTGCAATATTCTTTGTTAATAGTTTTATTAGATGTGTTATTATGAGTGTAACTGTACTTAGTAATGAATTCTTTTGAGACTTTTTTTTTTGTGAGACTTTTTTGTTTCTCAAGGTTGAACTAACCCAGCGCGTGTTAACTTGAATTGTGTTCAAGCAATTGTGTTTACTTTCAACTTGAAAGTTTACAATACATTTTAGGGGAATATAAGCAAAATGAGTTTCTTCATATTTTTCATTAGTGAATCAAAAGGCAGCTGTCTAGTCTGCCCTTAGAAAATGTTAAAATAAATATAACAAAGCCAATTATTTAATGGTAACTTAAAAATGTAAAATATCAATGGGAAAAAATGTGCCCCAATGTTAAAAAGATTACAATTTCCCTATGACATATAATTATCATATTAAAAAAAGAAGATATTTCACAAGTCTAAGAAAAAGAAAATCTTGTTCTGAATTAATGTATATATTTTTTAACTTTCTCCATCAAAACGGCATAATCATAAACTATGCACCCTCTGCACATCTGGTATAAAAGATAATAAACATGTTTAATACTATGATTAGTAAAGTATTATTTGTCCATACACCAGGGACATTCGCTTTCGCATTAGGGAACATATTTCAAATATTAAGGCTGGTAAATCTTCTGTCCCAATAGTAAAGCATTTTAAATTCAAGCATAACAACAAGGTAGATAACCTACAATGGAAATCTATTGAGAGAGTTTACCCCCAGTGAGAGGAGGAGATCACACAAAACTGATAGAAAAGAGGGACGTTTTATCGATGTCCGCACACACTATAATAAATCGGCCACTATGTATGTTTGGATTTAAACTGTTAACTTTTAAGCTACAAAAGAAAAAGAAAACAAGACAGTGATTCATTTCCCCCTAAACTGAAGCTTCCTGGCAGAAAATGTTGATATTTAATGATAATTATGAATATTTATTTATATAACCAAATGCATTCCACAAGGCAAAGCAATAATGAATGTGATTATAGAATTAAAATTAATTAAGAAAACAAAATGAACTAACTTATTCTAAGTTTATTAGCTATTTATTATACGTATTTCATTTGTAATAATTGAATGTGTCTCAGGAAAAAGTATAGGCTGATGGTTATTTGAAACTGTAATAAACATGTAGTTTTGTTTCTATTCCACTAGATGGCGACTTTGCATTGTAAAAAATAACCCTGCTGAATGGCCTTAGTGAGACATCAAATATTAAAAAGCTAATTTTTGCATGCATTTTTATTGTGTTTTATAAATTTTATTTTATTTATTATTTATTTATAATTTATACAAACTTTTTTCATTGAAAATATATGCATGTATTATATTATTTTTGTGTGTCAAACAAAGAGATTCCATTTTACAGGGGACACAATAAAAAAATAAAAGACTGAGGGCCCTATTCACAGCTCTCTGGGCTGGTAAAATTCTTTAAGAATGCTCATCAGTATTTCTATTTCCATGGTGGAATTCTATAAAGCCACTTTTTACCCTGAAAACAGGGTGACTCACTAAGGGGCGAATACTGCATTTTCTTATGGGAAAGAGAGGTATACATTACAAAATTGCACAATGAAATAATACAACCAAGAACTAATACAACCAACAATTTAACAATTCACACAAAAATATGCAGGAAAAAAATGTATTGTTAAATTACATCAAAAATCGTAACAAAATTGTTTGCCAAAAATCGCATTTGATCAAAAACGAAAAATTTGTATGTAAATTACACAGGAATATATTGTATTAAACATGCACAGCATAAATTGTAATTTAAGTACACAGGATGCGCATAAAATAACTTTTTTCGTAAAATAGGCAGAACATGGGTGTTCCATGGGTTTATATCTCACTGTTTTTCTCGCAATTTAAAACGTGGCAAGCTTTTATGAAAACACTCAAAATACTTATAACTCTAATAGAAAAAAACATGCGCACAATAATATAAGCGATTGTAAGATACTGTATGCAGAAAGCAGCGTAATATGATTTATGGTGACTGAAGAATTTACTCTTTAACCCCTTCACTACCTGGACTTTTCCAAAATATTGAATATTTTTTTGTATTTTTGCTATCACTCCATTTAAACAGAAATAGAGCCCTCAACTATATATATATATATATATATATATATATATATATATATATATATATATATATATATATATATATATAATTTTAAGTAGACATCCCAAGGTATTGATCTAGGCCCATTTTGGTATATTTCATGCCTCCATTTCACCTCCAAATGTGATCAAATAAAAAAAAATGTTAACTGTCTCACAAATTTTGGGGTTTCTTACTGAAATTATTTACATACTGCTTGTACAATTATAGCACAAAAGGTTGTAAAAGCTTCTCTGGGACCCCCTTTGTTCAGAAATAGCAGACATATATGGTTTTGCCATTGCTTTTTGTTAATTAGATGGCCTCTAATTGAAGCTGCGCACCACACTTCTATTATTCCCGGCAGCGAAGGAGTTAATTAGGTAGCTTGTAAGGTTAATTTTAGCTTTAGTGTAGAGATTACCCTCCCACCTGACACTTCCCACCCCTTGAACCCTATCTGATCCCTCCCAAATAGATCTCTTCCCTCCCCCACCCACCACTGGTCACCCCCATCTTAAGTACTTGCAGACAGTCTGCCAATATAAAAAAATATGGCTTATTATTATTTTTTATTTTTTAATTTTCTACAGGGTAGAATCCCCCTAACCCTCCAACCTCCCTAACCCTCCCCCCAACATATTTTTATTTTTTTATTTTCTGTAGTGTAGTGTAGTGCCGTAGTGCCCCCCGCGCGATCATTGTTTAGGGCCCACACACCCCAAAACCCCTTTTTCTGTAGTGTATTTGCCCCATCCCTTCCTGACCATTTTTTTTTCTGTAGCGTAGGGCCCTCCCACTCCCTCCCCATCCCTTCTCCCTCTGCTGCAGAGCCGCCCACCCGCCTCCCGCCCACACCTCCTGACGGCACCAGCAAAAATTGTTACATAGTGTCACTGTCTGTACTGTTCAGGTATCTGCCCTCATATGGAACCGGAACACTGATTGCTCTCCAATTCCATATGCGGCAGATGCTTCAGTAATTTAACAGCCGAGAGTACTGGAGCTTCCTGAAGCTCAGACGTATATATACGTATTACGGTACGATGAGCAAAGGACCACAAGATGTATATATATGTCAGATGGGTGAAGGGGTTAAAGCTTACCCCCTGCTCACTGCTAATAGTGAAGTGTCCCTATCCAATAGGAGACATCTCACCACTTACAGGGACTGCCCTTTTTTTTTAGCTCAGATATCTCCCAGTAGTGCATTGCTGTTCTATCAGCAAAGGATACCGAGAGAATGAAGTACATTTGAGAATAGAAGTAAATTAGAAAGTTATGTAAAATTGTGTGCTGTGTCTGAATTATGAAAGAACATTTTTGGGGTTTTGTGTCCCTTTAATGGGTCATGCTACTCCAGAATGTTTATTGTTTAAATAGGTAATCCCTTTATTACCTATTCCCCAGTTGTTTTTTTAATATAACGAACATGGTAATATTTATACACTTTTTACCTCTATGATTACCTTATATCTAAGCCTCTGCAGACTGCCCCTTATTTTAGTTCTTTCGACAGACTTGTATTTTAGGCAATCATTGCCCTCTCATAAGTAACTCCACAGGTGTGAGCACAATGTTATCTATATGGCACTAACGCCCTCTAGCTGTGAAAACTGCCAAATGCATTCAGATAAAAGGCAGCTTTCAAGGGCTTAGACATTAGCATTTGAGCCTACCTAGGCTTAGCTTTCAAATAAGAATACCAAGAGAACAATAAAATGCCCTATCTGAATCAAGAAAGTTTAATTTTGACTAGACTGTCCCTTTAACTGTAAATGAAAGTGTATTTATTTTTAAGGTTTGTATGTGTGATATCTGTAACTAGCATACAAACAATATTTCAGTCGATCAGACAATTTGATTTGCTCAATTATCCAAAGAAATTAACAAACCAGTGTCAATAACAAAACATAATTTAACAGTTTTATCCTTAAGCATTTTTTTTTATCTATAACTAGGAGATAAGCCTGCCTAGAGGGCAGTCTATTTTTTAAAAACTACAAACCCCAAAGCTAATATTACAAACAAAAAGTGTAAACTTGCAGAAAAAAATAAACAAAACTATCCAAAATAAAAAATTAAACCTAAACTAATACCCCTATAAAAAAATCCCCCACAAAATAAAAACACCCCCTAATCTATCAATAAACTACCAATAGCCCTTAATAGGGTCTTTTGTAGCGCATTGCCCTATATAAATCAGCTCTATTACATACAAAAATTACAAAGTACCCCCTAACATTAAAACCCCCTACCCAACCAACCACCCCAAAATAAAAAAAGCCTAAAGCTACCCATTGCCCCTAAAGGGGCATTTGTATGGGCTTTGCCCTTTAAAGGGCATTCAGCGCTTTTACTGCCCTTTAAAGGGCAATCAGCTCTTTTACAGCCCAAAAAACCCTAATCTAAAAAAAAGCAACCCCCAAAAAATAAAACAAAGCCTAAGACTAAGCCCCAAATAGGTACTCACCGTTCCTGAAGTCCGGCGGTAAAGATCTTCTTCCAGGCAGCTCCATCCAGCAGGGGTTCTCAGCAGTGGCGATCCTTAGAGGCGTGAAGGCTCCACTTTATCCGATCTCCGTCGTACACTAAAAATTTAATGGAAGGTATCGCATTCAATTTGGGGTACCTTGCATTCCTATTCGCTGAAATTTTGAAATCAGCCAATAGGATTAGAGCTACTGAAATCCTATTGGCTGTTCAAATCAGCCAATAAGATTTCAGTAGCTCTCATCCTATATGCTGACTTCAAAGTTTCAGCCAATTGCAATGCAAGGAACCCCATTTTTAAATGGGTACCTTGCATTCAATCCTCAGTGTGTGGCGGTGATCATACGAAGAGGATCTCCAACACTGGATGGCTCCGCAGTCGCCGGTCTTGTTTTACGGTCACCTCCGCTCTGCGTTGTCTTGGTCCTGAATGAAGCTAGAAAAGGTCCATGTGCTGGAAGAACATGTTGCCGACTCCAAGAAGACTTCACCACCTGGAAGAAGACCTTCTCCGCCGGACTTCAGGAATGGTGAGTACCTATTTGGGGCTTAGTCTTAGGCTTTTTTTATTTTTTGGGGTGACTTTTTTATAGATTAGGTTTTTTGGGGGGGCTGTAAAAGAGCTGATTGCCCTTTAAAAGGCAATGCCCATACAATTGCCCCTTTAGGAGCAATGGGTAGTTTAGGTTTTTTTAGTGTTAGTTTTTTTTATTTTGGGTGGTTTGGTGGGTGGGGGGTTTTACTGTTAGGGGGGGACTTAGTATTTTTACATGTTAAATAATTTTAATTTAGGGCAATGTCCTACAAAAGGCCCTTTTTCATAGGGATTAGGTATATTTTTTTCTGTAATTTTAAACTTTTTTATTTTTTGTAATTATAGATTAATTTTTTGTAATTTAACGCTAGGTTATATTTTTAAATTAATGTTAGTATTTTTTATTTTAATTGTAACTTAGTATTTTTTTATTTAATGTAATTGGGGTTTATTTAGGGCGTGTTAGGTTAGGGGGCTTAGTAATTAAATTAGTTATTTGCATTGTGGGGATTTGGCGGTTTTTGAGTTAATAGGTTAATTAGGTTTATTGCGATGTGGGGGTTTGACAGTTTAGGGGTTTATAGGTTAATTAGGTTAATTGCGATGTGGGGGGTTGGCGTTTTAGGGATTAATAGGTTAATTAGGTTTATTGTGATGTAGGTGGTTGGCGGTTTAGGGGTTAATATGTTAATTAGTTTTATTGCGATGTGGGGGGTTTGTGGTTTAGGGGTTAATATTTTAATTATGTTGTTTAATTTGCGGATTAGGGGTTAATTACTTTATTATTTTGTGATGTGGGGGTTGGCGGTTTAGATGTTTGTTAATACTTTGAGGTTTTAGGTGACGGACAGCAATCATTCCAATCCGACACAATCGGGATGATTGACACCCCCTGGCAGCATAGCACAAGCATTTCTGTTAAATGCCGATAGTGTATGCTGTCGGCATTTAGCGATGCCTGCCCGGCACTTGATAAATTGTCCCCTAAGCCTTTACGTGAGATCTTCAGTTACACTAATCTGATGCATGTTAAATATTAGATTTTGCTAGATCAAAGGCGTTTACTTTTTATTTGTAATACACTTGCAAGTTAACGCGGTTGCAATATTGCATTATCGCGCCTACACTAACAATAGCGCACCACTTGTAATCTAGCTTATAGTTCATAGTTCTTCACACACTTCAAATACATGAACGCACGTACAGCACACATACAGCACAACTAGGTCATTGGTAAATATGATCTTCCAGTTAGAAGAGATAATGTTACGTTTCCTTTGCTGTGAAACTGTTCTGTAATACAAAAATTCCAGCAATATGTATCTAAAAATGACTGTAGTGTGCACTATTGTACTGAGGTCATAACATTTTCAGGCTCTTTTTATAGTATTTCCTGATTTAGCTGACCAGACCACTGCAGAATGCTTACTGTCTCCATTTTGTAATAAATCAATAAAGCAAACCTACTAAAGCCCATGATATATTCAAAATGTTAAATAATGTATTTATTTGCTTTAAAGCAAAACAAAAAGCTTAAAATAGCAGTGAATTTTAGAAAGCTTACCTAATAAAATAGTCTGTAAGTGTAGAGTTTAGAAAAAAAACTCACATGCTAATATTTACTAAAATCAGAATAAAAATATATTTCATTTTTTTGTTGCAACCTACTATGTGTCACGATATATACTGTACATATAACAATAATACATTTTAAATCTGTGTCTTCTGAAAACCAATGTATGAAATAGCTTAATAGTGAATCTGTTTAACATTAGTGATGTCCCGAAATGTTCGCCCGCGAACGGCTCACAGCGAACATAGCTTGTTCGCGTTTGTGGGCGAACACATGGCGATGTTCGATCCGCCCCTATGTGTCATCATTGAGGAAACTTTGACCCTTTATGTCACAGCCGTCTGACACATTAGAGCCAATCAACATCAGACACTCCCTCACAGACCCTCCCAGCTACTCGGAATCCGCCATTTTAGACTCATAACGACCTTGCTTTCTTAATGAGAGGACGTGTTGTGTTTTTGCTCCTGACATTAATAGGAAAAACATAGCCGTCCAGAAGGACTCCACTCATCTCTGCTGCAAGCACAGCACCCCAAAAAGCCCTTTTTAGGGCTATATTTCCTGCCGTTTTTTTTTTTTTTCGTTTTTTTTTTTATTAGCATTTGCCTGGCTTTCAGGCTGTGTGTTTAAGGCTCACAGCATATGCTGTGATTACTGCCACCACTGATATCTCCCTAACAACATTAGTTTAAATTTAACTAACCAAAAAATTTAATTATTTTGCTAGTGTAATTTGTTTTCATTTTCTATCAGGCCTGTGTCACATAGCATATACTCTGGTTCATTGCTCTGTGCCAGCCAGCAGCCACCAGTGTTAATATCCGTTTATAACATTATTTTAAATTAAAAAAAAAAAAAAAAAATATTTTGCTAGTGTAATCTAATTACATTTACTATCAGGCCTGTGTCTGTCAGGCTCACTCAGCATTAATATACCTCATTTTTTTTCCAGTCTTTTGGTTAATTGATCTGTGCCAGGCAGCCACCCAGCACTCATATCTTCTTCACCTTAATTTAAACATAAAAAAAAAAAGTTTAAATTTTTTTGATAGTGTAATCTAATATAATTTTCTATCCGGCCTGTGTGTTTTGCTGACATACAGAGCCTACTGTGTTTACTTGCTGCCCTCCCTAGTCTATGAGCCACGACTCATATGTGTTTAACCTTTTTTTAATTCCCCCCCCAAAAAAATAATTTAAATCATTTTTCTAGTGTAATCTAATAGTATTTTCTATCAGGCGTGTGTGTATCTGACTTACAGAGCCTACTGTTTTTAATAGCTGCCCTTCCAAGGCTATCAGCCACGACTCATATGTATGTGCTTAACCTTTTTCTTAAAATTCCCCCCAAAAAGTCTTTAAATCATTATGCTAGTGTAATCTAATTTTATTTTCTATCAGGCCTGTGTCTAACTGTCTATCTGACTTACACAGCATACTGTTGTTAATTGCTGCCCTACGTAGCAGCCAGCCAGTGCGACCACTCATAGAGTCATATGTGCATTGCACTTCTTAACATAATTTTAATATTAAAATCTAAAATTTTAAAATATTTTGCTAGTGTAATCTAACTTATTTTTCTATCAGGCCTGTGTTTTTGTCACTTACACAGCATACTGTGTTAAATTGCTGCCCTACCTACCATCCACGACTCATATCTGCCAGCCTGTGTGCCAGGCCCACCTAGCCAATTAGTGGCACCAATCATAATTCTTGTAACAGTATATAAAAAAATAAAAATCATAATTTTTTGGACTGCAAATATTCAGTCTCCTAGTGCCATTGAATTGCATTTACCTCCTGCCTGCCACTGCCAGCCTTTTGTGCCAGGCCGTCTAGCCAACTATTTACACCAATCATAATTGTTGTCACATACAGTATAGTTACTAATTAAAATAAAAATTTAAATATTTCTTTTAACAGTATTGCAAAAATTGTCAATCATCACTGTTTTGACTGTCAGTAATCAGTCTCCTAGTGTCCTTGAATTGCATCTACCTCCTGCCTGCCAGCCTTTTGTGCCAGGCCGTCTTGCCAACTATTTACACCAATCATAATTTTTTGTCACAGTATAGTTACTAATTAAAATTAAAAAATTCTTGATTGTTGATGATCTTAATCCTCAGTTTGCTCGTGCCCTAGAATTGCACTTTTCTACTGCCTTCCAAGCCTGTGTGCCAGGCCTACTTGAAAAATATTTACACCAATCATATTTGTTGTCACAGTATTCTTAATAATTAAAAATTAAAATTTTTGGTAATAGTTGTTGTGAATCCTCAGTTTGCTGGTGCCATTGAATTGCACTTTCCTCCTGCCTTGCAGCCTGCTGTGTGCCAGGCCCACCTAGCCAATTATTGCCAGCAATCATATTTCTTTTAACAGTATTGCAAAAATTTTCAATCATCACTGTTTTGACTGTCAGTATTCAGTCTCCTAGTGTCCTTGAATTGCATTTACCTCCTGCCTGCCAGCCTTTTGTGCCAGGCCGTCTTGCCAACTATTTACATCAATCATAATTGTTGTCACAGTATAGTTACTAATTAAAATTCAAAAATTCTTGATTGTTGATCTTAATCCTCAGTTTGCTCGTGCCCTAGAATTGCACTTTTCTACTGCCTTCCAAGCCTGTGTGCCAGGCCTACTTGAAAAATATTTACACTAATCATATTTGTTGTCACAGTATTCTTAATAATTAAAAATTAAAATTTTTGGTAATAGTTGTTGTGAATCCTCAGTTTGCTGGTGCCATTGAATTGCACTTTCCTACTGCCTTGCAGCCTGCTGTGTGCCAGGCCCACCTAGCCAATTATTGCCAGCAATCATATTTCTTTTAACAGTATTGCAAAAATTTTCAATCATCACTGTTTTGACTGTCAGTAATCAGTCTCCTAGTGTCCTTGAATTGCATCTACCTCTTGCCTGCCAGCCTTTTGTGCCAGGCCGTCTTGCCAACTATTTACACCAATCATAATTGTTGTCACAGTATAGTTACTAATTAAAATTAAAAAATTCTTGATTGTTGATCTTAATCCTCAGTTTGCTCGTGCCCTAGAATTGCACTTTTCTACTGCCTTCCAAGCCTGTGTGCCAGGCCTACTTGAAAAATATTTACACCAATCATATTTGTTGTCACAGTATTCTTAGTAATTAAAAATTAAAATTTTTGCTAATAGTTGTTGTGAATCCTCAGTTTGCTGGTGCCAGTGAATTGCACTTTCCTCTTGCTTTGCAGCCTGCTGTGTGCCAGGCCCACCTAGCCAATTATTGCCAGCAATCATATTTCTTTTAACAGTATTGCAAAAATTGTCAATCATCACTGTTTTGACTGTCAGTAATCAGTCTCCTAGTGTCCTTGAATTGCATTTACCTCCTGCCTGCCAGCCTTTTGTGCCAGGTCGTCTTGCCAACTATTTACACCAATCATAATTTTTTGTCACAGTATAGTTACTAATTAAAATTAAAAAAATCTTTATTGTTGATCTTAATCCTCAGTTTGCTCGTTCCCTAGAATTGCACGTTTCTACTGCCTTCCAAGCCTGTGTGCCAGGTCTACTTGAAAAATATTTACACCAATCATATTTGTTGTCACAGTATTCTTAATAATTAAAAATTAAAATTTTTGGTAATAGTTGTTGTGAATCCTCAGTTTGCTGGTGCCATTGAATTGCACTTTCCTCCTGCCTTGCAGCCTGCTGTGTGCCAGGCCCACCTAGCCAATTATTGCCAGCAATCATATTTCTTTTAACAGTATTGCAAAAATTGTCAATCATCACTGTTTTGACTGTCAGTAATCAGTCTCCTAGTGTCCTTGAATTGCATCTACCTCCTGCCTGCCAGCCTTTTGTGCCAGGCCGTCTTGCCAACTATTTAGACCAATCATAATTTTTTGTCACTGTATAGTTAATAATTAAAATTAAAAAATTCTTGATTGTTGATGATCTTAATTCTCAGTTTGCTCGTGCCCTAGAATTGCACTTTTCTACTGCCTTCCAAGCCTGTGTGCCAGGCCTACTTGAAAAATATTTACACCAATCATATTTGTTGTCACAGTATTCTTAGTAATTAAAAATTAAAATTTTTGTCAATAGTTGTTGTGAATCCTCAGTTTGCTGGTGCCAGTGAATTGCACTTTCCTCCTGCCTTGCAGCCTGCTGTGTGCCAGGCCCACCTAGCCAATTATTGCCAGCAATCATATTTCTTTTAACAGTATTGCAAAAATTGTCAATCATCACTGTTTTGACTGTCAGTAATCAGTCTCCTAGTGTCCTTGAATTGCATCTAGCTCCTGCCTGCCAGCCTTTTGTGCCAGGCCGTCTTGTCAACTATTTACATCAATCATAATTTTTTGTCACAGTATAGTTACTAATTAAAATTAAAAAATTCTTGATTGTTGATGATCTTAATCCTCAGTTTGCTCGTGCCCTAGAATTGCACTTTTCTACTGCCTTCCAAGCCTCTGTGCCAGGCCTACTTGAAAAATATTTACACCAATCGTATTTGTTGTCACAGTATTCTTAATAATTAAAAATAAAATTTTTTGGTAATAGTTGTTGTGAATCCTCAGTTTGCTGGTGCCATTGAATTGCACTTTCCTCCTGCCTTGCAGTCTGCTGTGTGCCAGGTCCACCTAGCCAATTATTGCCAGCAATCATATTTCTTTTAACAGTATTGCAAAAATTGTCAATCATCACTGTTTTGACTGTCAGTATTCAGTCTCCTAGTGTCCTTGAATTGCATTTACCTCCTGCCTGCCAGCCTTTTGTGCCAGGCCGTCTTGCCAACTATTTACACCAATCATAATTGTTGTCACAGTATAGTTACTAATTAAAATTAAAAAAAATTTGATTGTTGATCTTAATCCTCAGTTTGCTCGTGCCATTGAATTGCACTTTTCTACTGCCTGCCAGCCTGTGTGCCAGGCCCACCTAGCCAATTATTGCCAGCAATCATATTTCTTTTAACAGTATTGCAAAAATTGTCAATCATCACTGTTTTGACTGTCAGTAATCAGTCTCCTAGTGTCCTTGAATTGCATCTAGCTCCTGCCTGCCAGCCTTTTGTGCCAGGCCGTCTTGTCAACTATTTACATCAATCATAATTTTTTGTCACAGTATAGTTACTAATTAAAATTAAAAAATTCTTGATTGTTGATGATCTTAATCCTCAGTTTGCTCGTGCCCTAGAATTGCACTTTTCTACTGCCTTCCAAGCCTCTGTGCCAGGCCTACTTGAAAAATATTTACACCAATCATATTTGTTGTCACAGTATTCTTAATAATTAAAAATTAAAATTTTTGGTAATAGTTGTTGTGAATCCTCAGTTTGCTGGTGCCATTGAAATGCACTTTCCTCATGCCTTGCAGTCTGCTGTGTGCCAGGTCCACCTAGCCAATTATTGCCAGCAATCATATTTCTTTTAACAGTATTGCAAAAATTGTCAATCATCACTGTTTTGACTGTCAGTATTCAGTCTCCTAGTGTCCTTGAATTGCATTTACCTCCTGTCTGCCAGCCTTTTGTGCCAGGCCGTCTTGCCAACTATTTACACCAATCATAATTGTTGTCACAGTATAGTTACTAATTAAAATTAAAAAAAATTTGATTGTTGATCTTAATCCTCAGTTTGCTCGTGCCATTGAATTGCACTTTTCTACTGCCTGCCAGCCTGTGTGCCAGGCCCAACTATCCAATTAGTGCCAGCAATCATATTTCTTTTAACAGTATTGCAAAATTTGTCAATCATCACTGTTTTGACTGTCAATCTGCTGTCTACTAGTGCCCTTGAATTGCATTGTCCTCCTGCCTGCCTGCCTGTGTGCCAGTCCCAACTAGCCAATTAGTGCCACCAATAATATTTATTTTAACAGGATTGGAATTTTTGTTAATCATAACTGTTTTGACTGTGATTCTTCAGTCTCCTAGTGCCATTGAATTGCAGTTTCCTTTCTCCCAGCGTGTGTGCCAGTCAGGCCCATTTGCCAACTAGTGCCAAACAATCATATTTGTTGTCACAGTACTTGTAATATTTAAAAAAATTAACAATTTGTGATTTTTAAAACATCTGTCTTTTTTGTTGTTGTCAGTCTCACAGAGTATACTGTGCCCACTTTCACAGTGCCACCATTCAATTGGTGTAATAGTATTGTTAGTGTCCATTTAAAAAAAAAATGACAGGCAGAGGCAGGCCACCCCGCAGGTTCCGTGGTCGTGGTCGTGGTGCTGTGATTCCTTTAGACCCTACAAATATGCACATTGTTCAGACGCCGGGTGCCAGGGGGGACGCAAAAACTTCTGAGGAGGACCTAGTTGAATGGCTAACACAGGACACCCAATCTTCTTCAGCTTCCGCTGCTAGTCCTCCTAACCTTGACGCAACATCTACGTCCAGCTGTGCTTTGGGCAGGTCTCAAGTGACCAGTGCCACTCCCCCACCTGTTGCCACCACCAACACTAGCACCACAGCCGCTTCACTTGATCTGTCACAGGAGTTATTGATACATCATTTGGAAGAAATGAGTGATGCGCAACCAACATTGACAGAGGATGTAGATAATAGTGATCAGTCTCAGTCAGGCAGCATTACCGCCATGGAGGTACGGTGTGATGATGATGATGATGATGTTGTCCCCGCTGCTGCTTCCTTTCTTGATGTTTCAGATACAAGTGAAGCAGTTGATGATGATGTGTCGGTGGATGTCACGTGGGTGCCTGCTAGAAGAGAAGAAGAAGAGGGGGAAAGTTCAGATGGGGAGACAGAGAGGAGGAGATGATTTGGAAGCATGGGGAGGTTGTCTCAAGGAGCTAGTGGCACAGTCAGACAGCATGCATCGTCACCAGGGGTCAGCCAGACAGCACGCCGACGCCCATCAACGCATGCTGTTGCTACCACCAGAATGCCGTCATCGCAGAGCTCAGCAGTGTGATTTTTTTTTGTGTGTCTGCCTCTGACAACAGCGATGCCATTTGCAACCTGTGCCAAAAGAAACTGAGTCGTGGGAAGTCCAACACCCACCTAGGTACAACTGCTTTGCGAAGGCACATGGTCTCCCATCACAAACGCCGATGGGAAGAACACATGAGTGGAAGCAGCACACAAAGTGAAAGCCGCCCTCCTCCTCCTGCTCCAGCATCTTCAGCCACATCAACCAGTGCTGTCCTCCTTGCCCCCTCTCAACCATCCTCCACTCGGTCTCTCTTACGTAGCAGTTCCTGGTCATCTGCCCACAGTCAGGTGTCTGTCAAGGACATGTTTGAGCGTAAGAAGCCAATTTCTCAAAGTCACCCCCTTGCCCGGCGTCTGACAGCTGGCTTGTCTGAACCCTTAGCCCGCCAGCTTTTACCATACAAGCTGGTGGAGTCTGATGTTTTCAAAAAATTTGTATCTATTGGGACACCGCAGTGGAAGGTACCTGGCAGAAATTTCTTTGCACAAAAGGCAATCCCAAACCTGTACTCTGTTATGAGAAAGGAAGTTATGGCATGTCTGGCACACAGCGTTGGGGCAAGGGTCCATATGACCATGGATAGCTGGTCTGCAAAGCATGGTCAGGGCAGGTATATCACCTACACTGCGCATTGGATAAACCTGCTGACTTCTGACAAGCATGGAATGCGTGGCTCTGCAGAAGAGTTGGTGACACCGCCACAACTTGCTGGCAGGCCTGCTGCTACCTCCTCTACTCTTCCATAACCTCTTCCTCGGCTGAGTCCTCTTCAACTTCTGTGTCTTGCTCCACATCTATGGCACCCCCCCAGCTCCCCAGGTACTATGCTACATCCCGAGTACGGCAGTGTCACGCCGTCTTGGGGTTGACTTGCCTGAAAGCGGAGAGTCACACCACACCAGCACTCCTGACCGCCCTGAACGCACAGGTGGATCAGTGGCTGACTCCGCACCAACTGGAGATTGGCAAGGTTGTTTCTGACAATGGAAGTAATTTGGTGGCGGCATTGAAATTGGGCAAGTTGACACATGTGCCGTGCATGGCACATGTGTGTAATCTAATTGTACAACGATTTGTCCATAAGTACCCAGGCTTACAGGACGTCCTGAAGCAGGCCAGGAAGGTGTGTGGCCATTTCAGGCGTTCCTACACGGCCATGACGCACTTGTCCGATATCCAGCGTCGAAACAACCTGCCAGTGAGGCGCTTGATTTGCGACAGCCCGACACGGTGGAATTCAACACTCTTAATGTTTGACCGCCTGCTCCAACAAGAAAAAGCTGTTAATGAGTATTTGTATGACCGGGGTGCTAGGCCAGTCTCTGGGGAGCTGGGGATATTTTTTCCAAATTACTGGATGTTCATGCGCAATGCCTGTAGGCTCATGCGTCCTTTTGAGAAGGTGACAAACATTGTCAGTCGCACCGAAGGCACCATCAGCGACATCATACCATTTGTTTTCTTCCTGGAGTGTGCCCCGCGAAGAGTGCTGGATCAGGCAGTAGATGAGCGTGAAGAGGAAGAGGAAGAGTTGTGGTGTCCATCACCCCCACAAACAGCCGAATCAGCATCGCTTGCTGGACCTGTGGCAATGCAGGAAGAGGATTGTGAGGAAAAGGAGTCAGAGGAGGAATGTGGCTTTGAGGAGGAGGGGGAGGAAGACCGAGCACAACAGGCATCCCAGGGTGCTCGTTGTTGTCACCTCTCTGGTACCCGTGGTGTTGTACGTGGCTGGGGGGAAGAAGATACCATCAGTGAGATCAGTGAGGAGGAGGAACGGGACATGATTAGCTCGGCATCCAACCTTGTTCAAATGGTTTCTTTCATGCTATCGTGCCTGTTGAGGGACCCTCGTATAAAAAAGCTGAAGGAGAACGACCTGTACTGGGTGTCCACGCTCCTCGACCCCCGGTATAAGCATAAAGTGCCTGAAATGTTACCAAATTCCCCCAAGTCGGAAAGGATGGAGCATTTTAATAATAAATTAAAAACTATGCTTTACACAGCGTATAAGGGTGATGTCACAGCACCACGGGAATGTAACAGGGGAAGAGATGAAATTAATCCTCCTCCTCCTCCCACGACCACGGCGGCAAGGACAGGATGCTTTCCTGACGTCTTGTTGATGGAGGACATGCGTACCTTTTTAACTCCCATGCACCTTCAGAGCCTTTCGGGATCCAGCCTTAGAGAAAGACTCAACCGACACGTAGCAGACTACCTAGCTTTAACTGCGGATCTTGACACTCTCAGGAGCGATGGACCCCTTGACTACTGGGTGTGCAGGCTGGACTTGTGGCCTGAGCTATCCCAATTTGCAATGGAACTTCTGGCCTGCCCCGCTTCAAGTGTCCTGTCCGAAAGGACTTTCAGTGCAGCAGGAGGTTTTGTCACTGAGAAGAGAAGTCGCTTAGGTCAAAAAAGCCTTGACTATCTCACTTTTATAAAAATGAATGAGGGCTGGATCCCGAAGGGACTGACATTGGGCGATACATTTGAATAAAAAAGGCCTGATGATGAAATGAGCTGGCTTGGGCTACAACTGGTACACAGGCTGGCCTTTTTTTTTTTTATAAAGCCGGAGGACTTGCTTGACTTATCCGCCAACAACTAGTGTTCAAGCCACAAGCTTTTAGGGCACTTTATAAATGTTTTACAAACATCAATTTTTCTGGCCGCTGCTACAGCAGTTGCTACAACAATACCCAAATTTTTCAGTCATTTGTACATTCCTAATTTTTCTGGCCTCTGCTGCAGCTCTGTGGGTACAAAATTCAAATAAAAAAAATAAGGCACATAACAATAGTGATTAAACTGTTACGAATTGTACAACTTAGCACATCACTCATATCTGGTGGACCATTAAATTGAACGCAAAATGACACAAATTTGAAGGAGGAGGACCGACCAAGCATCTTTATCCATCTCTTGGTTGCTCTAAATTATCTCCGTGTTCCATCTATGCCATACCTGTACTCTATTGTGCAAAAGGGTGGCATATGTGGTGTTTCATGCTGTTGTGCCTGTTGCGGGTCGTGGCCCATGGTATAAAAAGGCTGAAGGAGAACGACCTGTAATGGGTGCCCCATCAAATTTTTAGAAAAATGTTCCTGGTTACTCTCAATTATCTCTGGGTTTCTAAAATGGATGCCATACCTGTACTCGCTTGTGCAAAAGGATGGCGTATGTGGTGGTGTTTCCTGCAGTTGCTTCTGTTGAGGGTGCTGGACCCTCTTATAAAAAGGCTGAAGGAGAACGACCTGGAGTGGGAGTCCAAGCATGGTTTTTGGGGCTATTTCACATTTCCCAACAATTATCTGTGGGTTTCTAAAATCAATGCCGTACCAGTACTCTATTGTTCAAAAGGATGCCATATGTTCTCTTTCCTGCTGGTATTTTGTTTGAGGGTCCTGGACCCTCTTATAAAAAGGCCTAAGGAGAAAGAGGTGTACTGGGTGTCCACTCAATTTTTTTTTCTATTTCACATTTGACCAAAATTATCTCTGGGTTTGTAAAATCAATGCTGTACCTGTACTCTATTGCTCAAAAGGATGCCATACGTCCTCTTTCCTGCTGGTGTTTTTTTTAGGGTCCTGGACCCTCTTATAAAAAGGCCGAAGGAGAAAGAAGTGTACTGGGTGTCCATCGAATCATTTGTTTGATTCAAATTCCCGGTTGCAACAAATTATCTCTGGGTTTCTAAAATCAATGCCTTTCCTGTAATCTAATTTTCAAAAGGATGCCATATGTCCTCTTTCCTGCTGCTGGTTTTGTTGAGGGTCCTGGAGCCTCTGCTAAAAAGGCCTAAGGATAAATAAGTGTACTGGGTGTCTAATCAATGTTTTTTTAGATTTCACGGTTGCAACAAATTATCCCCGGGTTTCTAAAATCAATGCCTTTCCTGTAATCGATATTCACAAGGATGCCATATGTCCTCTTTCATGCTGTTGTTTCTGTTGAGGCTCCGGGAGCCTCTTATAAAAAGGCCTAAGGATAAAGAAGTGTACTGGGTGTCTAATCTATGTTTTTTTAGATTTCACGTTTGCAACAAATTATCCCCGGGTTTCTAAAATCAATGCCTTTCCTGTAATCTATTATTCAAAAGGATGACATATGTCCTCTTTCATGCTGTTGTTTTGGTTGAGGCTCCGGGACCCTCTTATTAAAAAGGCCTAAGGATAAATAAGTGTACTGGGTGTCTAATCAATGTTTTTTTCTATTTCCCGGTTGCAAATAATGATCTGTGGGTTTCTAAAATCAATGCCTTTCCTGTAATCTATTATTCAAAAGGATGACATATGTCCTCTTTCATGCTGTTGTTTCGGTTGAGGCTCCGGGACCCTCTTATTAAAAAGGCCTGAGGATAAATAAGTGTACTGGGTGTCTAATCAATGTTTTTTTCTATTTCCTGGTTGCAACTAATGATCTGTGGGTTTCTAAAATCAATGCCTTTCCTGTAATCTATTATTCAAAAGGATGACATATGTCCTCTTTCATGCTGTTGTGTCGGTTGAGGCTCCGGGACCCTGTTATTAAAAAGGCCTAAGGATGAATAAGTGTACTGGGTGTCTAATCAATGTTTTTTTCTATTTCTCGGTTGCAACTAATGATCTCTGGGTTTCTAAAATCAATGCCTTTCCTGTAATCTATTATTCAAAAGGATGACATATGTCCTCTTTCATGCTGTTGTTTCGGTTGAGGCTCCGGGACCCTCTTATTAAAAAGGCCTAAAGATAAATAAGTGTACTGGGTTGTCTAATCAATGTTTTTTTCTATTTCCCGGTTGCAACTAATGATCTGTGGGTTTCTAAAATCAATGCCTTTCCTGTAATCTATTAATCAAAAGGATGACATATGTCCTCTTTCATGCTGTTGTTTCGGTTGGGGCTCCGGGACCCTCTTATTAAAAAGGCCTAAGGATAAATAAGTGTACTGGGTGTCTAATCAATGTTTTTTTCTATTTCCCAGCTGCAAATAATGATCTGTGGGTTTCTAAAATCAATGCCTTTCCTGTAATATATTATTCAAAAGGATGACATATGTCCTCTTTCATGCTGTTGTTTCAGTTGAGGCTCCGGGACCCTCTTATTAAAAAGGCCTGAGAATAAATAAGTGTACTGGGTGTCTAATCAATGTTTTTTTCTATTTCCCGGTTGCAACTAATGATCTCTGGGTTTTTAAAATCAATGCCTTTCCTGTAATCTATTATTCAAAAGGATGACATATGTCCTCTTTCATGCTGTTGTTTCGGTTGAGTCTCCGGGACCCTCTTATTAAAAAGGCCTAAGGATAAATAAGTGTACTGGGTGTCTAATCAATGTTTTTTTCTATTTCCCGGTTGCAACTAATGATCTCTGGGTTTCTAAAATCAATGCCTTTCCTGTAATCTATTATTCAAAAGGATGACATATGTCCTCTTTCATGCTGTTGTTTCGGTTGAGGCTCCGGTACCCTCTTATTAAAAAGGCCTAAGGATGAATAAGTGTACTGGGTGTCCAATCAATGTTTTTTTCTATTTCCCGGGTCATATAAATGATCTTTGGGATTCTAAAATCAATGCCTTAACTGTAATCAATTGTTCACAAGGATGCCATATTTCCTCTTTCATGCTGTTGTTTCTGTTGAGGCTCCGGGAGCCTCTTATAAAAAGGCCTAAGGATAAAGAAGTGTGCTGGGTGTCCAATCAGTGTTTTTTTTTTTATTTCACAGTTGCAAAAAAATTATCTTAACATATTAACACAACATAGTTACCATGGGTTGCAGACCAAGAGCAGATGTCTTATTATTATATTTTGTATGGGTAATCATCCAGGCCGTATAGACCTCACCAAATAGGGGGAGTTACAGAGATTAAAGTGCTAAGAATGGTAGTACTTAAAACACAACCTAATTAAAATGGGTACCAGACCGCATGTCTTATTATTATATTTTTTCAAGGTAATCAGGCAGGCCATATAGAACACCCCCGATAGGGGGGGGGGGAAGAGGGAGAAAAGTACTAATTAACACAAGCTAGTTATCATGGGTCCAACACCGTGTGTCTTAAACCTAACACTACACTATCAATAAATAAATTAAATAAAATACCTATAATTATCTACAATTAAACCTAACACTACACTATCAATAAATAAATTAAATACAATTCCTACAAATAAATACAATGAAATAAACTAACTAAAGTACAAAAAATAAAAAAGAACTGTTACAAAAAATAAAAAAATATTTACAAACATTATAAATATATTACAACAATTTTAAACTAATTACACCTACTCTAAGCCCCCTAATAAAATAACAAAGCCCCCCAAAATTAAAAAATGCCCTACCCTATTCTAAATTACTAAAGTTCAAAGCTCTTTTACCTTACCAGCCCTGAACAGGGCCCTTTGCGGGGCATGCCCCAAGAAGTTCAGCTCTTTTGCCTGTAAAAAAAAACATACAATACCTCCCCCCAAAATTACAACCCACCACCCACATACCCCTAATCTAACCCAACCCCCCCTTAAATAAACCTAACACTAAGCCCCTGAAGATCTCCCTACCTTGAGTCGTCTTCACCCAGCCGAGCCAAATTCTTCGGAACAGCCAATAGAATGCGGGCTCAATCTGATTGGCTGATTGAATCAGCCAATCGGATTGAACTTGATTCTGATTGGCTGATTCCATCAGCCAATCAGAATTTTCCTACCTTAATTCCGATTGGCTGATAGAATCCTATCAGCCAATCGGAATTCAAGGGACGCCATCTTGGATGACGTCCCTTAAAGGAACCGTCATTCGTCGGGAAGTCGTCGGAAGAAGAAGATGGGTCCGCGGTGGAGGTCTTCAAGATGGAGCCGGTCGTCATCGGATGAAGATAGAAGATGCCGCTTGGATCAAGATGGTTGCCGGTCCGGATCGCCTCTTCTTCCTGGATAGGATGAAGACTTTGGAGCCTCTTCTGGACCTCTTCAGCCGCCAGATGATGGATGTCTAGCCCCCGCTTGGGCTTGGATGAAGATTTCGGAGCCTGGAGCGATCGGTGATACCTGGCATGGTGAAGACAAGGTAGGAAGATCTTCAGGGGCTTAGTGTTAGGTTTATTTAAAGGGGGTTTGGGTTAATTTAGGGGTATGTGGGTGGTGGGTTGTAATGTTGGGGGGGTATTGTATGTTTTTTTTTACAGGCAAAAGAGCTGAATTCTTTGGGGCATGCCCCACAAAAGGTCCTTTTTAGGGCTGGTAAGGTAAAAGAGCTTTGAACTTTTGTAATTTAGAATAGGGTAGGGCATTTTTTTATTTTGGGGGTCTTTGTTATTTTATTAGGGGGCTTAGAGTAGGTGTAATTAGTTTAAAATTGTTGTAATTGTTTTCTAATGTTTGTAATTATTTTTTTATTTTTTGTAACTTAGTTCTTTTTATTTTTTGCACTTTAGTTAGTTTATTTAATTGTATTTATTTGTAGGAATTGTATTTAATTTATTTATTGATAGTGTAGTGTTAGGTTTAATTGTAGATAATTGTAGGTAGTTTATTTAATTAATTTATTGATAGTGTAGTGTTAGGTTTAATTGTAACTTAGGTTAGTATTTATTTTACAGGTAATTTTGTAATTATTTTAACTAGGTAACTATTAAATAGTTATTAACTATTTAATAGCTATTGTACCTGGTTAAAATAATTAAAAAGTTGCCTGTAAAATAAATATTAATCCTAAAATAGCTACAATATAATTATAATTTATATTGTAGCTATATTAGGGTTTATTTTACAGGTAAGTATTTAGCTTTAAATAGGAATAATTTATTTAATAAGAGTTAATTTATTTCGTTAGATTTAAATTATATTTAATTTAGGGGGGGTGTTAGGGTTAAAGTTAGACTTAGCTTTAGGGGTTAATAAATTTATTAGAGTAGCGGTGAGCTCCTGTCGGCAGATTAGGGGTTAATACTTGAAGTTAGGTGTCGGCAATGTTAGGGAGGGCAGATTAGGGGTTAATACTATTTATTATAGGGTTATTGAGGCGGGAGTGAGGTGGATTAGGGGTTAATAAGTGTAGTTAGGTGGAGGCGACGTTGGGGGCGGCAGATTAGGGGTTAATAAATATAATATAGGGGTCGGCGATGTTAGGGCAGCAGATTAGGGGTACATAGGGATAATGTAGGTGGCGGGGGTGTATGGAGCGGCAGATTAGGGGTTAAAAATAATATGCAGGGGTCAGCGATAGCGGGGCGGCAGATTAGGGGTTAATAAGTGTAAGGTTAGGGGTGTTTAGACTCAGGGTACATGTTAGAGTGTTAGGTGCAGACGTAGGAAGTGTTTCCCCATAGAAAACAATGGGGCTGCGTTAGGAGCTGAAAGCGGCTTTTTTGCAGGTGTTAGGTTTTTTTTCAGCTCAAACAGCCCCATTGTTTTCTATGGGGGAATCGTGCACAAGCACGTTTTTGAAGCTGGCCGTGTCCGTAAGCACTGCTGGTATCGAGAGTTGAAGTTGCGGTAAATATGCTCTACGCTCCTTTTTTGGAGCCTAACGCAGCCATTCTGTGAACTCTAAATACCAGCGGCATTTAAAAGGTGCGGCCAGAAAAAAGCATGCGTAGCTAATGCACCCCTTTGGCCGCAAAACTCTAAATCTAGGCGTTAGGATTTATATTTATTTTACAGGTAACTTTGTATTTATTTTAGCTAGTTAGAATAGTTATTAAATAGTTATTAACTATTTAATAACTACCTAGCTAAAAGAAATACAAAATTACCTGTAAAATAAATCTTAACCTAAGTTATAATTAAACCTAACACTACACTATCATTAAATTAATTAAATTAATTGCCTACAAATAACTACAATTAAATACAATTACATAAACTAACTAAAGTACAAAAAATAAAAAAAGTAAGTTACAAACATTTTAAAAATTTTACAACAATTTTAAGCTACTTACACCTAATCTAAGCCCCCTAATAAAATAACAAACCCCCCCAAAATAAAAAAATGCCCTACCCTATTCTAAATTAAAAAAGTTCAAAGCTCTTTTACCTTACCAGCCCTTAAAAGGGCCATTTGTGGGGCATGCCCCAAAGAATTCAGCTCTTTTGCCTGTGAAAGAAAAATACATCCCCCCCAACATAAAAACCCACCACCCACATACCCCTAATCTAACCCAAACCCCCCTTAAAATAACCTAACACTAATCCCCTGAAGATCATCCTACCTTGAGTCGTCTTCACTCAGCCGAGCAGCGATGGAACCGAAGAGGAGACCCGGAGTGGCAGAAGTTATCCTCCAAGCGGCGCTGAAGAAATCTTCCACCCGGGCGATGTCATCTTCCAAGAGGTGCTGAAGAAGTCTTCTATCCGGGAGATGTCATCTTCCAAGCGGGGTCTTCAATCTTCATCCCGCCGACGCGGAACATCCTTCTTTCCCGACGGACTACCGACGAATGAAGGCTCCTTTAAGGGACGTCATCCAAGATGGTGTCCCTTCAATTTCGATTGGCTGATTAGCTGATTCTATCAGCCAATCGGAATTAAGGTAGGAAAAATCTGATTGGCTGATTGAATCAGCCAATCAGATTCAAGTTCAATCCGATTGGCTGATCCAATCAGCCAATCAGATTGAGCTTGCATTCTATTGGCTGTTCCGATCAGGTTTATCATTCTGCCCTACGGTTCGTCTAAATAAGGCTACCTTTTATAAAGTTTTATATCTTTTTGCACTCAAATTGGTTCTTAAGAAACTATGGGATAATCGGATGGTTGGTCCTGAAGAAAATTTGGAATCATTAGAGCACAGAATGGCTTTGAGTAATCTGATATTTTTAATGAACAATGTCCAGAAAGTGAGGCAATCAATCAAATTCCTGTACAATCAGTTACAAAAGCTTCATCTACCTTTATGCCACAGCTCTCATTAGTCCCTAGTGTGCATACATTTGTGGAGTGTGTTAAGAAAGAGTTGGACATTTTTTTTGTGTAATAACCTCACGTGGTTAGAAAGGGAGGCATTCAATGATCTTAGGCCCCAAAGTAGTTGGTGATTACACCTTATGATAAAGGAGGGAATTTAGTCATCATGGACCATGAAATGTAATGCAAAGGAGGCCCTAAGAAAGTTACATGATGTGCATCAGTATGAATTGGTTAGCAGAGTGGATGAATTTAATTTTATTCTGCACAATTCAACTTAGAGACCTTATTTCCAAACAGGAACATGATGTCTTATTTTAGAAATTCCCACTAGTACCAACTTTCTATAGGTTACCTAAATTGCATAAAGATTTGAGGCATCCTCCAGTTACCTAATCATTAATTGGGAGCCCTACTGAGGGTATTAGCAGGTATTTACTCAGTCCTTTTGTCAGGCCATTAATATCCTTTGTGTTGAACTGCATTGATGTATTGCGTAAACTGGACAATATTATTTTAAAGCCGAGCACATTTTTGGTTTCAATTTAAGTGGAGTCGTATTCCTCGATCCCTTACAAAATTGGGCTACAGACTGGGCTAAAGACTCCCTGTGCTTTTCCTGGAGACCTGTGGACCCACCATTGCTGACCATACTAATTTGTTGTTAAATTTTTTGAAGTATAATTTGGAAAAATAATATTTTTATGTTTAACGTTAAATTTTATTGTCAGATAGGTACTGCCATGGGTGTGCCTCCACCTATGCGTGTCTTCACCTCTGGATGTGGATGGTGGATGAGGTGTTTTCTAAATATGATACATGGGTGGAGGCGCATCTGGCACTTTTGCTCCACTATGTTGACGGTACCCTACTGTTATCGGAAAAAACTGAGAATTAAATCCTTGAATGTGTATCTATCCTGAATAAGAATGAATATAATCTGTTCCTTACATGCCAATTAAGATTGAGATTACATTTTTGGATTTACAGATCAGCAAAGATGGTTCCATTTTAAAAACTGAAGTTTTCAGGAAAACTATGTCTACTAAAAGCACACAGCCACCATCAAACCATTTTGAAGACTGTGACAGTTCCTTTGTGTGAGTAGATTCGAAAAACAGGCATGCAAACTAGCAGATAGATTTCATGGGAGAGGGTATTCAAATAGAGAAATTGGTAGGGCTTGATATAGAGCAAGGTGTTCATCTAGACAGTATGTGCTTTATCCTCAAAGAGAGACCCCAAAATCACAATCATTAAGACTTATTACAAAATTTTCATTGCCACTGGTGAAAATTAAACTAAAATACCTTATGTCTCTCTGGATGTACTCCTAGCAGAAGGTGTGTATATTATCCACATGTAGCTAGGGCCAGTTACGTGTCGATAGATGGTAAGAACAAATTTAAAATTTGACAGAAAATTGACTGTAAGACAACAGGGGTTATTTACATATTGTATTACTTCCCAAAATTCGATGTCAGAAAAACTAGCCATGATGTTAAATCTAGTATTCAAGAACATGGAAATGCAATCAAGGAAGGGGGATGAGTCTAGTGGGGTGCAATACCACTTTAAAACATGAAATGTAAGCGATATAGATTGTTTCACTATGCTATGTGTTGGACATGTATCTACTGATAGTTGTGGGAGCAACTTGGACAAAAGGGTTTTACGCTGACTCCCAATACTTTGATTCCTTTTGGTTTGAATGATAAGGTTGAGTATTCATGTTTTCTCTAGTTTGGTGGCCTCTGTCCAAATGTCTCTTTTATTAATACAGCTGTAGTTATGTAAGTGTTTATCCTGATACTTTGCATGTTGGGGACATCATGATTCTGACTATTTAAATAATTGTTTTTACTGTGCAAGATGGACAGCAGTAGCACTAGAAGTCTCCTCCTGTATTCTCTCACTCTCCATCACCACCATCATCTCCTGTTGTGTAACAGCATGTTTCTACAACAGCCTTATCAACTACCCATGTTGCCAGTTCCACTAGTACTGCAATCTCTGTCAGCAGAAGAATCACTGACAGTTCCACCATCACTGCCACCACCTCAAAGTTCCAGCAAGGAGACCTCAACAGGGATAGAAGGGCAGGCAGAGGCAGCAACATCTTCATCTAGCTCAAAGGTGTGGGACCACTTTGTTGACATTGGAAACAGATGCTTAGCTAAGAGCAAATTGTGTGGCAAAGAAGTTAGCCATTGGAGAGTGTTGGGGCATCTCGCCAGCTCCAGAATGAACCAATATCTCTGCATGCACCACAAGGCTGTGTTACTGAGGGAAGAAGGCGGGGCCAGCAGCAGCAAGAGCGTAACAATCTGACAGCTGGAAATGCCACCCACTAAGAGCAGCCCTACCAGCATCAGTCAGGACAGGGGACATAGTATTTATGACAGTCAGCAGAGTCAGGTACTACCATCAACATCACAATGATGTGCTCAGCCCACCCTAGAGGATTTTGGAGGTTTAACTCTAGAGGGATATACAGGCAGCAGTCAGGAAAATTATCCCATCTGATAGGTTAGCTGGTAGCTGTCAGTTGTCCACCCATGCTTGAAAAGAGAGCCTTTCATGCAGTTGATGGAAGCAGCTGCTTCCCCTTACCACCTCACATCACGGAGCACTTTCAGAAGGAGCATAGTCCCTCACTATACCAACCCTTTGTTTGCTGTGTTGAAAGAGGAGGCTTCTGGACAGTCGGTGCACTTTACCACCAACATATGGATTGCTCCTACAGACCATCATGCCTTTCTGTCCTTGATGGCACACTGGTGGCATGAGATGAGGGTGAGGGTAGTAGTATTGCTAGTGGTGGTGCAGCAGCAGGCAGCTCCAGTCAGGGCTGGAGCAGTTCAGTAGATTGTCAGGGCTACTGATCATTCCTCCTTCATCCCAAGGTGTCGGATGAGTAGCATACCACTGAAAATATATTGAAGGCTCTTAGGAGGATGGTGGCGCAGTGGGTAGGAGAGTGAGAAGGCGCCAATGTTTAAATGGGATTCGTTGTCACCAATGGAGCAGCAAATATGGCGAAGGCTCTCCATAAGGGTGACTTTATTGGTGTGCGTTGTTTGGCTCACATCCTCCACCTGGTGGTAATCCCTAAAGGCAAGTCTAGGTTACCAAGTTTATGTGAATGGTGCAGAAGGATTACAGGCTACTTCAACCACCGTAAGAAAGCTAGTCAGCTCCATAGGCAGGAATAGGGGAAGGTAGGGCTTCCCCAGCACTGTCTTAAGCAAGATATAACTACTTGGTGGAACTTGTATTTGGATATGCTGTAATTTATCTATTTTTAAAAAAAGCCTTTACGGGTGAAACGCATCAGAGGGTTTGGAGCATATGGGAGCTCCATTTTAACTTTCAATAGAGCCGGTTCATGTATTTGCAGTATACTGCGATTATATATTACAGCCTAACTTCTTGGAGCACCTTATCTTCCTTATCATGTGTTGATTAGCACAATGGTGTATTAACATCGACGTACACATTTTTAGGATACATACAAACGTAGCTCCTGTTGTAATATATATCCGGTAGTCCTAACTTTTGTGTAACTCTGGAATCTAGTTACAAATACACAGTCTGTAAATGAGAGTATATAACCTGTATTATTTTTGGTTACATTAAATACTAACGCCTAGATTTAGAGTTTTGTTGGTAAAGACCCGCGGTGCTAACGCACCTTTTTTTCCAGCGCACCCTTAAGCCAACGCTGGAATTACCAGTTGTTTGAATGGCTGCGTTAGGCTCTGAAAAGTGAGCGTTGAGCATAAATTAGCGCCACTTTAACCCTCAATACCAGCGTTGCTTACGGTAGCGGTAAGCTGGAAAAACGTGCTCATGCACGATATCCCCATAGGAAACAATGGGGCTGAGCTGGGCGAAACAAAACCTAACACCAGCAAAAAAGCAGCGTTCAGCTCCTAACGCAGCCCCATTGTTTCCTATGGTGAAACACTTTCTAAGTCTACACCTAACACCCTAACATGAAACCCGAGTCTAAACACCCCTAACCTTACACTTATTAACCCCTAATCTGCCGCCCCCAACATTGTCGCCACCTGCATTATACTATTAACCCCTAATCTGCTGCTCCGGACACCGCCGCCACCTACATTATCCCTATGAACCCCTAATCTGCTGTCCCTAACATCGCCGACACCTACATTATATTTATTACCCCCTAATCTGCCGCCCCCAACGTCGCCGCCACCTACCTACACTTATTAACCCCTAATCTGCCGACCGGACATCGCCGCCACTATAATAAATATATTAACCCCTAAACTGCCGCACTCCCGCCTCGCAAACACTATATTAAATTGTATTAACCCCTAATCTGCCCTCCCTAACATCACCGCCACCTACCTGCAATTATTAACCCCTAATCTTCCGATCCCAATGTCGCCGCTACTATAATAAAGTTATTAACCCCTAAACCAAAGTCTAACCCTAACCCTAACACCCCCTAACTTAAATATAATTTAAATTTAACGAAATAAATTTACTATAATTAAATAAATTATTCCTATTTAAAACTAAATACTTATCTATAAAATAAACCCAAATATAGCTACAATATAAATAATAATTACATTGTAGCTATTTTAGTATTTATATTTATTTTACAGGCAACTTTGTATTTATTTTAACTAGGTACAATAGCTATTAAATAGTTAATAACTATTTAATAGCTACCTAGTTAAAATAATAACAAAAATACCTGTAAAATAAATCCTAACCTAAGATACAAATACACCTAACACTACACTATCAATAAATTAATTAAATAAATTACCTACAATTAGCTAAAATAAAATACAATTAAATAAACTAAACTATATTACCAAAAAAAAAACACTAAATTACATAAAATAAAAAATAAATTGCAAGAAGTTTAAACTAATTACACCTAATCAAAGCCTCCTAATAAAATAAAAAAGCCCCCCAAAATAATAAAATGCCCTACCCTATCCTAAATTACAAAGTAATCAGCTCTTTTACCAGCCCTTCAAAGGGCTTTTTGCGGGGCATTGCCCCAAAGTAATCAGCTCTTTTACCTGTAAAGAAAAATACAATACCCCCCCAACATTACAACCCACCAACCACATACCCCTACTCTAAAACCCACCCAACCCCCCCTTAAAAAAACCTAACACTAACCCTCTGAAGATCTCCCTACCTTGAGTCGTCTTCACTCAGTCAAGACGAATTCTTCATCCAAGCGGGGCAAGAAGAGGTCCTCCATCCGGTAGAAGTCTTCATCCAAGCGGCGTCTTCTATCTTCATCCATCTGGAGCGGAGCGGAGCCATCTTCCATCCAGCCGACGCGGAGCCATCCTCTTCAACCGACGGACTAACGACGAATGACGGTTCCTTTAAGAGACGTCATCCAATGGCGTCCCTCGAATTCTGATTGGCTGATAGGATTCTATCAGCCAATCGGAATTAAGGTAGGAAAAATCTGTTTGGCTGATTCAATCAACCAATCAGATTGAAGTTCAATCCGATTGGCTGATCCAATCAGCCAATCAGATTGACCTCGCATTCTATTGGCTACAATAGAATTAGCTACAATGTAACCATTAGTTATATTGTAGCTATATTAGGGTTTATTCTATAGGTAAGTATTTAGTTTTAAATAGGATTAATTTATTTAATGATAGTATATTTAGTTAGTTTAATTTAAATTATATTTAAGTTAGGAGGTGTTAGGGTTAGTGTTAGACTTAGGTTTAGGGGTTAATAACTTTATTATAGTAGCGGCGACGTTGGGGGCGGCAGATTAGGGGTTAATAATTGTAGGTAGGTGGCGGCGATGTTAGAGAGGGCAGATTAGAGGTTAATAAAATGTATTATAGTGTTTGCGAGGCAGGAGTGCGGCGGTTTAGGGGTTAATAGATTTATTATAGTGGCGGCAAGGTCCAGTCGGCAGATTAGGGGTTAATAATTTTAGGTAGGTAGCGGCGACGTTTGGGGGGGCAGATTAGGGGGTAATAAATATAATGTAGGTGTCGGCGATGTTAGGGGCAGCAGATTAGGGGTTCATAGGTATAATGTAGGTTGCGGCGGTGTCCGGAGCGGCAGATTAGGGGTTAAAAAATGTATTATAGGGTTTGCGATGTGGGGGGCCCTCAGTTTAGGGGTAAATAGGTAGTTTATGGGTGTTAGTGTACTTTATAGCACAGTAGTTAAGAGCTTTATGTCCCACGTTAGCCCATAAAACTCTTAACTACTGACTTTTTTTGGCGGTAGGAGTCTTGTCGGTAGAGGCTCTACCGCTCACTTCTTCCAAGACTCGTAATACCAGCGTTAGGGAAATCCCATAGAAAAGATAGGACACACAATTGACGTAAAGGGATCTGCGGTAGCCACGGGTCGCAGAAAGAAAGTGAGCGGAAGACCCTTTCTTGCCTGACTCTAAATACCAGCGGGTGTTAAAAAGCAGCGTTAGGACCCCTTAACGCTACTTTTTACGGCTAACGCCAAACTCTAAATCTAGGTGTAAATGTTTTGGTAACACATCCACCTGTCTTAGAAGCAGCTACAGTATATCAATGCAGCACATAACCAATTCTAGATTGGGTGGCAGTTCATACTTATAACTGCTTAATAAAACCATACACTGTTGGGCTATTTTAGCGAGATATAAACTGTAAGAGGGTTGCTTGTATTTAATCTCTATACCACATTTGATATTGATTTATATTAACACTATTTTTGTTGATTCCAGACTGATAATTTTAATAGCAATTAAATTCGCCAGTATTCAACAACTACTTAACCCTTGTGGTTAGACTACACAGGGCGACAGTTTTCAAACATCACAATATTAGAGTAAGCATTTTATTTACTCTCAGATAATATCACATGTTCAAGCATAACATATCCCCACTATGAGGTATATCATGAATTAACAATACTAACATAGAACAGACAATAACTGTGCAGACATAATACTTTTCATTTCTAGTTTCAGGAGCCATGCCTAATCTTAGTGAGTTTTATGCCTCATCATAGTATAACAATATGTGATTTAGACGTATTCTAGTACCACTTACTCCTAGCACCTGACTCACTTTCTATTGTACATACCAGTTGAAACTGGATTACAACTGTGCAGATATATTTCAGCTTTTTGGGGCTATATGCTCTATCATAGCTGACCACAAGTGATCTGGCCGATTCATTATCAGATTCACTCAGTCAGGGTTACATCCCTGCAACATTAGTTACTGATTGCTGGTTAAGATATATATTTGACTGCAAGGCAATACTTATTCCTTTAAATTATTTTGTCACAATTCAAAGGCAATAATTTTACATAACACAGGAATTTTATCAGTTCTATTGATTATTTTAATGTGTATTTACATGTTGGGTCCCAGATTTTAAAGTCTTTAATGTAAGTTATGTTTTATTAGTCCTGATCTTCCCACTTACTTTAGTCTAGACGCAGAGTGCTATCCGTACAGTCTTTTTCTGGATTTCTCTTTTCGCCTGTTCACATAAATACATATGTATACGTATATATATATATATATATATATAGTATTTAACTATGTATGCACTGTAAATATTTCATATTCCAATGTTCTTCACATAGGGCAATGTGTTCTATGTATTTTTAAATAAATATTCTTATATATATATATCTGTAAATATCTGTATATATCCATAGGGTAAATTTTTACTATCAACTTGTAATGCATGCGGTATCCGATGAGCACAAAAGCCTAAGTTGAGCACAGTTAGCATTGCACAAGCAATAAATAGTGATCCACTTGTAATCTAGCCTTATATATGACCCTTTCATTTCCACTGACACTAAACTAGCCTCAGTGAGCACCAATTCCAATTATATGTTGTCAATCATTTTGCTCTTCACCTTTCGAGGTCTTCAGTTTGAGCTTCCGGAGAAGTTACTTGAGCTTCTTGAGGTGATATTACAAAACAAGCTGTACATACAATGAACAGTACTAGGAAGTTAAATCTGCAGTGTAGTAAAAGAGCTAGAAATCATGTAGTCCAGATAATACACAGTAACATAAAAATACAGCAACACACCCAAACCAAATGTATACCTTAACCCCTTAACGACTGTAACGTACCCTGTACGTCGCTGGTCGTTAAGGGATTGTGTTGCTATAATAGTGTGGGTCATTAAGGGGTTAAGAATACCAAAAGGTTTGAAGCAACATGCCAGAAACTTTTCGGCATTAGAGTACAGGAAGGAGAGCACATATTATAGAAATTACAAGGGGAAAACACTGAGCCTACCAAAGAGCATGTTGCTCATAGACGCTGATGCAGCAGTCTTTGCTTGAGAACATGAGAGGCCTCACAGCAAGCGGCATGTGACAATATATAGGTGAGAGAACTTCTCTATGAATTGTAATCACATCACAAGAAACACAGTTCCAGGGAATCAGTGCAATACTATCAGACATTATGTTGACACATTCTAAAATCAGTGATGTGGCACATCAGTTACACCAGCTGACTTATTTAAAGCTCTGATAAAGTGCACACACTTGTGTGAAATGTTTTAGCTGTGCAAGTCATGTGCCACACTGTTTATAGTGTGGGACATGACTTGCACAGTGATGGTAAACCTTAACTAATCAAATGCCATATATTTAATCTTTACCATTAAAAAAGTATATGTGTATCTTTTCTGTTTTTTTATCCATCCATCTGTTAAAGGGTTAAATTAGTGCATATAGAAATATTTTTCTTGCAATGTTATGCCGGACCACTTGGATGAGCTCTTTTTTTCTTTTCTTAATGACAATTCTAGTGAACATCCAACCAGTGGCGGCTGGTGATTTTTGAAGATGGGGAGCACTAGCCCCGCCCCTCAGATGGCTCCGCCCATGTTATTGTGTGTGTGTGTATATATATATATATATATATATACACATACATACATACACACACACTCTGTCAGTTACCTTAACACATCCTTATACAAGGTGAGGGCAGTGTGTTATGTGTATTACTGTGTGTTGTAACCTGTGTATATTGAAAGACAAGAGCACCACATACACCCTGCAGTTACTATATATATATATATATATATATATATATATATATATATATATATATATATATATATATATATATATATATACTGGGTACCAGGGGCGGACTGAGATCAACCAGGGCCCCCAGGCAAAAGTGTGGCAGGGCCCGCAGCTCCTCTTTGCTCCACCTACCTACCTCCTCTGCCCCTCCTCTACCCTATTCCCCCTCCCATCTCCTGTGCTCCTCCCAACTCCTTTATACACATATATATATATATATATATATATATATACACACACACACACACATTTACACACAAACGCGCACAGTTATACACACACACACACACTATACACACATATACACAGTTATATACAAACACACACACACACACACAGTTATACACACACAAACATTTATACACATTTATACTCACATTTACACACACACATGCACAGTTATACAAACACACTTATACACATTTATATACATACACAGTTATACACAAACTCTTATACACACTTATACACATTTACACACACATGCACTGTTATACACACACTCATACACATTTATACACACATATACACATTTACACACACAGACACACACATTTATACACACATATACACACTCTTATACACATTTACACACACACATGCACAGTTATACACACTTATACACATTTATCCAAATACACACATGCATAGTTATACACACACTTTTATACACACTTATACACATACACATTTATACACACTTATACACACTTATACACATACACATTTATACACACTTATACTCACACACATTCAGTTATACACACTTATTCACATTTATACACATATACACACAAATGTACATTTATACACACACTCTTATACGTTATACAAACACACTCATACACATTTATACACATACACATTTATACACACACTCATACACACTTATACACACACATGCAGTTATACACACTTATACAGATTTATACACATATTAATAAATACACTCACATACATATGGATACACTACACACACTGGGACAGATACACAAGGGGATTCCACTTTATTTTTAAAAAGTTAATGAGGAGTGCAAGCAACAAACAAAAAGGGGTTTAGAGTAAACTGAGCAGTTCATAGACAAGGGGACTGATTTATAGCATACAATTTTAGCAAAATTAAAATAACTATAATAAAAACAAAATCATTTTAAAAATATGAAGCAGAGCAAAGTAACTGATTTTTTAACAAATATGACTGAGTGTGATCACTTAACTTAACCTTCATTTTCTGATCGGTCTAAAGCTCCTCATGCAGGATGGTTGAAGGGGCAGACACCTATACACTGCACAATTCAGTGACGACTCCGGATTTCTGTCACTGAGATAGAGATTGCTTGCAACTGCAAGTTGCAGCCAAGGCAGGTTAGCAAATAATATATAGCAATAGCACCAAGTTAAAATTCGTGCCACGTTGCCAACAAGTTAGAGATGGGAACCAGGGAATGGATTTGCAAAGTCAAGTGTCAGCAAAGCAAGCAACACCAACACAAGACTCCTCTCTCCTCAACGGCTATCTCATCAATGCGACTTTTGCGCCATTGAGGGGGAGAAGCCTTGTGGGGGCCGTCACGTGGATGCAACAGCGTATCACAGTGGAGGCATAGGCAGAGCACAGGCTGACGTGCAAGACCGCACACTTCAGCCTGTGCGATTATGGGTCTATGGCAGTGACGGGCCTGGGAGGAGCTACGCCTGCACAGTGAAGCATAGATCACTGTGCAGGATAGGGTCTCCCTCTATTCGCATGTGCGACGAATAGTTTGTGTGCGCACACAGCAGCCTGCTGGTCGGGTCGGGAGAGGAGGAGACAGAGTGAGAGTCTGGAAGTTAGTGACGTCAGCTGTTGTCAGGCAGAGCAGAGCCAAATACTGTCTGCTATGCTGTTGTGTCCGCCCGGTCCTAGCTCCCTCCCTCCTGCCTCTGCCTCCCTATGTACAAAACAGTAGAACACATACTAGTAGACACAGACAGAGTAAATAAATACTAACTAGGCAGTACTGTTGCAACTTGCTGGGGATAATAATAAAATATACATTTTTCAGATAGGATCATAGGAGACTATTTGAAAAATTATATTTTATTAAACAAATATTATTTTTTTTAGGCAATTTTTTTTTTTTTTGCTCAATTTTTTTTTTGCCCTCTTGCCCTGGCTGGGGGTTCACGTGCGAATGTGCACAAACGGAGGAGCCTCCACTGCATCCAACCAGCGTGCGTTTCATTTGACAATCTTGAAGTCCAGCCCCTTTAAAGCCCTTAGAAAGCCTATGTAGATAGAGGATATGACTGCTCTATACATCACAGCCCAGCCAAAAGAGGAAATGATGAGGCAGAGGAACAGACAAAAAAAAAAAAAACTAATATATTTTTCATTGCAACAGTCTTATAGATTGAAATTTACCATCACTTTAAATTTAGTTGTCTGATTTCCATTTGCCCTATTGCTGTGGCATTAGCTGAAACGTAGTTTATTCTTGTTTACTGCAAAGTCACTAAGGACCAAAATATAATTTCAGAACTCCACTTTAGCAGGATAGTAACTTTTCAATGCATTTTAATATGAGAAGCATAATAATCTATTATAAATGCTTTAGTTGTGCTACTGAATTAAATGAACCTCAGACATATAATTTCATAATTTTTCTGTCAATCTGTAAAATGAGCAGGGTGATTTAGATACTGTGAATGATGGATAATTAATTTCAATTTTCCTTCAATCAAGAGACAGTTATTAAGCATTTTCAAGAGAGGCAAGCTTTTTCTCATAAGAATAATTGTCCAACGTGTGCATGTGACTACATCAAATAATTATGTGAAATAAACCAACAAGAAAGCGTATTACAGAGAAAAGTGAATTGCTACAACAAGTGCAGAGGAGACTAAACATATATGGAAGTTTATAAAGCATAAAACAGGCTTATGGCTATCAGTTCAACGCCTGAGCAAATTATGCCAACATCTGCTTTAGGTTTAAATGTGCATTATATTAATAAAAAGTAGTATGTTTTTGACTGGGGAGAAAAGTTCACAAGCAGTTTTATAAAAGGTTGTGGAACCAGGCCATAAGGGCGTCTTAGATTGAAATGGGCATAAAATGCCAATAGTTATTCATAAATAAAAAAAAATGCAATGCATTGTTATTGTTTATTTTGCCTTCTTTTCCTGTAATTTGACTCTTAAAATGTTAGTCTTTTCACTACCCCCAGAGAGGTTGGAGTGCATTATGTGAAAGGCAGAACCCTGACACTCCTACATGCTGCATAGTGATTTGTTGGTATGTGCAGGAGCTTGCCTATCTCTCTTCCTCATTGGCAAGAGCAAATTAAGTAAGATGAACAACATTAAAGAGGTGTGTCCTGATATTCCAGGACAATGTATGTTTTTCCAATAAAATGTCTGTTTTAAAAACAGACATTTTAAAGTCAGTAGTTAAGAGTTTTATGGTACAAAGATGTAACATAAAACTCATAACTAAAGTGCTAAAAAGTACACTAACACCCATAAACTACCTATTAACCCCTAAACCGAGGCCCTCCCACATCGCAATCGCAAACACTATAATAAAAGTTTTAACCCCTAATCTGCCGCTCCGGACATTGCCACCACTATAATAAACATATTAACCCCTAAACCGCCGCACTCCCGCCTCGCAAACACTAGTTAAATATTATTAACCCCTAATCTGCCTCCCCTAACATCTCTGCCACCTTCATTATACTTATTAACCCCTAATCTGCCGTCTTCAATGTCGCTGCCATTATATTAAATGTGTTAACCCCTAAATCTAAGTCAAACCCTAACCCTAACACCCCCTAACTTAAATATAATGAAAATAAATCTAAAGAATATTACTATAATTAACTAAATTATTCCTATTTAAAACTAAATACTTACCTATAAAATAAACCCTAAGCTAGCTACAATATAATTAATATTATTGAAGGTGGAACATACCTGAGACAATTGTACCATGAGCCAAATGTTTATATTATAGCTCTCACATGAGCTGCTGGTGCAATGCTGAATATGGAGAGCGTATTGCTCTCCGCATTCAGTGATGTCTGTCGGACCTGATCTGCACTGTCAGATCAGCTCCGACAAACATTTGATAAATATGTGTAATTTTTCAATGTGAAAAATGTTTCTTTTTTTTTTACTTCAAAAATAAATAATTGCACATTAAAGTATTATGTATCATGGGAATAATAATTTAAATAAATACAATTAATATTATGTCTACTCAAGCATAGGATACATTTGAAATATTTTAGTCTTTAGAAAAATATAATGAGCGACAAATATAAAATAATAAGTCATATATTTAACATGTAGTGAGTTAAATGTTTGAGAAGTCTCTCCTGCCGTGACTGCACATTAACATGTAAACCAGCTGCAATGGGAATGTGCTGCTATGGAGGTGTTTCACAGACACAAGTTGTGGGTGATTCACTTTACTGGCTATGTATTAATGACTGGGATGGTGTCCCAAAATGGTGCATAACATTGGTGTTGGTGGCTGATGCAGTTGTGTTTGCTCCTGCAAAAAAATGAAGTGGCATAAGAGGCTGCTGGGGAGGTAGCATTGGAGTCTGTTGCTTCTGCTGCCATGGTGCCATTGTAGCCTACTGCTGTGGTAGCATATGGTGCTGCTGCTGTAGTAGCATATGGTGCTGCTCCTGTGGTGGCATCTACTGCTGCTGCATGGCATATGCTAATGCTCCTGTGGTGGCATCTACTGCTGCTGCATGGCATATGCTAATGCTCCTGTGGTGGCATCTACTGCTGCTGCATGGCATATGCTAATGCTCCTGTGGTGGCATCTACTGCTGCTGCATGGCATATGCTGCTGCTCCTGTGGTGGCAACTACTGCTGCTGCATGGCATATGCTAATGCTCCTGTGGTGGCATCTACTGCTGCTGCATGGCATATGCTAATGCTCCTGTGGTGGCATCTACTGCTGCTGCATGGCATATGCTAATGCTCCTGTGGTGGCATCTACTGCTGCTGCATGGCATATGCTGCTGCTCCTGTGGTGGCAACTACTGCTGCTGCATAACATATGCTAATGCTCCTGTGGTGGCATCTACTGCTGCTGCATGGCATATGCTAATGCTCCTGTGGTGACATCTACAGCTGCTGCATGGCATATGCTGCTGCTCCTGTGGTGACATCTACTGCTGCTGCATGACATATGCTAATGCTCCTGTGGTGACATCTACTGCATGGCATATGCTGCTGCTCCTGTGGTTGCAACTACTGCTGCTGCATGGCATATGCTGCTGCTCCTGTGGTGGCATCTACTGCTGCTGCATGGCATATGCTAATGCTCCTGTGGTGGCATCTACTGCTGCTGCATGGCATATGCTAATGCTCCTGTGGTGGCATCTACTGCTGCTGCATGACATATGCTAATGCTCCTGTGGTGGCATCTACTGCTGCTGCATGGCATATGCTGCTGCTCCTGTGGTGGCAAATACTGCTGCTGCATGGCATATGCTAATGCTCCTGTGGTGGCAACTACTGCTGCTGCATGGCATATGCTAATGTTCCTGTGGTGGCAACTACTGCTGCTGCATGAAATATGCTGCTGCTCCTGTGGTGACATCTACTGCTGCTGCATGGCATAAGCTAATGCTCCTGTGGTGGCATCTACTGCTGCTGCATGGCATATGCTAATGCTCCTGTGGTGGCAACTACTGCTGCTGCATAACATATGCTGCTGCTCCTGTGGTGGCATCTACTGCTGCTGCATGGCATATGCTGCTGCTCCTGTGGTGGCATCTACTGCTGCTGCATGGCATATGCTGCTGCTCCTGTGGTGGCATCTACTGCTGCTGCATGGCATATGCTAATGCTCCTGTGGTGGCAACTACTGCTGCTGCATGGCATATGCTGCTGCTCCTGTGGTGACATCTACTGCTGCTGCATGGCATATGCTAATGCTCCTGTGGTGACATCTACTGCTGCTGCATGGCATATGCTAATGCTCCTGTGGTGACATCTACTGCTGCTGCATGGCATAAGCTAATGCTCCTGTGCTGGCAACTACTGCTGCTGCATGGCATATGCTAATGCTCCTGTGGTGACATCTATTGCTGCTACATGGCATATGCTAATGCTCCTGTGGTGACATCTACTGCTGATGCATGGCATATGCTGCTGCTCCTGTGGTGGCATCTACTGCTGCTGCATAGCATATGCTGCTGCTCCTGTGGTGACATCTACTGCTGCTGCATGGCATATGCTAATGCTCCTGTGGTGACATCTACTGCTGCTGCATGGCATATGCTGCTGCTCCTGTGGTGGCATCTACTGCTGCTGCATGGCATATGCTAATGCTCCTGTGGTGACATCTACTGCTGCTGCATGGCATATGCTGCTGCTCCTGTGGTGGCATCTACTGCCGCTGCATGGCATATGCTGCTGCTCCTGGGGTGACAACTACTGCTGCTGCATGGCATATGCTAATGCTCCTGTGGTGACATCTATTGCTGCTGCATGACATATGCTGCTGCTCCTGTGGTGACATCTACTGCTGCTGCATGACATATGCTAATGCTCCTGTGGTGACATCTATTGCTGCTGCATGGCATATGCTAATGCTCCTGTGGTGACATCTACTGCTGCTGCATGACATATGCTAATGCTCCTGTGGTGACATCTACTGCTGCTGCATGGCATAAGCTAATGCTCCTGTGGTGGCATCTATTGCTGCTGCATGACATATGCTAATGCTCCTGTGGTGGCAACTACTGCTGCTGCATGGAATATGCTGCTGCTCCTGTGGTGGCATCTACTGCTGCTGCATGGCATATGCTGCTGCTCCTGTGGTGACATCTACTGCTGCTGCATGGCATATGCTACTGCTCCTGTGGTGACATCTACTGCTGCTGCATGACATATGCTAATGCTCCTGTGGTGACATCTACTGCTGCTGCATGGCATATGCTGCTGCTCCTGTGGTGACATCTACTGCTGCTGCATGGCATATGCTGCTGCTCCTGTGGTGGCATCTACTGCTGCTGCATGGCATATGCTGCTGCTCCTGTGGTGACATCTACTGCTGCTGCATGGCATATGCTACTGCTCCTGTGGTGACATCTACTGCTGCTGCATGACATATGCTAATGCTCCTGTGGTGACATCTACTGCTGCTGCATGGCATATGCTACTGCTCCTGTGGTGGCAACTACTGCTGCTGCATGGCATATGCTACTGCTCCTGTGGTGACATCTATTGCTGCTGCATGACATATGCTAATGCTCCTGTGCTGGCAACTACTGCTGCTGCATGGCATATGCTACTGCTCCTGTGGTGGCATCTACTGCTACTGCATGGCATATGCTACTGCTCCTGTGGTGGCAACTACTGCTGCTGCATGGCATATGCTAATGCTCCTGTGGTGACATCTACTGCTGCTGCATGGCATATGCTAATGCTCCTGTGGTGACATCTACTGCTGCTGCATGGCATATGCTGCTGCTCCTGTGGTGACATCTACTGCTGCTGCATGGCATATGCTAATGCTCCTGTGGTGACATCTACTGCTGCTGCATGGCATATGCTGCTGCTCCTGTGGTGACATCTACTGCTGATGCATGGCATATGCTAATGCTCCTGTGGTGACATCTACTGCTGCTGCATGGCATATGCTAATGCTCCTGTGGTGACATCTACTGCTGCTGCATGGCATATGCTAATGCTCCTGTGGTTGCAACTACTGCTGCTGCATAACATATGCTAATGCTCCTGTGGTGGCAAATACTGCTGCTGCATGGCATATGCTAATGCTCCTGTGGTGACATCTACTGCTGCTGCATGGCATATGCTAATGCTCCTGTGGTGACATCTACTGCTGCTGCATGGCATATGCTGCTGCTCCTGTGGTGACATCTACTGCTGCTGCATGGAATATGCTGCTGCTCCTCTGGTGACATCTACTGCTGCTGCATGGCATATGCTAATGCTCCTGTGGTGGCAACTACTGCTGCTGCATGACATATGCTAATGCTCCTGTGGTGACATCTACTGCTGCTGCATGGCATATGCTAATGCTCCTGTGGTGGCAACTACTGCTGCTGCATGACATATGCTAATGCTCCTGTGGTGACATCTACTGCTGCTGCATGACATATGCTAATGCTCCTGTGGTGACATCTACTGCTGCTGCATGACATATGCTAATGCTCCTGTGGTGACATCTACTGCTGCTGCATGGCATAAGCTAATGCTCCTGTGGTGGCATCTATTGCTGCTGCATGACATATGCTAATGCTCCTGTGGTGGCAACTACTGCTGCTGCATGGCATATGCTGCTGCTCCTGTGGTGGCATCTACTGCTGCTGCATGGCATATGCTGCTGCTCCTGTGGTGACATCTACTGCTGCTGCATGGCATATGCTACTGCTCCTGTGGTGACATCTACTGCTGCTGCATGACATATCCTAATGCTCCTGTGGTGACATCTACTGCTGCTGCATGGCATATGCTGCTGCTCCTGTGGTGACATCTACTGCTGCTGCATGGCATATGCTGCTGCTCCTGTGGTGGCATCTACTGCTGCTGCATGACATATGCTAATGCTCCTGTGGTGACATCTACTGCTGCTGCATGGCATATGCTACTGCTCCTGTGGTGGCAACTACTGCTGCTGCATGGCATATGCTACTGCTCCTGTGCTGGCAACTACTGCTGCTGCATGGCATATGCTAATGCTCCTGTGGTGGCATCTACTGCTACTGCATGGCATATGCTGCTGCTCCTGTGGTGGCAACTACTGCTGCTGCATGGCATATGCTAATGCTCCTGTGGTGACATCTACTGCTGCTGCATGGCATATGCTAATGCTCCTGTGGTGACATCTACTGCTGCTGCATGGCATATGCTAATGCTCCTGTGGTGACATCTACTGCTGCTGCATGGCATATGCTAATGCTCCTGTGGTGACATCTACTGCTGCTGCATGGCATATGCTAATGCTCCTGTGGTGACATCTACTGCTGCTGCATGGCATATGCTGCTGCTCCTGTGGTGACATCTACTGCTGCTGCATGGCATATGCTGCTGCTCCTGTGGTTGCAACTACTGCTGCTGCATGGCATATGCTGCTGCTCCTGTGGTGGCAACTACTGCTGCTGCATGTCATATGCTAATGCTCCTGTGGTGACATTTACTGCTGCTGCATGACATATGCTAATGCTCCTGTGGTGGCAACTACTGCTGCTGCATGGCATATGCTGCTGCACCTGTGGTGGCAACTACTGCTGCTGCATGGAATATGCTGCTGCTCCTGTGGTGGCATCTACTGCTGCTGCATGGCATATGCTAATGCTCCTGTGGTGACATCTACTGCTGCTGCATGGCATATGCTAATGCTCCTGTGGTGACATCTACTGCTGCTGCATGGCATATGCTAATGCTCCTGTGGTGACATCTACTGCTGCTGCATGGCATATGCTGCTGCTCCAGTGGTGACATCTACTGCTGCTGCATGGCATATGCTAATGCTCCTGTGGTGGCATCTACTGCTGCTGCATGGCATATGCGAATGCTCCTGTGGTGACATATACTGCTGCTGCATGGCATATGCTAATGCTCCTGTGGTGACATCTACTGCTGCTGCATGGCATATGCTAATGCTCCTGTGGTGGCATCTACTGCTGCTGCATGGCATATGCTAATGCTCCTGTGGTTACATTTACTGCTGCTGCATGACATATGCTAATGCTCCTGTGGTGACATCTACTGCTGCTGCATGGCATATGCTAATGCTCCTGTGCTGCATGGCATATGCTAATGCTCCTGTGGTGACATCTACTGCTGCTGCATGGCATATGCTGCTGCTCCTGTGGTGACATCTACTGCTGCTGCATGGCATATGCTAATGCTCCTGTGGTGACATTTACTGCTGCTGCATGGCATATGCTAATGCTCCTGTGGTGACATTTACTGCTGCTGCATGGCATATGCTGCTGCTCCTGTGCTGGCATCTACTGCTGCTGCATGGCATATGCTGCTGCTCCTGTGGTTGCAACTACTGCTGCTGCATGGCATATGCTAATGCTCCTGTGGTGGCATCTACTGCTGCTGCATGGCATATGCTAATGCTCCTGTGGTGGCATCTACTGCTGCTGCATGGCATATGCTAATGCTCCTGTGGTGACATCTACTGCTGCTGCATGGCATATGCTAATGCTCCTGTGGTTGCAACTACTGCTGCTGCATAACATATGCTAATGCTCCTGTGGTGGCAAATACTGCTGCTGCATGGCATATGCTAATGCTCCTGTGGTGACATCTACTGCTGCTGCATGGCATATGCTAATGCTCCTGTGGTGACATCTACTGCTGCTGCATGGCATATGTTGCTGCTCCTGTGGTGGCATCTACTGCTGCTGCATGGAATATGCTGCTGCTCCTGTGGTGACATCTACTGCTGCTGCATGGCATATGCTAATGCTCCTGTGGTGACATCTACTGCTGCTGCATGGCATATGCTGCTGCTCCTGTGGTGACATCTACTGCTGCTGCATGGAATATGCTGCTGCTCCTGTGGTGACATCTACTGCTGCTGCATGGCATATGCTGCTGCTCCTGTGGTGGCAACTACTGCTGCTGCATGGCATATGCTGCTGTTCCTGTGGTGACATCTACTGCTGCTGCATGGCATATGCTGCTGCTGATGTGGTGGCATCTACTGCTGCTGCATGGCATATGCTAATGCTCCTGTGGTGACATCTACTGCTGCTGCATGACATATGCTGCTGCTCCTGTGGTGGCAACTACTGCTGCTGCATGGCATATGCTGCTGCTCCTGTGGTGACATCTACTGCTGCTGTATGACATATGCTAATGCTCCTGTGCTGGCATCTACTGCTGCTGCATGGCATATGCTACTGCTCCTGTGGTGACATCTACTGCTGCTGCATGGCATATGCTGCTGCTCCTGTGGTTGCAACTACTGCTGCTGCATGGCATATGCTAATGATCCTGTGGTGGCATCTACTGCTGCTGCATGGCATATGCTAATGCTCCTGTGGTGGCATCTACTGCTGCTGCATGGCATATGCTAATGCTCCTGTGGTGACATCTACTGCTGCTGCATGGCATATGCTAATGCTCCTGTGGTTGCAACTACTGCTGCTGCATAACATATGCTAATGCTCCTGTGGTGACATCTACTGCTGCTGCATGGCATATGCTAATGCTCCTGTGGTGACATCTACTGCTGCTGCATGGCATATGCTGCTGCTCCTGTGGTGACATCTACTGCTGCTGCATGGAATATGCTGCTTCTCCTGTGGTGACATCTACTGCTGCTGCATGGCATATGTTGCTGCTCCTGTGGTGGCATCTACTGCTGCTGCATGGCATATGCTAATGCTCCTGTGGTGACATCTACTGCTGCTGCATGGCATATGCTGCTGCTCCTGTGGTGACATCTACTGCTGCTGCATGGAATATGCTGCTGCTCCTGTGGTGACATCTACTGCTGCTGCATGGCATATGCTGCTGCTCCTGTGGTGGCAACTACTGCTGCTGCATGGCATATGCTGCTGTTCCTGTGGTGACATCTACTGCTGCTGCATGGCATATGCTGCTGCTGATGTGGTGACATCTACTGCTGCTGTATGACATATGCTAATGCTCCTGTGGTGACATCTACTGCTGCTGCATGGCATATGCTAATGCTCCTGTGGTGGCAAATACTGCTGCTGCATGGCATATGCTGCTGCTCCTGTGGTTGCAACTACTGCTGCTGCATGGCATATGCTAATGCTCCTGTGGTGACATCTACTGCTGCTGCATGGCATATGCTGCTGCTGATGTGGTGACATCTACTGCTGCTGCATGGCATATGCTACTGCTCCTGTGGTGACATCTACTGCTGCTGCATGGCATATGCTGCTGCTCCTGTGGTGACATCTACTGCTGCTGCATGGCATATGCTGCTGCTCCTGTGGTGACATCTACTGCTGCTGCATGGCATATGCTGCTGCTCCTGTGGTGACATCTACTGCTGCTGCATGGCATATGCTGCTGCTCCTGTGGTGACATCTACTGCTGCTGCATGGCATATGCTAATGCTCCTGTGGTGACATCTACTGCTGCTGCATGGCATATGCTAATGCTCCTGTGGTGACATCTACTGCTGCTGCATGGCATATGCTAATGCTCCTGTGGTGACATCTACTGCTGCTGCATGGCATATGCTGCTGCTCCTGTGGTGGCATCTACTGCTGCTGCATGGCATATGCTGCTGCTCCTGTGGTGACATCTACTGCTGCTGCATGGCATATGCTAATGCTCCTGTGGTGACATTTACTGCTGCTGCATGGCATATGCTAATGCTCCTGTGGTGACATCTACTGCTGCTGCATGGCATAAGCTAATGCTCCTGTGGTGGCATCTACTGCTGCTGCATGGCATATGCTGCAGCTGATGTGGTGGCATATGTTGCTGCTGTTTGACAGAACCTAGGTTCTTTCACAAGACGATGCTGGAGATAGGTCGGGAGCATCCTCCACTGAATACACCCTTGGTTGCAGGATGTCCAGTATTGCAAGGTAGGAGGTATTGTGGCCAAAAACAACATCCTCCTCCACACTTCATGATGATTGTTTCAGGCTCATCCTCATATACAGAACCTGAAAAATAAATTATTATTATTAGAATTATTATTATTATTATGATTACTGATAACATATTACAGTCGTTAATTGAAAAAATAGAAATAGAGCTGCAGAAATAAATATCGGCTAGATTACGAGTTTTGCGGTATGAGCGGCTTGGTGGTAACTTGCAAGTTATTTCCACCACTCACCTCCCTATAGCGCTGCTATTACAGGTTTTCATAAACCCGGCGTTAGCAGACAATATTGCAGCGTTGAGCAAAATTGAGCTCCATACCGCATTCAAATACCAGCACTTCTTTGAGCTGGTTTTACGTGCTCGTGCACGATTTCCTAGTTTCCTAGCTACCTAGTTAAAATAAATACAAATTTACCTGTAAAATAAAACCTAATCTGAGTTATGTTAACACCTAACCTTACACTACAATTAAATAAATTACATTAAAGGGACACTGTACCCAAAAATGTAATTTCGTGATTCATATTGAGCATCAAATTTTATGCAAATTTCGAATTTACTCCTATTATCAAATTTTCTTCATTCTCTTGGTATCTTTATTTGAAATGCAAGAATGTAAGTTTAGATGCCGGCCCATTTTTGGTGAACAACCTGGGTTGACCTTGGATAAATTCATCCACCAATAAAAAAGTGCTGTCCAGAGTACTGAAACCAAAAAAAAAAAGCTTAGATGCCTTCTTCTTTTGATAGCAAGAGAACGAAGAAAAATTGATAATAGGAGTAAATTAGAAAGTTGCTTAAAATTTCATGCTCTTTCTGAATTACAAATGAACAAATTTGTGTTCAGTGTCCCTTTAATTAAATACAATTAACTAAATTACAAAAAAAAAAACCCACTAAATTACACAAAATTAAAAAAAAAATCAAATATTTAAACTAATTACACCTTATCTAATAGCCCTATCAAAAAAATAAAAAAAAAAAATAAAAAAATAAAAAAACCTAGCCTACAATAAACTACCAATGGCCCTTAAAAGGGCCTTTTGCGGGGCATTGCCCCAAAGAAATCAGCTCTTTTACCTGTAAAAAAATAATACAAACAACCCCCTTACAGTAAACCCACAACCCACACAACCAAACCCCCAAATAAAATCCTATCTAAAAAAAACTAAGCTCCCCATTACCCTGAAAAGGGCACTTGTATGGGCATTGCCCTTAAAAGGGCACTTAGCTCTTTTCTGCCCAAACCATAAGCTAAAAATAAAACCACCCAATAAACCCTTAAAAAAACCTAACACTAACCCCCAAAGATCCACTTACAGTTTTTGAAGACCGGACATCCATCCTCAACGAAGCCGGGAGAGGTCTTCATCCAAGCGGCAAGAAGTCTTCAACGAAGCTGGGAGAAGTCTTCATACAAGCGGCAAGAAGTGGTCCTCCAGATGGGCAGAAGTCTTCATCCAGACGGCATCTTCTATCTTCATCCTTCTGACACCGAGCGGCTCCATCTTCAAGACATCCAGCGTGGAGCATCCTCTTCTTTACACGGCTCTTCAAGAATGAATTCTCCTTTAAATGATGTCATCCAAGATGGCGTCCCTTGAATTCCGATTGGCTGATAGAATTCTATCAACCAATTGTAATTAAAGGTGAAAAAATCCTATTGGCTGATCCAATCAGCCAATAGGATTGAACTCACATTCTATTGGCTGATTGGAACAGCCAATAGAATGCGAGCTCAATCCTATTGGCTGATTGAATCAGCCAATAGGATTGAAGCACAATCCTATTGTAGTGTAAGGTTAGGTGTTAGTGTAACTCAGGTTAGGTGTATTTATTTTAGCTAGGTAGCTAGTAAATAGTTAATAACTATTTAGTAACTAGTCTACCTAGTTAAAATAAATACAAACTTGCCTGTGAAATAAAAATAAAACCTAAGTTAGCTACAATGTAACTATTAGTTATATTGTAGCTAGTTTAGGTTTTATTTTACAGGTAAGTATTTAGTTTTAAATAGGAATTATTTAGTTAATGATAGTAATTTTTATTTAGATTTATTTTAATTATATTAAAGTTAGTGGGTGTTAGGGTTAGACTTAGGGTTAGGTTTAGGGGTGAATAACTTTAGTATAGTGGCGGCAATGTTATGGACAGCATATTAGGGGCTAATAACAGTAATATAGATTGAGGCGATGTTAGGGACAGCAGATTAGGGGTTAATAATATTAGATATTAATATTAAAAACTAGTGTTTATGATGCGGGAGTGCGGCGGTTTAGGGGTTAATATGTTTATTATAGTGTCGGCGATCTCTGGAGGGGCAGATTAGGGGTAAATAATTTTATTTTAGTGTTTGCGATGCGGGAGGGCCTCGGTTTAGGGGTTAATAGGTAGTTTATGGGTGTTAGTGTACTTTTTAGCACTTTAGTTATGAGTTTTATGTTATGGCTTTGTAACATAAAAGCCATAACTACTGACTTTCAGTTTACGGTATAGGCTGTACAAAACTCGTAATCTAGCTGCATGTTTGTTATGAAATCAACATAACCATAACCGCGTGAGCCCTTATGCTCGCCGGAAACAGGATTTAAGAAGCAGCGGTCTTAAGACCACTGCTCCTTAACTCGTCCACCATCTCTGAGGCGGCAGACAGCAATCATCCCGATCAGATACGATCGGGTTGATTGAGAGAATGGTCTTGAATGTGCAGGGGGCATATGCTTTCGGCATTTATTGATGTGAGGCAGACATGATCCGCTACAGTGGAGCATGTCTGCTCGTACTTTGATAATTCGGCCTCTAAGTGTCTTAAAGGGACATTAATTCTTTAGGGCCAGATTACAAGTGGAGTGCTAAATATCGCTTTTATGAAAGCAGTATTTGCGCTATAATGTTTAATACTAGCGCTGGTATTACAAGTTCACAGCAATGCGAACGAGACCTCGCGTTCACATTGCTGGGAAGTATTGTGTTGACGAGAGCACGTTTCCATAGGCTCCAATAGGAGGTGGTATCAGAACTTCAACGCAGCGAAGTGGGTAAGTAGCGCAGTGATGGCAGCAAATATAAATATGAATGTATATGATAATATACATATATATTTATGTGCAAATATTTGTATATACACATATTAACACATACATATATATGCATATAAACATATACATATAAATTTACAAGGAACACACAGTTCCCATAGACCGCACTTTTGAGTACGTTTTTTTTTTAACACCCCACTCCCACTAACATTAGCCCTAAAATACTGCCTAGTGTAGAAATTTTAAAAAAAAAATCAAGTTGCTGCTATTTTTATTTTTTAATAAAATATGCTAGACTGTATATTGGGCCATTTGGGACATATTTAAAAAATTAACCAGAGATCTTATAAGTGCACTTTAAATGGATGATTATTTATTGCGCGCCCGCAAACGGGAAAATTTGCTTGTTTGTGGGCGTACAATAATTTAGTGCTCTACTTGAAATCTAGCCCTTTATGTATAGACACTTTTAAATTCACTTCTATTTTCAAATTAACTTTTTTTATCTTGGTATCCTTTATTTAAAAATAATATATACATACCCTACACTACTGGGGGATAGCTGGTAATTAGTGGTTACACAGATTTGCCACTTGTCATTGGCTCACCAGATTTTCCGCTAGCTACCAACAGTGCATCGCTGCTCTGAATCTGACTTCAACTATATTTAACCTTTATCTAACTATATTTTATCTCTATCTGAAGGTTAAATACACAGTTATGTACAAGCAATGGTGATAATAAAAAGTTATTTAACATATTAGAGCATTTTCTTTTGCACTTTTATATCCCTATAAACTTTGAAAGCTTTAGACAATTTTCTAGATGAAAGTAAGGATTTCCATATAATGGTTGCAAATGTAATGGTTGGAATGTTCTGCAGACGGAATTGAGAGGGCCTAACGAGAGTGTAGAGGAAATATAAATGACTAATTCAAATTTTAGTGGAGAGGTTGGCTTGGGGGGATTTTCACCTAGTTTAGGAACAAATAAGTTAATAGTGAAATCAAAGAAATTGAGTTTACTCATGAACTAGGTATGTGAAAGAAAATAGCCCTTACCTCTGCATAGGAAAAATAGAGCAAGATATTGCAGGTATTTAAACCAAAAGGTTACAAATGTTTTGCCAGATACAAAGTAGATTTAAACTATCTTATACAACTAAATGGCTCTGCATGATGGATATAAAACATTTGCATGAAATGGTGCTAAACCCGTTCAATGCTAAATCAATTGTGAAATGTTTATGTTACTTTTTTATAGGTATCTTAAGATTTAGTAGTGACCTAAATTTCTTAGTTACATGTTTCTTTTTGTTGGTGAGTAAGTAATATTCTTAAACCTGAAAGGTTATGTCCATAAAAAGGCTATTTGTGTTTATGACACAAGGAGTGTGTCACTTATTAAAGCATGAATCATTTTACATTGACGGCTAAATAGATTTCAGCAGAGAATTGTTTCTGTGATCTTAAATAGACAATGCCTCTCAAAAGCCTCTGAGAATTGGAACAACAATTTGCTAGCAGTATATGTTGTTAATGTTTGCACAATGTGTTCTTTGTCAAAACCTTAAAACTGTTTAGCAAAACTGTTGGTCTACTTAAGGAAACATATACATTGGAAATAGATTAGCAATGATTGCCAGTACAAAAAGGCAGTGGTAAACATGTTTATATATATACTTCAAAGATCTCTGAAATTACTTAACTGGAACTAAGAATTCCTAAAGGAATATTCAAATCATATATAGAGCAAATTATTTTTTTTAGACATGACTGTCTTAGGCCCGATGATCTAACGGTCTCTGGGTTGGTGAGTTTATTATAGATTGTTTGCCAGTATTTCTATTTTCCTGGTGGAATTATCTAAAGCCGCTTTTTACACTGAAAACAGAATGTCTCACTAAGGGGCATCTACTGCTTTTTCATATGGCAAAAGTTCACAAAAAAATGTGTATTTTGAAAATCTTACAAAAATAATATTTGAACCTTCCAAACAAAAAAAGGAAAAAATTGTATTGCTAGGGTGGATCAAAAATCGTAACAAAATTACGGCTAGATTACAAGTTTTGCGTTATGAGTGAAAAAGCCTCATAACAATGCTTTTTCACTACCGCTGGTATTACGAGTTTTGCAGGTATAGCTGTACCGCACACTTTTTTGGCCGTAACGCAAAGTTACTACCACAGCTTTCAAAAAGTCCTTTTTCAATGGGACTTCCATAGCGCCGGTATTACGAGTTTGCCTGTCCGGCCAAAAAGTGATTGGTACAGCCAATAACTACAAGATCCGTACCGTAAACTGAAAGTCAGTAGTTATGGCTTTTATGCTACAAAGCCGTAACATAAAACACATAACTAAAGTGCTAAAAAGTACACTAATACCCATAAACGACCTATTAACCCCTAAACTGAGGCCCTCCCACATCACAAATACTAAAATAAAATTATTAACCCCTAATTTGCCACTCCTGACATCTCTGCCACTATAATAAACATATTAACCCCTAAACCGTCATACTACCGCATCGCAAACACTTGCTAAATATTATTAACCCATAATCTGCTGTCCCTAACATCGCCACAACCTACATTACTGTTATTAACCCCTAATCTGCTGCCCCCAAAATCGCTGCCACTATACTAAAGTTATTAACCCCTAAACGTAACCCTAAGTCTAACCCTAACACCCACTAACTTTAACATAATTAAAATAAATCTAAATAAAAATTATAATTAATAACTAAATAATTCCTATTTAAAAATAAATACCTATAAAATAAAACCTAAGATAGCTACAATATAACTAATAGTTACATTGTATCTATCTTAGGTTTTATTTTTATTTCCCAGCTAAGTTTGTATTTATTTTAACTAGGTAGATTAGTTAGTAAATAGTTATTAACTATTTACTAACTACCTAGTTAAAATAAATACAAACTTACCTGTAAAATAAAACCTAACCTGTCTAACACCTAACCTTACACTACAATTAAATCAATTACATTAATTAAATTCAATTAACTAAATTACAAAAGAAAATAAACACTAAATTACACAAAATAAAAAATAAATTATCAAATATTTAAACTAATTACACCTAATCTAATAGCCCTATCAAAATAAAAAAGCCCCCCCAAAATAAATACCCCCTAGCCTAAACTAAACTGCCAATAGCCCTTAAAAGGGCCTTTTGCAGGGCATTGCCCCAAAGAAATCAGCTCTTTTACCTGTAAAAAAAAAATACAAACAACCCCTCAACAGTAAAACCCACTACCCACACAACCAAACCCCCCAAATAAAATCCTATCTAAAAAAACCTAAGCTCCCCATTGCCCTGAAAAGGGCATTTGGATGGGCATTGCCCTTAAAAGGGCTTTTAGCTCTTTTTCATCCCAAACCCTAAGCTAAAAATAAAACCCACCCAATAAACCCTTAAAAAAACTTAACACTAACCCCTGAAGATCCACTTACAGTTTTTGAAGACCGGACATCCATCCTCAACGAAGCAGGGAGAAGTCTTCATCCAAGTGGCAAGAAGTGGTCCTCCAGGCGGGCAAAAGTCTTCATCCAGACGGCATCTTCTATCTTCATCCTTCCGACACGGAGCGGCTCCATCTTCAAGACATCCGGCGCGGAGCATCCTCTTCTTTCAATGGCTACTGAAGAATGAAGGTTCCTTTAAGGGACGTCATCCAAGATGGCGTCCCTTGAATTCCGATTGGCTGATAGAATTCTATCAGCCAATCGGAATTAAAGTTGAAAAAATCCTATTGACTGATGCAATCAGCCAATAGGATTGATCTTCAATCCTATTGGCTGATCCAATCAGCAAATAGTATTGAGCTCGCATTCTATTGGCTGATTGGAACAGCCAATAGAATGCAAGATCAATCCTATTGGCTGATTGCATCAGCCAATAGGATTTTTTCACCTTTAATTCCGATTGGCTGATAGAATTCTATCAGCCAATCAGAATTCAATGGACGCCATCTTGGATGACGTCCCTTAAAGGAACCTTCATTCTTCAGTAGCCATCGAAAGAAGAGGATGCTCCATGCCGGATGTCATGAAGATGGAGCCGCCAAGCGTTGGAAGGATGAAGATAGAAGATGCCGTCTGGATGAAGACTTCTGCCCGCCTGGAGGACCACTTCTTGCTGCTTGGTTGAAGACTTCTCCCGGCTTCGTTGAGGACTTCTGCCCATTTGGATGAAGACCTCTCCTGGCTTCGTTGAGGATGGATGTCTGGTCTTCAAAAACTGTAAGTGGATCTTCGGGGGTTAGTGTTAGGTTTTTTTAAGGGTTTATTAGGTGGGTTTTATTTTTAGCTTAGGTTTTGGGCTGAAAAAGAGTTAAATGCCCTTTTAAGGGCAATGCCCATCCAAATACCCTTTCCAGGGCATGGGGAGCTTAGGTTTTTTTAGATAGGATTTTATTTGGGGAGTTTGGTTCTGTGGGTGGTGGGTTTTACAGTTGGGGGTTGTTTGTATTTTTTTTTACAGATGAAGAGCTGATTTATTTGGGATAATGCCCCGCAAAAGGCCCTTTAAAGGGCTATTGGCAGTTTAGTTTAGGCTAGGGTTTTTTTTTTTATTTTGGGGGATATTTTTTATTTTGATAGGGCTATTAGATTAGTTATAATTAGTTTAAATATTTGATAATTTCTTTTTTATTTTGTGGAATTTAGTTTTTATTATTTTTTGTAATTTAGTTAATTGTATTTAATTTTAGTGTAATGTTAGGTTTAACTGTAAGACAGGTTAGGATTTATTTTACAGGTAAATGTGTATTTATTTTAACTAGGTAGTTGGTAAATAGTTAATAACTATTTACTAACTAGTCTACCTATTTAAAATAAATACAAACTTGCCTGTGAAATAAAAATAAAACCTAAGATAGCTACTATGTAACTATTAGTTATATTGTAGCTAGCTTAGGGTTTATTTTATAGGTAAGTATTTAGTTTTAAATAGGAATTATTTAGGTATTAATTGTAATTTTTATTTAGATTTATTTTAATTATGTTAAAGTTAGTGGTGTTAGGGTTACGTTAGGGTTAGGGTTAGACTTAGGGTTAGGTTTAGGGGTTAATAACTTTAGTATAGCGGCGGCAACGTTGGGGGCAGCAGATTAGGGGTTAATAAGTGTAGTTAGGTGGGGCGATGAAAGAGGGGTGGCAGATTAGGGGTTAATAAGTGTAATGTAGGTGGCGGCGACATTGGGGGCGGGAGATTAGGGGTTAACAGCTGTAATGTAGGTATCGGCGATGCCGGGGGTGGCAGATTAGGGGTTAATAAGTGTAATGTAGGTGTCGGTGATGTCGGGGGCAGCAGATTAAGGGTGTTTAGACTCAGGGTTTATACTAGGGTGTTAGGTGTAAACATAACTTTTCTTTCCCCATAGGAATCAATGGTGCTGCGTTACAGAGCTTTATGCTCCTTTTGCACAAGCACGTAAAACCAAAGTAAAACCAACTCAAAGCAGTGCTGGTATTTGGGTACGGTATGGAGCTCAATGGAGCTCAAAGCTGCATATTGCCTGCTAACGCCGGGTTTTTGCAAACCTGTAATAGCAGCGCTATAGGGAGGTGAGCGGTGGAAATAACTTGTATGTTAGTACCGAGCCGCTCATAACGCAAAACTCGTAATCTAGCCGTTAGTCACCAAAAATCGTATTTGATCAAAATTGTAAAATTTATATGTAAATTACACAGGAATTTATCAGGTTAAATGTGCACAGTGTACATTGTAATTTAAGTACACTGGATGTGCAAAAATCAGTTAGGAATTCATACAAAATTCAAACCATAATTGTTATTTTTTTCCTAAAATGGGTGTTCCATTGGTGTTTATGAAATTATCTTTTTAATCCCAGTGTAATTCAATAAAGATTTTCACAATACAGATCTCACAGTTTTTCTCGCAAACTAACCCTAATAGAAAAACTTATGCATACAAAAATATAGGTGATTGTAAGATGCTGTACGCAGAAAACAAAGTAATGTTATTTCTATTGTCTGCAGGATTTAATGTTTTAAGTGCCCCCCTGCTCACTAACTTTGCTCCACAGTGTGAAATGTCCCTTTTCAGTGAACTCCATTACTTTCAATAGGAGACAACTCACCACTCGCAGGGACTGCCCCTTTTTATGATAATTCCACCCCTGCAAGGGTTAGCATGAAAAACCACATCTGAACTTGTGAGGTTTAGATCATGGGGCCCTTAGTGTCAAGTATCTAAACATTTGCTCAAGTTAAGACCAAAAAGTTTGCCTGGTATATGTAGAAGGTTGGTGCCCAGGGCAACACTAAAGTAAATAGCCAAGGATTGAAGAATGCACATATAAATGTCAGCTATACAGACAGTTTAAACAAACACCTGTTATACAGTTTATTGGATATATTACTAATGCCTACCAGAAGACATTAAAACATATGGAAATGCAATTTAAATAAAATCTAAACATCAACAAACCAGCGGTGGTCTTATTCCACCAGTGGCTTGTTAATGTTTAGATTTGATTTAAATTGCATTTCCATATGTTTTAATGTCTTCTGGTAGGCATTAGTAATATATCTAATAAACAGTATAACAGTTGTTTGTTTACACCGGTCTGTATAGCTGATTTTTATAGGCGCACCCTTAATTCCTTTGCATTTTCAACTTTTTTAAAGGTTTGGGATTAACCTTTTATAAGGGGTGCTATGCTATACTATCTAACGGGTTTTCTTGCTTTGTATACTAAAGTGAATAGGCTTAGCAGTGTTAATAGCCATGGTGTGCTATGTTTATATAATGAAAGGGCAGAAAGTAGTCACGCTTGAACAAATAAAGTCTTTGTGAACAAGAAAAGGGTTTATTGGACAAATTCAAGCTAGGTAAGGCTACGGGTCAGAGTCAGTGATGCCTGACGCGTTTCGCGCATGCGTACATATGCTTCATCGGAGGCTACATAGATTCTAAAGAGACTGGGCTATATACATACATGTGACCAATCAGCTGTTAATAGCGAGGGTGTGCTATGTTTATACCAGTGAAGGATTTGACTATAGAGATGTGCACTAAGTATAACACACATGCTTCTTCTAATAATTTAACTTATGTGACCTGAGTTAAGGTTAGCTCTGTTTAAACTATTCATGTAGAAAGTAAACTGGTGATAGATTTGGCACTAAGACCAGCAGAGGAGGTGGTAAAAGGCCCCTAGGGATGTTATTACAGTGCTTGTTAATTTGTTATAACTTTCCTGACATTTGCGTTTCTGACTTGTTGTCCTGGTTCAGACACTAGCCTGTATTTTGTACTACCTCTCTAATTTGATCACTGTCTTTACTTTAAACTGTGTGGTTTGAGACCTGTTGCTGAGTTATGGAACTGTACTATGGATTATGCCCTTGACTGCCCCTCATGTTTTGATGCCTGGTTATTATTGGATACTAGTGTTCCTGGCTTCGGCTTGTATCCTAACTACTCTCCTGCACGTTCCTTGTACTCTGATAATTGCTGCTGCTTTGCTGGGCATGACTTTGGCCTGACCCTCACTTCAGCCTGCAACCTACTACTACGAGTTTGGTTCCAGCTGCTAATAAAGGTAACCAATTACAAGTTCCCAAAAAACTTATTTTACACTAACGTAAACCCGAAAAGTGCAAAAATCCTAATTTGAGTTTTCCCATACACGTGCACGTGCATGTATTCACCCATAGAGATTAAAGGAGACAAAAAAGTGAAAAAAAACCTAACACCCTAGATTGTGCAAACTATATTGCATTTTTGCATTCCCAATAGAAATCATTATAGAAATAAAAGTGAAAAAAACCCTACCATAAGCCCCTAGCCTAATAATCCCTAAAAAGCAATCCCCCCACAACACAATGTAAAAAAAACTATTAACCCCTAAACCGCCATCCACCACAATGCAAAGTAATAAACTAACATCTAAACCCCCTAACCTAATACCCCTAACTTAACCCAAATTAAAATACCCCTAAATTTACAAAAAAAATCCTAACTACCTTAAAAAAAACTTAACTAAAAATAAGAAAACCTAATATTACAGAAAAAGAAAAACAAACTAACATTACAAAAAAGTTAAAAAGTCTATGATTACAAAAAAAGAAAAAAAGTCTTAAAGGTACATGAAACCCAAAATTTTTCTTTCATGATTCAGATAGAGAATACAATTTGAAACAAATTTCTAATTTACTTCTATTATATAATCTGTTTCATTCTCTTGGTATCATTTGTTGAAGGAGCAGCAATGCACTACTAGTTTCTAACTGAACACATGGGTGAGCCAATCACATTCAATATATATATATGCAGCCACCAATCAACAGCTAGAACCTAGTTTCTCTGCTGCTCATGAACTTGCCTAGATAAACCTTTCAGCAAATGATAACAAGAGAAGGAAGCAAATTAAATAATAGAAGTAAATTGGAAAGTTATTTAAAATGGTATTCTCTATCTGAATCATGAAAGAAAAATTTTGGGTTTCATGTCCCTTTTAACATTACAGAAAATAAAAAAGTAATTACCAACATTTTTTAAAAATATTTAATCCTATTCTAATACCCCCAAACCCCTCCAAAAAAAAGCCATTACCTAAAAATAAACTACCAATGGCCATTAAAGGGCCTTTTGTATGGCATTGCCCTAAAGCGATCGGCTCTAATTTTAAAAAAACAAACCCCACTAACCCCTCTAACATTACAACCCCCCACCCCACAAAATAAAAAAATAAAAAAACAACCTAAATTACCATATGCCCTGAAAAAAAGGCATTCAGCTCTTTTGCTGCATACAAAAAAAAACAACTAATGTATTAAATAAAACTGACCCCATAAAGGTACTCACCGATGATGATGATGGTGGCGGTTCATCTTTTTCCAGACGGCGGTCCATCTTCTTCATCCAAGCGGTGGCGGTGGCAGTGGTCCTCATCTTGTGAGATTCAACATGGAGGTCCCCTTCATACGGTCTCCAGACGCATACTGAATAGTGAATGTGAGATACCACTTTTATATGGTGGTACCATTGCATTCCTATTGGCTGCTTCAAATCTTCAAATTCAAATGAGTCAATATGTTGAAGCTTGCAAGCTGAGGAAGTAGTATTACACAATTTAAAGGGATAAAAAGTGCACGTTAGAACATTTTATTATATAACAACTGTGTGTTTAACCCCTTCACCCAAATCCAACGTATATATATACGTTGTGCGGACATTGCTTATCGTAACTCAAAATGTATATATGCGTCTGAGCTGCAGGAAGCTCCAGCAGTATAGGCTGTTAAGTTACTGATGAGAGCTGGGGTTCCTGAGCTCCAGGCATCTGCCCGCATATGGAACAAGAGTGTGATCAGTGCCCAGGTTCCATATGAAGGCAGCTGCCAGATCGCTACAGACAGGGACAATGTTAGGATCCCATAAAACATATGTTTTTTAATACACAAACCTACTACTTTCGGATTTAGAGCATCTAAAACTTTGTAATCTACTCTGCATGTTTATATCTGTCAAGCATTTATGGCTCTGAGTAGCCTAACAAAAGTGTCAAGGGGGTGTGTATGTTCATAGCCTATCCAAAGTGACTAAATAGGCGTGCACAAGGTATGGCGACAATTCCAAAACGTCACCTCCCACTGTCAGCCGCTTGTCTGCATAGAGTAAACAGATGATGTGAGGTCACATCATCTGTGCAAGTCATAATGATCATTATTGTGGCATGTAAATGTAGCAGGTTCTTTCTCTATTGTTAAAATAGTCTCAACGATGTTGATAATTTAATTCAAGAGTGGTCTGCTACAAGTACCACCCACAAAAGGTGTGCAAACCTCCAACCTGGATTAAGCTACAATCAGTATGCGCCATGGCATCCTGAGTGAATAGTGTGTAGTGGTACTACGTAAAATACCGCAATTATCTATAATATAATATACCTTAATGTTCATTATGTGTGTCATAAAATATATTAGAAAGGAATGTAATTGAGCATGACATAAACACAAGAGAAGTGAAATGATGTTTAGTGGGGAACCCAAATATAAAAATATATAAATCTAGTGTCGGGTGCCCTCACAATAATAGTAGTATGTGATGATATATAACCTGGTGCGAATAAAACTAAAAACTAAAAATATAGTGTCCTGTCATAAAGCACCTAATATTTGTGCCATTAATGATGATGCCAGCCGTCCCCATCAGGACATACATTAAAGATAATAACCGAATGTAAGAAAGATAAGATGAGTTAATTATGTTGCTCAAATCTTTGACTTGATCAAACAACTAAAAAAAAAAAATCAAGTCAAAGATCAAGTCAAATCTTTCTTACATTCGGTTATTATCTTTAATGTATGTAATGAATATCTCTTTAAGTGACGTCATCCAAGATGGCATCCCTTAGATTCCGATTGGCTGATAGAATTCTATCAGTCAATCGGAATTAAGGTAGAAAAAATCCTATTGGCTGATGCAATCAGCCAATAGAATTGAACTTCAATCCTATTGGCTGATCCAATCAGCTAATAGGATTGAGCTTGCATTCTGTTGGCTGATTGAAACAGGATTTTTTTTACCTTAATTCCGATTGGCTGATAGAATTCTATCAACCAATTGGAATCTAAGGGACGCCATCTTGGATGACGTCAGTTAAAGAGATATTCATTACGAAGAAGCCGTCGTTTGAAGAGGATGCTCCGCGTCGGATGTCTTGAAGATGGACCTGCTCCGCGTCAGATGTCTTGAAGATGGACCTGCTCCGCGCCGGAAGGATGAAGATAGAAGATGTCATCTGGATGAAGACTTCTGCACGTCTGGAGGACCATTTCTGCTGGCTTTGTTGAGGACATCTTGCCGCTTGGATGAAGACTTCTCCCGGTAAGTGAATGTTCAGGGGTTAGTGTTAGGATTTTTTTAAGGGTGTATTGGGTGGGGTTTTTTTTTAGGTTAGGGCTTTGAGCCTGCAAAAGAGCTAAATGCCCTTTTAAGGGAAATGCCCATCCAAATGCCCTTTTCAGGGCAATGGGGAGCTTAGGTTTTTTAAGTTAGTATTTTATTTGGGGGGGTTGGTTGTGTGGGTGGTGGGTTTTACTGTTGGAGGGGTTGTTTGTATATTTTTTACAGGTAAAAGAGCTGATTACTTTGGGACAATGCCCCAAAAAAGGCCCTTTTAAGGGCTATTGATAGTTAAGTTTAGGCTAGGGTTTTTTTTATTTTGGGGTGCTTTTTATTTTGATAGGGCTATTATATTAGGTGTAATTAGTTTAAAGATCTGTAATTTGTTTTTTATTTTCTGTAATTTAGTGTTTGTTTAGCTAATTTAATTTATTTAATTTTATTTAATTGTATTTAATTTAGTTAATTTATTTAATTGTAGTGTAGTGTTAGGTGTTATTGTAACTTAGGTTAGGTTTTATTTTACAGGTCAATTTGTATTTATTTTAGCTAGGTAGTTATTAAATAATTAATAACTATTTATTAACTATTCTACCTAGTTAAACTAAATACAAACTTGCCTGTAAAATAAAAATAAACCCTAAGCTAGCTACAATGTAACTATTAGTTATATTGTAGCAAGCTTAGGGTTTATTTTATAAATAAGTATTTAGTTTTAAATAGGAATAATTTAGTTAATTATAGTAATTTTCTTTAGATTTATTTTAATTATATTTAAGATAGGGGGTGTTAGGGTTAGACTTAGATTTAGGGGTTAATACATTTATTATAGTGGCGGCAACATTGGGGACAGAAGATAAGGGGTTAATAAGTATAATGTAGGTGGCGGCGATGTTAGGGGTGGCAGATTAGGGGTTAATAATATTAGGGGGGTGCGGGCCGCACCTGGGTGACACCCTCCAGGCCAGGGGGTGACCCAACAAAAAAAAAATATATATATTATTTTTTATTTTTTTTATTTTATTGAAATTCAAAGAAATACATGTAGAGAAGCATAGATTTTTTTTATTAGAGAGGCCGGCATTTGTGAACATTAGTGGGACTGGGGACTGCTAGCCTAAACCTGTCTGCCTATCTGTGCTCACTGCTCAGTGACGTGTGGAGCAGTGGAGTAACTCACTGCTATGCTGTCTCTCTAAACGGGAACTGGGAAATCGTGAGATGGATGCCTGGTACCTGACCGCATGACTATCTCACACTGTCTCCAAAGTGAAGGAGCCATGTATGATGCCCACCAGACCGGTACGGTTACGGTACACTAAGTGCACACTGAACAGGTAGGAGGGGAGGGCGGGCAGGGGTCCGGGGGTGGTCAGTGTACAGAGGTGCTTGGCCATAAGGAGCGGTAGGCACGCGGCCCGGGGCTGTGCACTGACAGACTTGGAACAGAGTCAGAGTGCAGGATTTTCATAGTTTGCGCACCTAAACCTTTTCTTCTGTGGTTTATTTTAGAGTGCTCTGTTTTTGTTTCATTTGATGCTCTGCTGAGCCAGGGAGCAGCTCTAGGCATGAGCTTTATAATGCAGTGCAGTTTACATATTTTGTATGTGTGTGTGTCTGAGTTTTTGTGTGTGCGTGTCTCAATGTTTTTGTGTGTGTATGTCTCAGTGTTTTTGTGTGTGTGTTTTTGTGTCTCAGTGTTTTTGTGTGTGCGTGTCTCAGTGTTTTTGTGTGTGTATGTCTCAGTGTTTTTGTGTGTGTGTTTTTGTGTCTCAGTGTTTTTGTGTGTGCGTGTCTCAGTGTTTTTATGTGTGTATTTTTGTGTGTGTGTCTGAGTGTGTTTCTGAGTGTTTGTGTGTGCATCTGAGTGTGTTTTTAAGTGTGTCTGAGTGTTTGTATGTGTGTGTGCCTGTGTTTTTGTGTGTGTCTGCTTTCTGGGGGGGTGATACCATAACTTACCGCACCGGGTGACACCAACCCTAATGACGCCACTGGGTGCCCCTAAACCTGCAAGACTCGTAATAGCAGCAGTAGTGAAAAAGCAGCGTTAGGACCTGTTAACACTGCTTTTTCAGCTTAACGCAAAACTCGTAATCTAGCCAAATGTTTATTGAATCTTGGCCAATGATTTAAAGCACTGGTTTTCACACCTGTCCTCAAGCCTCAGGCCAGGTTTTCAGGATTACCTTGGATAAGAGCAGGTAAATTAACCAGGTTTACTAATCAGCTGATGTGGCTCAAAATGTGGCCTGTTAGGGAGGCCTGAAGACAGGTTTAAAAACCAATGATTTAGAGGGATCTTAGCTCTATTTATTCAATGCTCTTTTACCATATAGTTATTTTTTTCTTTTGTTTATTGTTCCATAAATATTACAGATAAAGAATGTAATATTTACTTTTTCATAATCCAATTTTCTTTTACAGCTGTAATGTAATGACAATTATTTTATTATTTGTATATTTTTTATTGTTTTCCCCTTGCCAGTTATTAATTTTTATTTGGAAAAAAAAAACAGTAAATAAATTCTAGAAATTTCTTCTTAGCTAAGGATGAATCACCTTCTAACGTTATGAGAATGTTTAACAGACATTAGGATGTGCAATTTACTGTATTTCAGTAAAGTTCATGCAGAGTCCAGATGCTAATTTACCATAAGCCACGATGTTAGTGAAGTTCTTTAGTAGTTTCTTTTTACTTAAGAAAAAGTTACAGAAATTGTAATTTCAGTAGTAAGCACTATGACTCACCAAGGATAATAAGTCCTTCAGGGGTTACCATACAAATGACTACCACAGTTTACAAACAGTATTAAAAACAGGTAAACATGTCAATTAATTTCCAATCTGGCCACAATTCCATTATGGTTAAGCCTAAGTATGTGCACATCCCTAATCTCCTTAATGTCTGATTAATTATGTTAGAAGAATATGATATAACTGATTATTGTCATTAATCATGCATATGTTTATTTTATTAAATAAATAAACCACAGATTATTCTAAGTAATTAAAATCGCCATCTGTGTAACATAATTAAAACTCAACAAACAATATGCACAGCACCTACTGCTGTAGAAACACACATTAGGCTTTCTCCCTCTAGGAACAAAACTTCGCACCAACTTTCACAGCCCACTATGTGAGCATCTAGGAGTCCAAGGGACTGTACTTATGGACCAATGGACGAAACTCTGATTACACTTGTGGCTCTTTTCTTCCTCCTCTGTCCCCATAGGTTATCCTTGGCGGTTCATCTGGGAGGGTTGCGTTACCACCACAGGCCGGTTTGTCTCCGTGTCTCAGTCTCACAGTCAGCGTGTGACATAATCGGGCTCTGGTCATGTGTGCTGAGAGGGAAGCCTTACTGGTTAGGATCCGTGATTGGCTAAAATGGTGCTCACTACGCCTACGATTATGGTAAGCAATCCGAAACGCGTCAGTAGGGTCAGGGGAACCCCTGTCACCAATCCTCCTTTGTTGCAATACATGAAGATCCCATGTTTTTACATTGGAGAAACGGAAAAAAAGCTATGTTTTAAAATAAGTCTGTTGAGTGCTCCTTTTGAACTTTGTTTCTGTGAGTAACATAATTAAAAGCTACAGTAACAAAATGAAAATCCAAATAAATGCACCAAGGAAAATAAAGAAAATGAAAAAAATACAAAGACAAAGGGCTCCATGTATGAAGTAGCGAGAGCTGCTCCGGCGCCCTTGCGGGGCAGGTCTGCACATGCAAGCCTACTTGACGCGACATAAGAAGCTGCGGTCATTAGATCGCTGCTTCTTACACTCACCTCTGAGGTGCCAAAGAGAAATCACGAGAGCTTGCTCGCTCTCAGTGATTGACAGTCCCTTCACTTGCCTGATTGGTCGTGCAAACGAAGGGGTGGGCATTACACATTCATCGGTGCGTGTAATGATACATAGGGGCCAGCGGATCAACAGATCTGCTGCCCGCATGCAGCGAATGCAGCGAATGCGGGTGGACAGCTTCTCAAGTTGAGGATATTACGACGAACTAACTTTCTCTCCCTATAGACTGCAAAGCACAGAAGAAGAAAACTAAAACTTATAACTTAAGTACTAACACTGACAGGAGTTATTATTATTTCATATTTCATATTATCTCATACAGGACAATGCTTTTTTATTTTTATAAATATATATGTATTTGCCTATATATATATATATATTCCTATAGATATACATGTGTGTGTATATATATATAGCATTAACATTTTTAGATAGCTATAGAAATATATATTTAATAATAAACATTATTTGTTTTTCTATTTGAAAAACATAGGAATGTAAAATATGCTTAAGGTGCTTCAGGTTTCGCACTTTAGGTCTAACACAGTGCTGGACTAGCGCATATGAAGAATTAGTTAACTAATATGTGTGTGTATATATGTGTGTATGTATATATCTTTATTCCCTTCCCCCTATACACCAAGAAAATGGGGGAAAGACGTGACATGTTACTTCCCATAAAATCTATCTAGTTATCAGCTCTGACTCAGATCTGTTTTAGCTCTACATCTATTATTTATTTAGTAATCAACTGAAAAGAAAATAATATAAATTGCATATGTAAACTGCTTTTTTAGTGATTGAAATTTTGTTTTGTTTTAACAAAATGAAAATCCAAATAAATGCACCAAGGAAAATAAAGAAAATGAAAAAATACAAAGACAAAGGGCTCCATGTATAAAATAGCGAGAGCTGATCCGGCGCCTTTGTGGGGCTGGTTCGCATATACAAGCCTGCTTGCCGCAACGTAAGAAGCTGCGGTCATTAGAGCGCTGCTTCTTACACTCACCTCTGAGGTGCCGAAGAGAAATCACGATAGCTTGCTCACTCTCAGTGATTGACAGTCCCTTCACTTGCCTGATTGGTCATGTGAAAGAAGGGGTGGGCATTAAACACTCATTGGTGCGTGTAATGATACATACAGGCCAGCGGCTGCGGATCAACAGATCTGCTGCCCGTATACAGCGAATGCGAGTGGACAGCTTTGCAAGTTGAGAAGCTGTCCGCCTGCCTTTTAATACATAGGGCCCAAAGTCAGTATTCATCAGTTTCCTTTATTTATTTATTTACTTTTTAAAGCGCTTAATGCTTATCTTAACGTGCTGTCCATGCTCTGGAGAGGACATTACGGTAAGTATTGTATTGTATTGTAGCTTTGAAACATTTACATTAGTTTTAACAAAAAAGAACGTACAGTAACTGTTTAGCGAAAATTGTGCAGCCAAGAAATATTCGAGGAAACTAATTTCCCGGAATATTCGGAATGAAAATATAATCCAAGATGTTTGTCTCTAGATATCTCTAGTCACCAAGGTTAGGGTTAGAACTGTTTATAGTGCTAGGAAAAAACTTAGGCAAAGTGTATGTGGGCCCTGCTCCAGGAGCCAAATAGTTAGACTTTTATTTTATACTAGTCCTAAAGCCCGTTGACACGGGCCGTGTTGTGTGATATCTCTCTCTCTCTCTCTCTCTCTCTCTCTCTCTCTCTCTATCTCTCTCTCTCTCTCTCTCTCTCTCTCTCTCTCCCCTGCGCGCGCGATCAGCTCTGCTGCCCGGTTCTCCCCTGCGCGCGCGATCAGCTCTGCTGCCCGGTCCTCGCGCTGCTGTCGGGTGGGTGCGCGTGCGATCAGCTGCAAGAGTTTGTCTGAACTGCGCATGACGGCTTCAGACAAACTCTTGTCTTTTATAATATAGGATAATTTACACATTGTGGGTGTTTTTTTGTCCCTTCAATACTGGGAGTGACAACCTATAAGATGTTTTGGGACGAATAGATTTTAGTCCCAATATTCTGCTAGCATATCCTCCCATATATAGCAAAAAATTATCAATCATTTTGAAAGTATAATCTGATATTAGTTCTTAAATCTATTTTTTTTTTTTAGATATACTGTACATACTAGAAGGTGTTTTGAATAATGGTGTCACTAAAATTGTGTGTATTGTTACAGAATAGGGTTAATGATTTGTGCCTGGATTCCAACCAATTATAATTCTAATGCATCAAAATGCTTTTCAACCAGCTTACCACAAGGTTATCAAATCCATTAGTGGAATGATAACAGAAACAATTTGTTTACAGGTTAAAGCACATAGTTTACAACAATGTTAAAAAAGAATATTAATTTTTGTAAATTTGATTATTTTTTTATGACTGTGGGCTAGATTACTAGCGGATCTCTAATTTATTGCACGCCCACAAACAGGCGTGCACTAGGCAGTTTTAAGCAATTAAAGATTGACAGGTGTGGGAGCAGGTGAAAGAAAAGTGTGGAAAACAGCACCAAGAAATATGTGGCTTGTGGGGCACGGAACCCAGGATCTGCCTTATCCTGCAAACACTCCAAGCAATGAAATAATTTGTTCCAGCCACCGATAATTAAAAGACCTTTATTTCTTCATCAACTGGGGTCTTAGACAAACATACAACGTTTCAGGCCTGCTATAGGCCCTTAGTCATGTATACTAAACATACACTGATTCATCACTTAAATACTTTACACCTGTTCAATTATTCACCTGTTACCATGTGACTATTCAATGTTACATCACTGCCATCTTGTGGACAGCTAAAGTATATATTCCTGTTTCAGATAAGCATTCTAAATAATCACATTGGAAAGGTTTAAATATCAAACAATATTAAAAGATAAAACCATATGTACAAAATTAAAATAGAAGAAATATTGCACATAATATGCAGATGCTATGTACTTATTTCATAAATACTGATTTCAAACCCTTTCATTATAGAGTTGTTCTTATAAATTTCAAAAGATTGCAATTAAAGATTATATAGATTACTGTCAGTTAATTACTATAGACCTGCCTTAATAGAATTCTCTCATTTCCCTTTTAATTTTTTATATATATATACAGGTAATTTTCAGACATTTCCATCATGTTTGCTCAGCCCATTAGAAAGGGTTATTCTAGGAAAAATACTTTAAAATAAAAAATAATGCAGGTATCAATATCATAATACTCAGCCCATTAGAAAGGGAGAATTACCCATCTCCAGAGATGTGTTGGAAAGACACACAAGTATTCAGTAGAATAGACTCCAATCAAAGTCTTTATTCATACCCTTAGGTATTAAGCTTTCCAATTTGTATATCCAAAAGAGATGTTTTGGATATACAAATTGGAAAGCTTAATACCTAAGGGTATGAATAAAGACTTCGATTGGATGATGGAAATGTCTGAAAATTACCTGTATATATATAAAAAATTAAAAGGGAAATGAGAGAATTCTATTAAGGCAGGTCTATAGTAATTAACTGACAGTAATCTATATAATATTTAATTGCAATCTTTTGAAATTTATAAGAACAACTCTATAATGAAAGGGTTTGAAATCAGTATTTATGAAATAAGTACATAGCATCTGCATATTATGTGCAATATTTCTTCTATTTTAATTTTGTACATATGGTTTTATCTTTTAATATTGTTTGATATTTAAACCTTTCCAATGTGATTATTTAGAATGCTTATCTGAAACAGGAATATATACTTTAGCTGTCCACAAGATGGCAGTGATGTAACATTGAATAGTCACATGGTAACAGGTGAATAATTGACCAGGTGTAAAGTATTTAAGTGATGAATCAGTGTATGTTTAGTATACATGACTAAGGGCCTATAGCAGGCCTGAAACGTTGTATGTTTGTCTAAGACCCCAGTTGATGAAGAAATAAAGGTCTTTTAATTATCGGTGGCTGGAACAAATTATTTCATTGCTTGGAGCACGTGAAAGAAACCAGCACCGAAAAGTACCCTAACATTGCGGTCTATGGGAACTGTGTGTTCCCAGTAAATATACTGTATATGTATATGCAAATGTATTTATGCGTTAATATGTGTATATACACATATTAACACATACATATATATGTTTATATATTTATATACATATATATTTTAAATGTATGCGCTACTTACCCCTTTTGCTTAGGTTCTGTGCCATGTCTGACTGCATCAGAACGAGGCTCCCATTTGAGCCTATGGAAGCACACTCTCATGAGCACAATGCTTCTGTGTAATGCAAACGAAAAGTCGTGTTCGCATTGCACCTAACATAATACCAGTGTAAGCGATATTTTGCGCTCAACTCGTAATCCGGCCCTATATGGGCACACAATGCATGAGCAATAATTTATACAGTATATATATATATATGTATATGTATGTATGTGAGGGTGTATATGTATATGTGTATATACACAGGGCTTGACATTTTCACTAGTTTACTAACCAGGACAAGTAAAAAATTGCAGTGGTAGAGTGACAATTTTGACTTTTTCTTATCTTTAACATTAAGTGCTAGATAATGCTCGAGCGTAAATTTTGCTTGAAGTAATCTTTTTGCAAATGCAGGTTTGCGCACGTAAAACTTTTGCACATGAAACCCAACGTGCGCTAAATAAAGGACTTTGAATATTACGATCAAACTAACTTTCTCTCCCTATAGACTTCAAAGCACAGAAGAGAAAAACTAAAACTTATAACTTGCGTACCAACCCTGACAGAAGTTATTATTATTTCATATCATCTCATACTAGTACAATGCTTTTTTATTTCTATAAATATATATGTATTTTACCTATATATATATATATATATATATATATATATATATATATATATATATATATATATATATATATATATATATATATATATATATATATATATATACATATATATATATATATATATATATATATTTCTATAGATATACATGTATATATATATATATATATATATATACACAAATATATATATATTGCATTAACATTTTTAGATAGATATAGAAATATATATTTAATAATAAACATTATTTGTTTTTCTATTTGAAAAACATAGGAATGTAAAATATGCATAATGTGCTTCAGGTTTCGCACTTTAGTTCTAACACAGTGCTGGACTAGCGCATATGAAGAATTAGTTAACTAATATGTGTGTGTATATATGTGTGTATGTATATATCTTTATTCCCTTCCCCCTATACACCAAGAAAATGTGGGAAAGACGTGACATGTTACTTCCCATAAAATCTATCTAGTTATCAGCTCTGACTCAGATCTGTTTTAGCTCTAAATCTATTATTTATTTAGTAAGCAACTGAAAAGAAAACAATATAGATTGCATATGTAAACTGCTTTTTTAGTGATACCAGAAAAAATGAAATTCCTTCAGTCTGATGATTTCCTTTTGGGATTAGTGTTCTAGACAATGTTTGCAATGTCTACAAACAAAGCACTGTATACTACATTATTTCACGGCATGACCATGTGTTAGATATTATTTTCTTTGTCATAGAAATAAGAAAGTAAAATGATTTTACTTAGATGTCTAGTAAGCAACATTTTCTAATAATAATAATCAAAACAAAAACATTTGCAATGATTTATCACTTATTGGCAAAGAGATTAGTAGGGTGAAAAAAAAGTTATACTGAGTGCTATTACTGCTTAAAGGGACATGATACCCACATTTTGAAACACTTGAAAGTGATGCAGCATAGCTGTAAAAACCTGACTAGATAATATCAACTGAACATCTCTATGTAAAAAAGAAATATGTTTTACCTAAAAATGTCCTAATTATTCACATCCCATTGTAAAGGACATTAAGCAGCCAATAAGTATGCCTGTCCCGGGACATGTTATTCCCTATGAAATCTCATGAGATCACAATTCAGGACCTCAGCACTGTGCCAGATTATTTTACACATATGCGCATAGACACATATACATACACACACATACATATAGATATACACAAACACATGCACATACACACATATGTCCTTACACACATATACACAAACACAGATACACACAGATATACACATACACACAAACTCATATACACACACACATGCACATACATACACACAATTACAGACATATAAGCACATGCACATATACACAAACATACACACACGCATATATACACACACAAGTACAGATATACAAACGCACACACAAACACGCTTCTATACACAAACAAATTTTCTGAATAATACACATTGACAGCGGAAATCCTTGGTCCAAGATAGTGCAGAAGCTACCAGCAATATATACCTGTGACTGTAGTTGGGTACATTTAAAGAGTTTGCATAGACTAATTATCTACAAAATGTATTTATTTTCTCACTACACTTTCTGTTTATTGTAGTTTGCTTATAGGTGTAGCTCAATTTTTCTGAGCTAAGTGTTCTGTTTACCCCTTATTTGGTAACAAGCATTTTTTTCTAACTTTTTTTCAATACTTATACATGGCATATTGTGCCAAATCCATTGAGTCTGAGATACACGTAAAATTACAACTTTATCCTGGGAAATATTTACTATTTGAACATATTTGTCAGTTGACCTTAAGTGCATGGCATTTCTGCTGCCAGTCCAAGACACTTAGCCATGGTATGATAGATTGCAATGTCTATAGTGAAACCGTTCGTTTTTTTCTCATGATAAACATTATTTTTAACATTTTACTAATATTAATGTCCCACATTAGCTGTTTTGTAATATTTATTTATTTGGCTACAAAAATCTCAATAAAAACTGTTGGATTTTTTAAACATAGAAGACAAATTGACAATACCTGAAAAGGTGCAAAATGTTGCTAGAATCAGCTTTCTCTTGATAAAATAATATGTATTAGAGCAACTTAAAAAAATATTTAGCATTTTGTAATTCACACTGTATTTACATACACATACTTTAGACAGACACACAGCCAGGGAGATAAAATAAATAAGATACAAAAGATAGAATAAGGATGAGTGAAAGAGAGATGATGGAGATGAAAGAATGAGGAGACACATCAAAAATATGAAACATAGAGAGAAGGAAGAGAAAGTGTAGAAAGAGCAAGAGGAGAGGGAGAGAGGGAGGAGGGATACACAGAAAGTGTATGAATGGATGAAAGTGATGAGAGACAGTGAGATGAGAGTAAGGGCCTGATGATCTAAACTTCTCCACACTGGCAAGATAATCTACTACATTTCATCGGCAAGGTCACTCAACGACTTTTAAAAATGATTGATATACTTGTCAGCATAGACATTGTCCATCCTAAAGAGAATGCAAGAATATGTTGCCTGTTTGGAAAAACTGATGAACAGCAAATGTTCCAGCCAATATCTCCAAGCAATTGTTGGCCTCTTAAGCAGTTCAAGGCTCCCCAATGAAGTAATTTCATCTGAGGAAAGAATGCAATTTGGGGCAAACCTGAAAATCACCCTGCCATTCCCTGTCTCCATGTGCTTGAACCACAAGGACATCTCCCTGCATACCTCATTCCTGAGGAAGATTTATTGATGGTAGGAATGAGACTGGATCTTGAGTCATTGCATAGCTTGATAGTGAATAGGGGCTGAGAAAAATGCCTATATGGATAATGACAGGAGGCCATAGATCCTCGACAGCTTCTAAATGGAGATTATGCCTGCTGACAGAGAGGACCTCCAAAAGGATTGCATGCTTAGGCATTGCATAGCCTGATAGTGAAGTGGGGTCAGAAAAAGAGCCTGAATGGATAATGACAGGAGGCCAATAATCCTTGACAGCTGCTGTATGGATGAATTTCATCTTTGATCCAAAAAATCTTCTCCTGTAGGAAATGTCTAGAACCTGAGAGACTAACAGATCTCTGTCTTGGGCCATGAAAAGAATTTTGTCCAGGTATATAAAAAGACAAAAACCTGGTGATATGCTACCACTGGTTTGATGAGCTTTGTGAAGAGCCAAGTGTTATGCTCATGGAAGTGAGTTCAGGGGTTTGGAGATCATGTTAGTTGGTGTCAGATTCTTGTGCTCTAAAGGGGGGGTCAGAGGAATATACATCTTAGCGGAACTACCCCTTTTAGGCATGATTGAGTGACCAGGCAGACAAGGCAGGTTTTATTTTACAGTAAGTGGAGACTTGGATACTGAAAGCAGGATTGATGAGCTGGTGCACCCACTCCATAGCTGGAATAGAAGGTAATGCTTATGATAGGGCTAGTTATGCCCATTCTGAGGCCTAGACTGGAGTGCCCACATGAGGCTGAGACAGCAATGACCATGATAGGGCCAGGAACAGGAATGCTCGCTTGAGGCTGAGATAGGAATGCCCACTTGAGGCTGAAGACTGGAATGCCCACTGCAGAGTTTGGGTACAATAGCTGGATACTGGTATGTGGCAGATACCCTCTGCAGGGCTTGGAAGCAGGAACTGGAGACTGGTATTTGGCAGACACTCCCTGCACTGAAACAGGATACCAGTGCTTGGCAGAATGCCCTCTGAAGGATGTGGGTACAAGAGCAGGATAGTGGAGCTTGGCAGATACCCTCTACAGAGCATAGATACTGGAACATTGGTAGCAGAGACAGGCTGGTAACCAGAGAGAAGTTGGGGCCAATGGTCAGATGTCAGAAATCAGTCAAATCAGGTACCAAATAAAGGGAGAATCTGGAATAAAAGTCAGGAAAACAACCCAAGCTAAGTTTACCAAAAAAGCAGTACAATCTTTTTTCTTAACATAAGGGAGATCCAAAAGAGAGGTCATTAGGCAAGCCAGGTACAGGAGCCAGAAGATTAACCAAAAAACTTTAATACAGGTCAGAGGCAAAAACAGAGAGTAGACTTCAATGCCAGGGCATTAAGTGGTCTGTGAGGCTTCCTTAAATAGCAGTACTGATTGAGGAACTACCTGCATCTGGCAAGCAGGTGGAGCCAGATAGCTAGCCAGTGTAGCAACACAAATAAACTCTCAGCCTGAGCAAGAAACCTCCAGTGGCACAGAGGCAGAGCAACAGGCTGAAACAGAATCAGCAGCAGAGGTCTCGGGTTCGATTTGGGGCACAGCCATGACACCAAGGAACGGAGCTGAGTCTGAAGGGCAGGCAGGTATGCTCATCACAATAAGAATTAATGAAATGATGGAAGGGGGAAGAAATGGGGACATTAAGATATGTATCTTTTAGGTGCAGATGTACCTTGCAGTTGTTTAAATGGAGCAGATCTCTTAGCATGTGTATGTCCTCTAAGTGGTGAGATCCCACAGGTTAATGATCATACTAGAAAAAGGTTGCTGATAAAATCCCAGAGAGAGTCTTGGGGAATTAGTTCTATAGCTACCTTGGAAAGGAGTGACAACACCTCCTCTGGAATGAGGCCCTGTCCTTCTATGGTCAGGCAAATGGGGTTGGGGACTTGGAGCTTGAAGGTAGTACAAATTAAATCTATGACAAAAACTCTGAACTGTCGGTAGAACACACGGATCCCCTGAAAAAGCTAACTGATTTTGGAAAAGAGCAAGTTAAGTTTGCTGCAAAGGGAAGGTAGGAAAAGGTAGAGGAATGAAGACTCACCTTGTCAGTCAGTATTGAGAGTTGAGGAAGCTTAAGTGACTACTCTTCTGGCCCTGGATGATCTTGGGATGGGAGCAGGGCTCTGATATTTTGCACAAGGTTCTGATTTATTGCCATATACTGGTGCTCTTGGCCAAAGTTTTGATGGCCAGGCAGATGACACATGTATCTGATGGTGCTGCCAAATAACCATCTGGTTGGAAATATGAACACTGAATTTTATCTATTGAGGTAAAGGTGAATACATAGTTCTTCATAATAGTGAATAAGGAGTCACCAAATAGAAGACCTTTAGAAGTAGGGCCCACTTCATTTGTTGCAAAGACAATTAATTTGTGACTGAGGTGCATTAGTATTGCCCTATGTATTTTATTGGAGAGCACCAAATTAGGATTGCCTAACAAGCAAAAAGCTCAGAAGTCCTACTTTATGACAGTAACGACATCCAATGAAAAGCCTGAGAAGAGAGCCTCATCTAACAACTGCAAAATTTAGGGACATTCTGAATACTGCTGAGGGACCTCTCTAGACTCATCAGTGGATCCCTTTACTTCTTGCTCAGAGAAGGTCACAAAGGTTACAAGTTTGGAATCAAATTCAGTAGTAACTGGGAAGATCTGCCTGGTCCAGAGGTCGCCATAGTCACACGAGGAGGCAGAGACCAATTAGAAGAATGATGTTTCCATGGTAATATATCGTGTAAGGGACAAACATGGTGTCATCACTACAATGTATATAGCAGGGGATATAGATGTAATATATAATTGCATATAATATTCAATAGTCACTGATGGTCTCTGTATGCCCAGCTTGCAGATACATATACTGGTAAATCACAGCTCATATCTTAATTTATGAGCTTCATAATGACAGGCTGACGTTGTATGTAGAAATATGTCTTTATGAATAAATACAGCATATTCTGTAATGTGAACAACATTGAGATGTGAAATGTTCATACTTTTATGACGGTTTAGCATGCTTGAGAAAATGCGATCGGGTTTGCACGCGAGTTAGGGTTTTTTTTCTCCACTTTTTTTGCTCCATTGACTTCTATGGGGGAATAGGATATCATGTGTGCAATATTCTAAGCACGTTTTTTTTATGCACGTAGGGTTATCCTGTGAGCGAAAACTGTTTTCAACTTTCTGACGCACGCAAAAATCTTTTTTCTAGCGGGGTTAACTCTCTAGCAGGAGCATTTAAATACTGCTCCACTTACTTTCTAATTGAGACAACTCGCAGGGAAAGTCCTTTAGAGAATTCCATATGTACACCCCTTGCGAGTGTACGCTTGATTTTTCACGACTGAACCGGTGAACTTTTGATAATCAGACCCAAGATTACTAGGACTCTGACAGGGAATTTATGGAGACATAAATACTTTTCTGAAACTAAATAAATTAACACTGCATCACAAATGAATATCTACCCATAATTAAGTTGACTCAATGGGGCCAATTTATCATGTGTCGGGCGGACCTCGATAAATGCATACACTGGTGGCATTTATCATTGCACAAGCATTTCGTGTAAAATGCTTGTGCAATACCACCCCTGCACATTCGGGGCCAATCAGCCGCTAGGAGGGGGTGTCAATCATCCTGATCATACCCAATTGGGATGATTGCTATCCGCCACCTCAGAGGTGGCGGACAAGTTAAGGAGCAGCGGTCTTATGACCGCTGCATCTTAACTTATGTTTCAGGGGAATCTGAAACTACGGGGGTAGATTACAGCATCTGCTGCTTGATAAATCTACCCCATTGTATCATTTCAGCATGTTAATAAATTGCTTTTTATCATTACAAATAATATTGTTGCAATATAAAAATATACTAATCTACTCAATAATAGACATAGTTTAGGAGACAGCATTGGCTAAAGAAACTGGTTGATTAGTGTAATAATTAGATGTAATTTTTCAATGACGAAAATAGCATTCAGCTCTTTTTGTGCCAGATTTAGATGAAAAAAATGCAAAAGGCAAATGTCTGGATTTTCAGAGATACAGTATATTTGTACACATGTGTAGTAAATATCTTCCCATCTCTTTCTGTATTCTGTATTAAACTTTAAATATAATTACTTATAATATGTAAAATTATGTATAGAATAAAAAAAAACACTTTTAGTATTCTTTACCCAATTGTAGTATATATTTTCCCTTTTATTTCATTAAAAAAAAAAAGATGCAGAAACCTGCTACAGCAATATTCTATACAGTGACAGATGGCCCTTAATCATTGCTGCACCCTAAACCTCCCAAGTGCTATCTGCCCAGAATTATCCAGATAAAGACTTTTTAACATGTTCTTTGTTCTACCAAAGCCTAAGAGAGAGGTAATGTGGAAAGAGGGAAAGTTAAAAAAAAAAGGGTTGGCATATGCAATAGTAGTTGGGGGTTCCACCAGCACCCTTGGTATTTAGCTTTGTGGTAAGCCTGTTGCACCCAAGAAAATTATGGTCTGGAGCATCATTTAGTTCCTACACTAAAAAAAAAATTGTAGAAACTGAAGAGATTGCAGGCTTTGCAAGGCTTGGAGAATGTCAAATCACAGCTAGTGTGCAAAAAATTAAACTCCAATGAATTAATTATTAAAAAGGACTGGGTGTTCCCGTGCTACTATCCCTGAAAACAGTATAAAAAACATGTTTTCGCAATAAGGAAAAATCAATAAACTTTCCTAAAGGGCACTGGACTCACCAGGAAAGCCTGATACACGTTTCACATACAGTTTTACGTGATTGTATCTATGTTTTTAACTTTTTACTAATAAAGGTCATATTTTATGTTTTATGAGAATAATTATATGTTACATTTTGGGGACTTCGTAATTCTGTAATTTTTTTTTTTTTTATACCTCTGAGTGCTTAGGGGATGCTTCTTTTCTGTTCTGTTTCTCATTTTTTTGTATTACATTTCCTTGCATCCAGCACCGCTCTATATATATCTATGACAGTAGAGAAGCAAAAACACCCCTAAAAAATAAAAGACCTCCCCTGTCCAGCACACAAGTATATCACCAATTAATTAAAAAAACGTTACCAGCATATGAGGCGATTGCCATAGGTGTCATGTATATGCCTGTCTTACTGCCCCTTTAACTAATTTCCCAGTATCTCCATAAATACCTGCATTCCACTTACTTCCTTGCTTGGTATTGTTCGTCTGCAACTAGCTAAGCTACATCCTGATTAGCTCCTCAGCTGCACTGTCTCATTCCTGTATCGGCCAGTCTACCTGTCTGATCTCCTCACAGCGCAACCGGATCTGCCGCCTCTGTGACGTCACACGCCAAGCAGAGAGTCTGTCAGCTCTCCTCTCCACGGCACAACTGCCGCACCCGAGCTGTACTGTTAACTCGGTTCTACCGTAAGACTTTTTCCTCTGACTACCAGGTACTAACCATATGACTTATTTGTTTTTCATGCACTTATTGGCCATGCTTATTTTTTCTACTTTGCGCATAATATCAGCTTAACACCGTGTTACTGTTTTTCCCCTGACTTCAAGCTCACTGTCAGGATGCTGTTTAAATGACTCCCCGCTAATGCTTCAACAGCCTCTACCTACCCGTGAGCCCCTATTCATATAAAAACTGCAGCCTGTGCATTTGAGCTATTACACATTGCTCTGTGGTAATGTCAATGTAACTGCTCTTTGTACAAACTGCTACAAATAACCATTTATACTACTAATTCAGTGGCTGTGGTCCAACCCATACTTTGTTTCATTGCAGGCATACTTGTGAGCCTGACAATAGGTAAGGTAGGCTAGAGATTAAGTTGCAAATAAATGCTTTTATGCATCTTGACAAAACAATTCTACAATAATAATGTAAGTGGATCTACAATCTCAAATCCTTTGTGCCATTAATACAATAGATACTATGTTAGTATATTGACTGAAACAAATAATATACAATAAGGAACTGAGGTGCTGATATTCTAAAGTTGATACTTCACCAAAAGGGGCGGTACAAAAATTATGTTTAAATGTCGGGATACTGAAGAAATTTAATAGTGTTGGAAGAAGGCCTGGAAATACTTCACAAGAGTGAAACGCGTGTTGCAACTTCTGTTCGATGTTCAGAGCAGTAGTTGGCTGCTCCCCCTCATGAACAACATTCTCGATACAAATTCAAATGGTGGTAGAGATTAGGGGGTTCTACAAACTTGCTCTGATCAGCTAGAGGTAAACATTTTTCTTGTAACACACTGGATCGTATACAGAATGGCTAACATCCACATGAGAGAGGGTTGTGAAATATCGCCGTAAGACTTTGTGTATCCAGCGTCATGACAATTGAGAAGGCTAAGGTAGGATGTATGTTTCCTCATTCCGAACCGGACTCCTGATGAGGTAGGCTAAATGGTTATGGTGCTGTAATAACTTGGAGGTGTCCTTTAACTGCAAATGATAGTGGATGTAATAACGACCTATTGAGGACTTATCAGCTAACCTGTAACCTATCTCTAATAATATCTGCTTACGATGACAAGTGACTGTAAAGAGAGCATTTAACAATTAACTAAACCCCTTCACTCTGCTAATCTCCCACCCAACCCAATCTCGGACTTTAATGGGACTACATGCAACATTTTGCATCTGAGCTATCTTTAACAACACTAATATACTGGACTTTGCTTTAGCTATATGTTATTAACAAGGCATACTAACATCTGATGTGCATATATATGGACATTTATTATATCTCTATGTTTTTCTATATGCCTCATCTAGATAACCTATTAGGTTCAGTGAGCTCACTTTATTTCTGAGATTGTTATTTGTATTTTGGTAATAAATTATGCATAAGAGCATTTATTTGCAACTTATTTGCTGACCGAGGTATCTCTTGCCTACCTTACCTATGGCATTCACCTCATATGCTGTTAATGTTTTTTCATTAATTGGTGATATACTTGGGTGCTGGACAGGGGAGGTCTTTTATTTTTTTTTGAGAGGTATTTTTGCTGTCATATACAATTTATACTTCCCCCGAGCACTGTGCGGCCTGCATGCAGACTACATATAGAATTATTCCTTTAAGTTGATCTAGGTGGTGCTGTTCTAATTCTATTTTTACATATATATATATAAAAACAAAAAACAGTATAGGACAAATGGTCAATATACTTGAGTCAAATACCGCCAGCTCAGTCAAAAATATATATTTGCTGTAGCTATGTAATATAGAAAGTGGTGCAGACCCTATAATTATTATCTTATCAGATACTTTAAGAAAAGAAATGGTACATATACCTTTAGAAAAGATAGGGAATCAAGCACTCTTATAATTAATAATAGCAGTATTTATTGCTCTCTATTAGTGATGTCGCGAACATAAAAATTTGGGTTTGTGAACGGCGAACGCGAACTTCCACAAATGGTTGCGAACGGGCGAACCGGGCGAACCGCCATAGACTTCAATAGGCAGGCGAATTTTAAAACCCACAGGGACTCTTTCTGGCCACAATAGTGATGGAAAAGTTGTTTCAAGGGGACTAACACCTGGACTGTGGCATGCCGGAGGGGGATCCATGGCAAAACTCCAATGGAAAATTACATGGTTGATGCAGAGTCTGGTTTTAATCCATAAAGGGCATAAATCACCTAACATTATAAAATATGAGGAAAAAATGGAAAAAAAAACACACTTTTTCTAACTTTGACCCCCAAAAACTGTTACACATCTACAACCACCAAAAAACAACCATGCTAAATAGTTTCTAAATGTTGTCCTGAGTTTAGAAATACCCAATGTTTACATCTTCTTTGCTTTTTTTGCAAGTTATAGGGAAATAAATACAAGTAGCACTTTGCTATTTCAAAACCACTTTTTTTCAAAATGAGCACTAGTTACATTGGAACCCTGATATCTGTTAGGAATACCTGAATATCCCTTGACATGTATATATTTTTTTTTAGAAGACATCCCAAAGTATTGATCTAGGCCCATTTTGGTATATTTCATGCCACCATTTCACCGCCAAATGCGATCAAATAAAAAAAAAAATTGTTCACTTTTTCACAAACTTTAGGTTTCTCACAGAAATTATTTACAAACAACTTATGCAATTATGGCATAAATGGTTGTAAATGCTTCTCTGGGATCCCCTTTGTTCAGAAATAGCAGACTTATATGGCTTTGGCGTTGCTTTTTGGTAATTAGAAGGCGGCTAAATGCCACTGCGCACCACACGTGTTTTATGCCCAGCAGTGAAGGGGTTAATTAGGGAGCATGTAGGGAGCTTGTAGAGTTAATTTTAGCTTAAGTGAAGTGTAGTAGACAACCCAAAGTATTGATCTAGGCCCATTTTGGTATATTTAATGCCACCATTTCACCGCCAAATGCAATCAAATTAAAAAAAAACTTAAATTTTTTCGCAATTTTAGGTTTCTCACTGAAATTATTTACAAACAGCTTGTGCAATTATGGCACAAATGGTTGTAAATGCTTCTCTGGGATCCCCTTTGTTCAGAAATAACAGACATATATGACTTTGGTGTTGCTTTCTGGTAATTAGAAGGCCGCTAAATGCTGCTGCGCATCACACATGTATTATGGCTAGCAGTGAAGGGGTTAATTAGGTAGTTTGTATCGATTTCCCTATTAAATCAGCAGCAGCTACACTGTCCCTCCTCTCACTAAGAATACAGCTTCCGAATGAATCTAAAATCGATGCTGTCCAGGAGGTGGGAGGGTCTGGGAGGGAGGGAGGGTCTGCCGCTGATTGGCTGGAATGTGTCTGCTGACTGTGAGGTACAGGGTCAAAGTTTACTCAATGATGACGAATAGGGGGCGGATCGAACATCGCATATGTTCGCCCGCCGCGGCGAACGCGAACAAGCTATGTTCGCCGGGAACTATTCGCCAGCGAACTATTCGCGACATCACTACTCTCTATATTAGAGCCAAAATTTCATATCCAATGTATCACATTATAACTTGCTGAAAAAACATTTCATTGCAATATTATTATCTAAAACTGTAGACTATATACATTGTATCATAGTAATTTCACGTGACCCAAATCATGAGAAATATCAACACATAGGGGCCTAGTTATCAAGCCGTCAACCTCAAATACGCTGGAATTCCACAGCGTATTTGTGTCAAAGCTGATACGCCTTAGTTATCAAAGGCTCGAGACCGGCAAAAGTAGAATTTTGTGACGTAAGCTTCGATCCGCCGGACTCAGTCCGACACAGATCGATTCTTACGTCACTCCAGATGTTCCGCACACAAGTGCGGCACAATCTCACTACTTTTGCTAGTTATAAAAAAACTAGCAGGTACGCTCGGCACTTTTACGGCCCAGCGTACCTGGTTTTCAAAGTGCCAGCCTGGAGGCGGCGGATCCCATAGGAATCAATGGGAGTCTGACCATAGCGAAAGTACAAGTTCGCTGCTGACAGACATCCCATTCATTCCTATGGGAGATGTCTGCACCTAACACCCTAACATGTACCCCGAGTCTAAACACCCCTAATCTGTCCCCCCTACACCGCCGCATCTAAATAAAGTTATTACCCCCTAAACCGCCGCTCCCGGAGCCCACCGCAACTATAATAAATGTATTAACCCCTAAACCGCCGCTCCTGGAGCCCACCGCAACTATAATAAATGTATTAACCCCTAAACCGCCACTCCCGGAGCCCACCGCCACCTACATTATACCTATTAACCCCTATCCTGCCCCCCTATACCGCCGCCCTCTATAATAACGTTATTAACCCCTAAACCTAAGTCTAACACTAACCCTAATGCCCCCTTTACTTAAATATTAATTAAATAAATCTAAATAATATTTCTATTATTAACTACATTAATCCTATTTAAAACTAAATGCTTACCTGTAAAATAAACCCTAATATAGCTACAATATAAATAATAATTATATTGTAGCTATCTTAGGATTTATTTTTATTTTACAGGCAACTTTGTATTTATTTTAGCTAGTTCGAATAGTTATTAAATAGTTATTAACTATTTAATAACTACCTAGCTAAAAGAAATACAAAATTACCTGTAAAATAAATCCTAACCTAAGTTACAATTAAACCTAATACTACACTATCATTAAATTAATTAAATAAACTACCTACAAATAACTACAATTAAATACAATTACATAAACTAACTAAAGTACAAAAAATAAAAAAAGCTAAGTTACAGAAAATAAAAAAATAAGTTACAAACATTTTACAAATATTACAACAATTTTAAGCTACTTACACCTAATCTAAGCCCCCTAATAAAATAACAAACCCCCCCAAAATAAAAAAATGCCCTACCCTATTGTAAATTAAATAAAGTTCAACGCTCGTTTACCTTACCAGCCCTTAAAAGGGCCATTTGTGGGGGCATGCCCCCAAAAGTTCAGCTCTTTTGCCTGTAAATGAAAAATACAACCCCCCCAACATTAAAACCCACCACCCACATACCCCTAATCTAACCCAAACCCCCCTTACAAAAACCTAACACTAATCCCCTGAAGATCATCCTACCTTGAGTCGTCTTCACTCAGCCGAGCAGCGATGGAACCCAAGTGGACATCCGGACCGGCAGAAGTGATCATCCAAGGGGCGCTGAAGAAATCTTCCATCCGATGAAGTCATCATCCAGGCGGCGCTGAAGAAGTCTTCGATCCGGGCAATGTCATCTTCCAAGCCGGGTCTTGAATCTTCCTTCCGCCGCCGCGGAACATCCTTCTTCACCGACGGACTACGACGAATGAAGGCTCCTTTAAGGGACGTCATCCAAGATGGCGTCCCCTCAATTCCGATTGGCTGATAGGATTCTATCAGCCAATCGGAATTAAGGTAGGAAAAATCTGATTGGCTGATTCCATCAGCCAATCAGATTCAAGTTCAATCCGATTGGCTGATCCAATCAGCCAATCAGATAGAGCTTGCATTCTATTGGCTGATCGGAACAGCCAATAGAATGCGAGCTCAATCTGATTGGCTGATTGGATCAGCCAATCGGATTGAACTTGAATCTGATTGGCTGATGGAATCAGCCAATCAGATTTTTCCTACCTTAATTCCGATTGGCTGATAGAATCCTATCAGCCAATCGGAATTGAGGGGACGCCATCTTGGATGACGTCCCTTAAAGGAGCCTTCATTCATCGTAGTCCGTCGGTGAAGAAGGATGTTCCGCGGCGGCGGAAGGAAGATTCAAGACCCGGCTTGGAAGATGACATCGCCCGGATCGAAGACTTCTTCAGCGCCGCCTGGATGATGACTTCATCGGATGGAAGATTTCTTCAGCGCCCCTTGGATGATCACTTCTGCCGGTCCGGATGTCCACTTGGGTTCCATCGCTGCTCGGCTGAGTGAAGACGACTCAAGGTAGGATGATCTTCAGGGGATTAGTGTTAGGTTTTTGTAAGGGGGGTTTGGGTTAGATTAGGGGTATGTGGGTGGTGGGTTTTAATGTTGGGGGGGGTTGTATTTTTCTTTTACAGGCAAAAGAGCTGAACTTTTGGGGGCATGCCCCCACAAATGGTCCTTTTAAGGGCTGGTAAGGTAAACGAGCGTTGAACTTTATTTAATTTACAATAGGGTAGGGCATTTTTTTATTTTGGGGGGGTTTGTTATTTTATTAGGGGGCTTAGATTAGGTGTAAGTAGCTTAAAATTGTTGTAATATTTGTAAAATGTTTGTAACTTATTTTTTTATTTTCTGTAACTTAGCTTTTTTTATTTTTTGTACTTTAGTTAGTTTATGTAATTGTATTTAATTGTAGTTATTTGTAGGTAGTTTATTTAATTAATTTAATGATAGTGTAGTATTAGGTTTAATTGTAACTTAGGTTAGGATTTATTTTACAGGTAATTTTGTATTTCTTTTAGCTAGGTAGTTATTAAATAGTTAATAACTATTTAATAACTATTCTAACTAGCTAAAATAAATACAAAGTTACCTGTAAAATAAATATAAATCCTAAGATAGCTACAATATATTTATTATTTATATTGTAGCTATATTAGGGTTTATTTTATAGGTAAGTATTTAGTTTTAAATAGGAATAATTTATTAAAGTATAGTGTAGTGTTAGGTGGAATTGTAACTTAGGTTAGGATTTATTTTACAGGTAAATTTCTCTTTATTTTAGCTAGGTAAGCTATTAAATAGTTAATAACTATTTAATAGCTATTGTACCTAGTTAAAATAAATTGAAAGGTACCTGTAAAATAAAAATAAATCCTAAGATAGCTACAATATAATTATTATTTATATTGTAGCTATATTAGGGTTTATTTTAAAGGTAAGTATTTAGTTTTAAATAGGATTAATTTAGTTCATAATATAAATATTATTTAGATTTATTTAATTAATATTTAAGTTAGGGGGGCGTTAGGGTTAGTGTTAGACTTAGGTTTAGGGGTTAATAAATGTATTACAGTGGCGTCGTCGTAGTGGGGGGCAGGATAGGGGTTAATAAATTTATTATAGGTGGCGACGGTGTAGGGGGGGCAGGATAGGGGTTAATAGGTTTAATATAGGTTGCGGCGGGTTCAGGGAGCGGCGGTTTAGGGGTTAAACTATTTATTTAGTTGCGGCGAGGTGCGGGATCAGCAGGATAGGGGTTAATAATTTTATTATAGAGGGCGACAGTATAGGGGGGGCAGGATAGGGGTTACTAGGTATATTGTAGGTGGCGGTGGGCTCCGGGAGCGGCGGTTTAGGGGTTAATACATTTATAAGAGTTGCGGCAGGGTCTAGGAGCGGCGGTTTAGGGGTTAATACATTTATAAGAGTTGCGGCAGGGTCTAGGAGCGGCGGTTTAGGGGTTAGTAACTTTATTTAGTTGCGGGAGGCTCCGGGGGCGCCGGTATAGGGATAGAACAGTGTAGTTTAGTGTGGGTGCTTAGTGACAGGCTAGCAATAAAGCTGGGAAAAAGCCGAAGAGCAGCGAGATCGGATGAGTGATAACTGTCACAGTCCGCTGCTCATCGCCCCGCGGCTTTTTGACAGCTTTATTTGATAACTTAGGCGAACGTATTCAAGGTCCGCGGCGGCGAAGGTAGGTGAGCTTAGGCGGACGTATTGGGCCGGCGAAGCCAGAAAAGTAGACGGCTTGATAACTACCCCCCATAGTATCATATCAAGCATGGATTGCCTGTAACGATCATCGGTTTGTGTCAAATAACCACTAATTATTGCTCGCACTACACCCCAGCTGCTAGCAGAACCTCTGGTCTATAGAGGCTAATTCTGGGAAGGCTAGTATAGAGGATCTAAGTGTGGCAATAAAGTGTTAAATGAGAGCTTGAATACACAAACATATAACAAGAAATTGGCAAATGTATCAAAGAACAACGTTAAAACAGTGAACAATACGCTGTAGTCCACAAACAGGTTGCAAACATATATAGCACAGAGAGTTCGGATCCCAAGGCAGTTTATATCATCTGGCAAACAGGTCCCATCTTCTCGACCCTCCACTATGCGGATATGCCAGTACAGTTAGTAACTGAAATTGTAAATCACTTATCTGAAAGCCAAGGATTTGTAATCCAATACCGTGCTCCTGAAAACAGACCCTCCTGATGTAAGGAAGTACTTTAATGTGAGTGCAACCGTAGCAGCTGATGCAGGCCCAGACCAACGCCAATTCAGGCTCGAAGTGAGCAAACAAGCCAAACACATGCAAAGAAAGTCACGTGAAAACTGTATCCAACACCAACGATCGTTTCACCCCTAACGTCAAGTGCAAGACGGGGCTTCCTCAGGGCTACTGGATCCAGCCCTTTCATTAGAGCTTATATTGAAGCAACACTGTCACCTATTGGAGGAGGCGCTTTTAAGTAAAACATAAGCGCAACAAAATAGTATATACATTGTTATAGCTACATTATTATATGAAATCTAAGAACAATCTAAGTAAATTGGCACAGATACTGAATATTCAAAAAATGCTACTGTGTCAAACTTTTATCCACCCATTTTATAAATGTTAACAATTCATAAACATTTACAAAATCTGTCACATACATATGAGGGATTACTTTGAAATATATATGACTAGTCCTAAAGCCCGTTCACACGGGCCATTTTTTGCATTACAGTGGTCCCACCCCTGGCGTTCTCTCCCTCCCACTCTCTTTTGCTTTCTCTCTCTCCCCCTCTCTTTTGCGCTCTCTCCCCCTCTCTCTCTCCATCTCCCCCCTCTCTCTCTCTCCCCCCTCTCTCTCTTTCTCTCTCTCCCCCCTTTCTCTCTCCCCTCTCTCTCTCCCCCCTCTCTCTCTCCCCTCTCTCTATCTCACCCCTCTCTCTCTCTCTCCCCTCTATCTCTCTCTCTCTCTCTCCCCCCCCCTCTCTCTCGCGCCTCCTCTCTCTCTGGCCTCTCTCTTTCTCTCTCCCCTCTCTCTGTCTCTCTCTCTCCCCTCTATCTCTCTCTCTCCCCCCTCTCTCTCTCTCTCCCCCCTCTCTCTCTCCCCCCCTCTCTCTCTCTCCCCTCTCTCTCACCTCTCTCTCTCTCTCCCCTCTCTCTCCCCTCTCTCCCCCCCTCTCTCCCTCCCCTCTCTCCCCCCCTCTCTCCCTCCCCTCTCTCCCTCCCCTCTCTCCCTCTCTCTCTCTCCCCCTCTCTCTCTCTCTCTCTCCCCCTCTCTCTCTCCCCCCTCTCTCTCTCTCCCCTCTCTCTCTTTCTCCCCCTCTCTCTCTCTCCTCTCTCTCTCCCCCCTCTGTCTCTCCTCTCTCTCTCTCTTGCCCCTCTATCTCTCCCCCCTCTCTCTCCCCCCCTCTCTCCCCCCCCTCTTAATCTCTCCCCTCTCTCTGTGTCTCTCCTCTCTCTCCCCTCTCTCTCTCCCCTCCCCCCCCCCCTCTCTCTCCCTCTCCCCCCCCTCTCTCTCTCTCCCCCCTCTCTCTCTCTCCCTCTCTCTCATTCTCTCTCTCCTCTCTTTCTCTCTCCCTCTCCCCCCTCTCTCTCTGTCTCTCTCTCTCCCTCTCCCCCTCTCTCTTTCCCCTCTCTCTCTCCCCCTCTCTCTCTCTCCCTCTCTCTCCCCCCTCTCTCTCTCCCCACATCTCCCCCCCTCTCTCCACATCTCCCCCCTCTCCCCACATTTCCCCCCTCTCTCCCCATCTCCCCCCTCTCTCCACATCTCCCCCCTCTCTCCACATCTCCCCACATCGCTCCCCTCTCTCCACATCTCCCCCCTCACTCCACATCTCCCCCCTCTCTCCACATCTCCCCCCTCTCTCCACATCTCCCCCCTCACTCCACATCTCCCCCCTCACTCCACATCACCCCCCTCTCCCCACATCTCTCCCCTCTCCCCACATCTCTCCCCTCTCTCCACATCTCCCCCCTATCTCCACATCTCCCCCCTCTCCCCACATCTCCCCCTCTCCCCACATCTCCCCCCTCTCCCCACATCTCCCCCCTCTCCCCACATCTCTCCCCTCTCTCCACATCTCCCCCTCTCTCCCCTCTCTCCACATCTCCCCCCTCTCTCCACATCTCCCCACATTTCTCCCCTCTCTCCACATCTCCCCCCTCTCTCCACATCTCCCCACATCTCTCCACATCTCCCCCCTCACTCCACATCTCCCACATCTCTCCACATCTCCCCACATCTCCCCCCTCACTGCACATCTCCCCCCCTCTCCCCACATCTCCCCACATCCCTCCACCCTCTCTTGAGCTGTTTGAGCTCTCTCCACGGCCCTTCACGGGCCTTCACGCTAGGCTCCGCCCCTTTCACAGGTTTTCCCGTTAGGCCACGCCCCCTTCACGATCGGCCACGCCCACTTCTGCTCGGCGCAGTCGGCAGAACAGGTAGGGACTTAGGCCAGTGTGTTTGTCCGCGTGCTGTCTCTACTGCGCATGACAGCTTCGGACAAACAGACTTGGCCTTTTATAGTATAGGATGATAGCGGGAGTAGAGAGGGAAAAGCATCAACATAAAATTTTAATATGAAAAAAAAAACTATTTTCAGAAAAATCTGCATAACATGTTCTTAAAGGGAAAAATTAGGAGAGTGCATGGTTGAAAGGCAAACCTCTGAAATAAAGCAGGCCAAATCTAATTTTTCATTAAGGCCAGTTGGTGCTAGAGTGATTAAAGTGTAAATCCATTTACACTCTTTTTGGAGGAGTGTAAATCACTACTAAGGACCGTCTAGCACTACAAGATCTTAATGATCTTTATCTGGAATCTGCTTTGCAAGCAGATACTTCTCCTGTGGCTGATGAAACAATCCCTTTTAAATTTACCTCGCATTTCAAACAAAGATCTACATATATGCCGCAACTTGCTTTCTCAACTCCAGTTAATTTGTTTGTGAAATTAGTTGAACGAGATATACAAAATGTGTAATTTACTGGTATTGTCAATGACAATTTATCTAAAAAAGAAAGGAAGGCTTTGAGAGAACTGAGGGAGGCCCTCATGGGGTTTTTAAGCCCGCGGACAAGGGCGGCAACGTTGTGTTATGGGATGAATCCATGAACATTAAAGAAGTACATGGACAATTGAATGATAAAGAGCAGTATCAAAGACTGACATTTAATCCACTTTCCAATTTAAAATTAAATTTGTTCAGAATTCTTAATGATGTCAGGGATGATGGGGTGATAACTATTACAGAATTTAAATATTTATATGTTGAACATCCGGTTATTCCTATCTTTTATTGCATTCCTCAAATTCATAAGAACCTCACAAATCCTTCGGGGCGCCCCATCATTTCTGGCATTGATAGTTTGTCTGAACATATTGGGAACTATGTAGATCATGCACTTAGACCATTCCTAACCGCCTTGCCTTCTTTTGTCTTGGACAGTACTGATGTACTAAGAAAAATGAATGATTTAACGGTTGAAAAAGGCTCCATTATAGTAACACTAGATGTTAAGAGCCTGTACTCTTCTATTCCGCATGAGACAGGCATAGAAGCATGTGAGGAGTTTCTCTTAAGTAGAGGGTCCATGTTCCATAAACACACTGAGCTTGTTGTTACTTTACTCAGATTTATCTTAAACAACAATGTTTTTATGTTTGATAATAAAATCTACAAACAGCTAAGAGGAACAGCTATGGGGGCAACATGTGTCCCCACTTATGCATGTTTACATTTAGGTAAATGGGAGATGGATGTTGTCTACCAGAATGTCTTATTTATGGAACATGTATATTTCTGGCTAAGATATGTGGATGACATCCTGTTAATCTGGGAGGGTGACTATCATAATTTACTTACATTTGTTAATGAGCTTAACAACAATAATTCTAATATACATTTAACCATGCAATATAGTGAAACTGAGATTGATTTCTTAGATATTAAAATAAGAAACATGAATAATACGTTGGTTACTGAAAATTTCAGGAAGAGTACTGCTACTAATCGCTTGTTACAAGCTTCAAGTCACCACCCGTCACACTTGATTAAAAATATCCCTAAAGGCCAATTTATGCGCTTAAGACGCAACTGTTCCTCTAAAGAGAAATTTGATATACATGCAAAAAGCATGCAAAGTAGGTTTGTGGAACGTGGCTACTCTAAGAGGAGTGTCAGACTTGCTAAGGTCACAGCAAGAAAACGTAATAGAGATGACTTACTGTTCAGTAAAAGCAAAACTAAAAACAATGTAATTCGGCTAATTACAAGCTATAATTGTCACTGGCATACCATTAGGATGATACTATCAAAACACTGGTCGATTTTAACCAGTGATGAAAGGATTCAAGCTGAAGTAGGAAAAGTACCTAATTTGACTGCTAGAAGAGCTTTAAATTTAAAAGACAATTTGGTTAAAAGCCAGTTTATTTCTACTCCTTCAAAAGGTCAATGGTTGCAAAAACACATACCTAATGGGAATTTTTTATGCGGTAAGTGTGTTACATATGAATTTATGAAGCGCAATAAAGTTTTTTCTGGAAATAGTGGCACAGATTACCGTATTAACCATTTCTTTAACTGCAACACAGAAGGGGTAGTCTATCTACTGGAATGCTCTTGTCCCAGGTTTTACGTGGGAAAAACCAAGAGAATTTTTAAGGACCACATTAAAGAACATCGCAAAGATATTAAAGGTGAAATTCAGACAAGCAGTATAGCCAGTTCACTATCAAGAAAGGCATAACAGTAATCCTTGTTGTTTGAGATTTACGGGGATCGATAAAGGACTGTTGCATGCATGGTCGTGGAGGAGACAATGATAAATGTCTCCTCCAAAAAGAGTGTAAATGGATTTACACTTTAATCACTCTAGCACCAACTGGCCTTAATGAAAAATTAGATATGGCCTGCTTTATTTCAGAGGTTTGCCTTTCAACCATGCACTCTCCTAATTTTTCCCTTTAAGAACATGTTATGCAGATTTTTCTGAAAATAGTTTTTTTTTTCCTATTAAAATTTTTATGTTGATGCTTTTCACTCTCTACTCCCGCTATCATCATATATATTTCAAAGTAATCCCGCATATGTATGTGACAGATTATGTAAATGTTTATGAATTGTTAACATTTATAAAATGTGTGGATAAAATTCTGACACAGTAGCATTTTTTGAATATTCAGTATCTGTGCCAATTTACTTAGATTGTACTTAGATTTTATATAATAATGTAGCTATCACAATGTATATACTATTTTGTTGCGCTTATGTTTTACTTAAAAGCGTCTCCTCCAATAGGTGACAGTGTTGCTTCAATATAAGCTCCAATGAAAGGGCTGGATCCAGTAGCCCTGAGGAAGCCCCGTCTTGCACTTGACGTTAGGGGTGAAACGATCGTTGGTGTTGGATACAGTTTTCACGTGACTTTCTTTGCATGTGTTTGGCTTGTTTGCTCACTTCGAGCCTGAATTGGCGTTGGTCTGGGCCTGCATCAGCTGCTACGGTTGCACTCACATTGAAGTACTTCCTTACATCAGGAGGGTCTGTTTTCAGGAGCACGGTATTGGATTACAAATCCTTGGCTTTCAGATAAGTGATTTACAATTTCAGTTACTAACTGTACTGGCATATCCGCATAGTGGAGGGTCGAGAAGATGGGACCTGTTTGCCAGATGATATAAACTGCCTTGGGATCCGAACTCTCTGTGCTATATATGTTTGCAACCTATTTGTGGACTACAGCGTATTGTTCACTGTTTTAACGTTGTACTTTGATACATTTGCCAATTTCTTGTTATATGTTTGTGTATTCAAGCTCTCATTTAATACTTTATTGCCACACTTAGATCCTCTATACTAACCTTCCCAGAATTAGCCTCTATAGACCAGAGGTTCTGCTAGCAGCTGGGGTGTAGTGCGAGCAATAATTAGTGGTTATTTGACACAAACCAATGATCGTTACAGGCAATCCATGCTTGATATGATACTATGGGCTCTATTTAACAAGCTCCGTATGGAGCTTGATGGCCCCTGTTTCTGGTGAGTCTTCAGACTCGCCAGAAACAGCAGTTATGAAGCAGCGGTCACAAAGAGCAGGCAGACAGGAATAGCCACAATACAACCCAATCGAGTATGATTGGGTTGATTGACAACCCCCTGCTGGCGGCCCATTGGCCGTGAGTCTGCAGGGGGCGGCGTTTCACCAGCAGCTCTTGTGAGCTGGTGCAATGCTGAATACGGCGAGTGTAGTGCTCGCCGTATTCAGCGAAGTCTGGCGGACCTGATCCGCAGTGTCGAATCAGGTCCACCAGACCTTGATAAATTTGCCCCTATGTGTTGATATTTCTCATGATTTGGGTCACGTGAAATTACTATGATACAATGTATATAGTCTACAGTTTTAGATAACGATATTGCAATGAAATGTTTTTTTCAGCAAGTTATAATGTGATATACTATATATTATATTTATTTAGCAATAAATACTGCTATTATTAATTATAAGAGTGCTTGATTCCCTATCTTTTCTAAAGGTATATGTATTTTGATGTACCATTTCTTTTCTTATAGTATCTGATCATATATATATATATATATATATATATATATATATATATAGTATCTCACAAAAGTGAGTACACCCCTCACATTTTTGCAAGTATTTAATTATATATTTTCATGTGACGACACTGAAGAAATGACACTTTGCTACAATGTAAAGTAGTTAGTGTACAGCCTGTATGATGGTGTAAATTTGCTGTCCCCTCAAAATAACTCAACACACAGCCACTAATGTCTAAACCGTTGGCAACAAAAGTGAGTAAACCCCTAAGTAGAAATGTCCAAATTGGGCCCAATTAGCCATTTTTCCTCCCCGGTGTCATGTGACTAGTTAGTGTTACAAGGTCTCAAGTGTGAATGGGGAGCAGGTGTGATAAATTTGGTGTTATAGCTCTCACATTCTCTCATACTGGTCACTGGAAGTTCAACATGACACCTCATAGCAAAGAACTCACTGAGGACCTGAAAAAAAGAATTGTTGCTCTACATAAAGATGGCCTAGACTATAAGAAGATTGCCAAGACCCTGAAACTGAGCTGCAGCACGTTGGGCAAGACCATACAGCGGTTTCACAGGACAAGTTCCACTCAGAACAGGCCTCGCCATGGTCGACCAAAGAAGTTGAGTGCAAAGAGGTTGTCTTTGTAAAATAGACATATGAGTGCTGCCTGCATTGCTGCAGAGGTTGAAGGGGTGGGAGGTCAGCATGTCAGTTCTCAGACCATACACCGCACACTGCATCAAATTGGCCTGCATGGCTGTCGTACCAGAAGGAAGCCTTTTATGAAGATGATGCACAAGAAAGCCCACAAACAGTTTGCTGAAGACAAGCAGACTAAGGACATGGATTACTGGAACCATGTCCTATAGTCCGATGAGACCAAGATAAACTTATTTGGTTCAGATGGTGTCAAGCGTGTATGGCGGCAACCAGGTGAGGAGTACAAAGACAAGTGTGTATTGCCTACCATCAAGCATGGTGGTTGGAGTGTCATAGCCTGGGTCTGCATGAGTTCTGCCAGCACTGGGGGGCTACAGTTCATTGAGGGAAACATGAAGGCCAACATGCACTGTGACATACGGAAGCAGAGCATGATCCCCTCCCTTCGGAGACTGGGCTGCAGGGCAGTATTCCAACATAATAACGACCCCAAATACACCTCCAAGATGAACACTGCCTTTCTAAAGAAGCTGAGGGTAAAGGTGATGGACTGACCAAGCATGTCTCCAGGCCTAAACCCTATTGAGCATCTGTGGGGCATCCTCAAATGAAAGGTGGGGGAGCGCAAGGTCTCTAACATCCACCAGCTCCATGATGTCGTCATGGAAGAGTGGATGAGGACTCCAGTGGCAACCTGTGAAGCTCTGGTGAACTCCATGCCCAAGAGGGTTAAGGCAGTGCTGGAAAATAATAGTGGCCACACAAAATATTGACACTTTGGGCCCAATTTGGACGTTTCAACTTAGGGGTGTACTCACTTTGTTGCCAACGGTTTAGACATTAATGGCTGTGTGTTGAGTTATTTTGAGGGAAAAGCAAATTTACACTGTTATACAGGCTGTACACTCACTACTTTACATTGTAGCAAAGTGTCATTTCTTCAGTGTTGTCACATGAAAAGATATAATAAAATATTTACAAAAAGGAAATTTATGCTTACCTGATAAATTTATTTCTTTTACGATATGACGAGTCCAGGGATTTCATCATTACTTATGGGATTACGCCTCCTGGTCAGCAGGAGGAGGCAAAGAGCACCACAGCAGAGCTGTATATATAGCTCCTCCCTTCCCTCCCACTCCAGTCATTTGACCGAAGTTAGGAAGAGAAAGGAAAAGCCAAAGGTGCAGAGGTGACTGTAGTTTAACAAAAATAAATACCTGTCTTATAAATGACAGGGTGGGCCGTGGACTCGTCATATCGTAAAAGAAATAAATTTATCAGGTAAGCATAAATTTCCTTTTCTTTTACAAGATATGACGAGTCCACGGATTTCATCCTTACTTATGGGATACAATACCAAAGCTATAGGACACGGATGAAAGGGAGGAACAAGACAGGAACCTAAACGGAAGGCACCACTGCTTGAAGAACCTTTCTCCCAAAAACAGCCTCAGACGAGGCAAAAGTATCAAATTTGGAAAATTTGGAAAAAGTGTAAAGAGACGACCAAGTTGCAGCCTTGCAAATCTGTTCAACAGAAGCATAATTTTTAAATGCCCATGAGGAAGCCACAGCCCTAGTAGAATGAGTCGTAATTTTTTCAGGAGGCTGCTGTCCAGCAGTCTCATATGCCAATTGGATGATACTCCTCAGCCAAAAATAAAGAGAGGTAGCCGTAGCTTTTCTGACCCCTACGCTTTCCAGAAAAGACAACAAATAATGAAGAAGATTGACAAATTCCTTAGTCGCCTGCCAGTAAAACTTCAGGGCACGGACCACGTCCAAGTTATGTAATAGACGCTCCTTCTTAGAAGAAGGATTAGGACACAAGGAAGGAACAACAATTTCCTGATAAATATTCTTATTAGAAACAACCTTAGAAAGGAAACCAGTGGCTAGATTTAGAGTTTTGTCGGTAAACACCTGCGTAGCTAATGCCGCTTTTTTTTCCCAACGCCCCCGTAAGACAACGCTGGTATTGAGAGTTGTCTGAAGGGCTGCGTTAGGCTCCAAAAAGGGTGCGTTGAGCCTAATGTACTGCCACTTCAACCCTCAATACCAGCGTTGCTTACGGTAGCGGTAAACAGCTAAAACGTGCTCGTGCACGATTCCCCCATAGGAAACAATGGGGCAGTTTGGGATGCAAAAAAGCAGCGTTCAGCTCCCAACGCAGCCCCATTGTTTCCTATGGGGAAACATTTTCTAAGTCTGCACCTAACACCCTAACATGAACCCGAGTCTAAACACCCCTAACCTTACACTTATTAACCCCTAATCTGCTGCCCCCGCTATCGCTGACACCTGCATTATATTATTAACCCCTAATCTGCCGATTCGGACACCGCCGCAACCTACATTATCCCTATGTACCCCTAATCTGCTGCCCCTAACATCGCCGACCCCTATATTTATATTACCCCTAATCTGCCCCCCCAACGTCGCTGCTACCTTACCTACACTTATTAACCCCTAATCTGCCGACCGGACCTCGCCGCTACTCTAATAAATGGAAGATAAACAAGGGGCGCCAACATAGTGTGAATCGTTCAAACAACAAATATAAAAGTGATGTGCAAAAAACTACTCACAAGGAAAGTGGCACCTTAAATGAATAAGGTGCGATAAAGCAGGCTGACATTCAAATTCCAGCAGTCAGTACGCTGGAGGTCTCACCCAGAGGACCTGTGGAATCCAGATAGGCGTCTAGAAAGTAGCACCCACGTTTTTCAGGGCCAATGGCCGAACCAGGTGAGCTGCAAGCTGATAGGTGTTCTCCTGCTGCACTCACGCCACCGAGACTTTTCTCCAAAAACGACAGTGTCAGTGTATGAAAGGTTCCGTGGTAAAAGTCCTGTTTCAAAAACAAGTGGATCGTGGAAAGAAGCAAAAATACCGGGTCGTGGTATAAAACAAACAGTATTTATTTTGCAACGCGTTTCTCAGTCTATTCCAGACCGTTTCATCAGTGTTTTATACCACGACCCGGTATTTTTGCTTCTTTCCACGATCCACTTGTTTTTGAAACAGGACTTTTACCACGGAACCTTTCATACACTGACACTGTCGTTTTTGGAGAAAAGTCTCGGTGGCGTGAGTGCAGCAGGAGAACACCTATCAGCTTGCAGCTCACCTGGTTCGGCCATTGGCCCTGAAAAACGTGGGTGCTACTTTCTAGACGCCTATCTGGATTCCACAGGTCCTCTGGGTGAGACCTCCAGCGTACTGACTGCTGGAATTTGAATGTCAGCCTGCTTTATCGCACCTTATTCATTTAAGGTGCCACTTTCCTTGTGAGTAGTTTTTTTGCACATCACTTTTATATTTGTTGTTTGAACGATTCACACTATGTTGGCGCCCCTTGTTTATCTTCCATTCTAGACACCCTGACCCATCGCACCGCGGGACACAAGAGGAGCACGCCAAACACCTGAACACATCACTGTTCACATATTAGGATTGGACACTTATTTTTTACATCACAGCAATTTTTGGGACATTGATAAGTACTTTTTTTATATATTTTACTAATCGCCACAAATATCATTGTTTATCTGTGATATCTGATTATTTCAATGTATCACTAATATTATACACAAATTGTCCTGAGCACTTGTTTTACACACAATTTATTTTCGTCATTATTATAATTTTTTACACATACCAAACACTGTGCTGTTTATAAAAAAATAATTTTTTTTTTTTTTTTTTTTTTTTTTTTTTATTTATGCATACGGGTACAAACCCAATCATAAAGTGGTAGGTCCCACTTTGATAACCTGTGCTCCAAGCGCATCCTCTTAAGTTTTTTCCTCCTCAGGAATTTCTTTTTATACTCTAATAAATGTATTAACCCCTAAAGCTAAGTCTAACCCTAACCCTAACACCCTAAGTTAAATATAATTTTAATCTAACGAAATAAATTAAATATTATTAACTAAAGTCTTCCTATTTAAAGCTAAATACTTACCTGTAAAATAAACCCTAATATAGCTACAATATAACGAATAATTATATTGTAGCTATTTTAGGATTTATATTTATTTTACAGGCAACTTTGTATTTATTTTAACTAGGTACAATAGCTATTAAATACTTATTTACTATTTAATAGCTACCTAGTTAAAATAATTACAAAATTACCTGTAAAATAAGTCCTAACCTAAGTTACAATTAAACCTAACACTACACTATCAATAAATAAATTAAATCAATTAACTACAAGTACCTACAATTACCTACAATTAAATAAACTAAACTAAATTACAAAAAAACCCACTAAATTACAAAAAATAAAAAAGATTACAAGAATTTTAAGCTAATTACACCTACTCTAAGCCCCCTAATAAGATAACAAAGCCCCCCAAAATAAAATAATTTCCCTACCCTAATCTAAATTAAAAAAGTTAACAGCTCTATTACCAGCCCTTAAAAGGGCTTTTTGTGGGGCATGCCCCAAAGAAATCAGCTCTTTTGCCTGTAAAAAAAAAACACAATACCACCCCCCAACATTACAACCCACCACCCACATACCCCTACTCTAACCCAAACCCCCCTTAAATAAACCTAACACTACCCCCCTGAAGATCTCCCTACCTTGAGTCGTGTACTGTTCACCCAGCCGGGCACTGATGGACCAAAAGAGGACATCCGAAGCGGGAGAAGTCTTCATCCTATCCGGGCAGAAGAGGACATCCGGACCGGTAGACATCTTCATCCAAGCGGCACCTTCTATCTTCATCCATCCGGAGCGGAGCGGAGCCATCTTCTTCCAGCCGACGCGTATTCATCCTTCTTCCACGACGCCTACTCGCCGAATGAAGGTTCCTTTAAATGACGTCATCCAAGATGGCGTCCCTCGAATTCCGATTGGCTGATAGGATTCTATCAGCCAATCGGAATTAAGGTAGGAAAAATCTGATTGGCTGATCCAATCAGCCAATCAGATTGAGCTCGCATTCTATTGGCTGATCCTAACAGCCAATAGAATGCAAGCTCAATCTGATTGGCTGATTGAATCAGCCAATCCGATTGAACTTGAATCTGATTGGCTGATTCAATCAGCCAATCAGATTTTTCCTACCTTAATTCCGATTGGCTGATAGAATCCTATCAGCCAATCGGAATTCGAGGGACGCCATCTTGGATGAAGTCATTTAAAGCAACCTTCATTTGGCGAGTAGGCGTCGTGGAAGAAGGATGGATCCGCGTCGGCTGGAAGAAGATGGTTCCGCTCCGCTCCGGATGGATGAAGATAGAAGATGCCGCTTGGATGAAGATGTCTACCGGTCCGGATGTCCTCTTCTGCCCGGATAGGATGAAGACTTCTGCCACTCCGGATGTCCTCTTTTGGTCCATTGGTGCCCGGCTGGGTGAACATGACTCAAGGTAGGGAGATCTTCAGTGGGGTAGTGTTAGGTTTATTTAAAGGGGGTTTGGGTTAGAGTAGGGGTATGTGGGTGGTGGATTTTAATGTTGGGGGGTGGTATTGTGTTTTTTTTTACAGGCAAAAGAGCTGATTTCTTTGGGGCATGCCCTGCAAAAAGACCTTTTAAGGGCTGGTAATAGAGCTGTTAACTTTGTTAATTTAGATTAGGGTAGGGAAATTATTTTATTTTGGGGGGCTTTGTTATTTTATTAGGGGGCTTAGAGTAGGTGTAATTAGCTTAAAATTCTTGTAATCTTTTTTTATTTTTTGGGATTTAGTGTTTTTTTTTTGTAATTTAGTTTAGTTTATTTAATTGTAGGTAATTGTAGGTACTTGTAGTTAATTGATTTAATGTATTTATTGATAGTGTAGTGTTAGGTTTAATTGTAACTTAGGTTAGGATTTATTTTACAGGTAATTTTGTAATTATTTTAACTAGGTAGCTATTAAATAGTAAATAACTATTTAATAGCTATTGTACCTAGTTAAAATAAATACAAAGTTGCCTGTAAAATAAATATAAATCCTAAAATAGCTACAATACAATTATTTGTTATATTGTAGCTATATTAGGGTGTATTTTACAGGTAAGTATTTAGCTTTAAATAGTAAGACTTTAGTTAATAATATTTAATTTATTTCGTTAGATTAAAATTATATTTAACTTAAGGGGTGTTAGGGTTATGGTTAGACTTAGTTTTAGTGGTTAATACATTTATTAGAGTAGCGGCGAGGTCCGGTCGGCAGATTAGGGTTAATACTTGAAGTTAGGTGGCGGCGACGTTGGGGGGGGCAGATTAGGGGTTAATAAATATTATTATTATATTATTATGTAGGTGTCGGCGATGTTAGGGGCAGCAGATTAGGGGTTCATAGGGATAATGTAGGTGGCGGCGGTGTGCGGCCGGCAGATTAGGGGTTAAAAATATTTATTATAGTGTGGGCGATGTGGGGGGGCCTCGGTTTAGGGGTACATAGGTAGTTTATGGGTGTTAGTGTACTTTATAGCACAGTAGTTAAGAGCTTTATAAACCGGCGTTAGCCCATAAAGCTCTTAACTACTGACTTTTTTCTGCGGCTGGAGTCTTGTCGGTAGAGGCTCTACCGCTCACTTCAGCCAAGATTCTTAATACCAGCGTTAGGCAGATCCCATTGAAAAGATAGGATACGCAATTGGCGTAAGGGGATCTGCGGTATGGAAAAGTCACGGCTTGAAAGTGAGCGTTAGACCCTTTCCTGCCTGACTCTAAATACCAGCGGCTGGCCAAAACCAGCATTAGGACCCCTTAACGCTGCGTTTGACGGCTAACGCAGAACTCTAAATCTAGCCGCAGGTTTGGTACGTAAGACCACCTTATCAGAATGGAAAATAAGATAAGGAGAATCACATTGTAAAGCAGAATGCTAAGAAACTCTGCGAGCAGAAGAAATAGCAACCAAAAATAAAACTTTCCAAGATAATAACTTAATATCTATGGAATGCATGGGTTCAAACGGAACCCCTTGAAGAACATTAAGAACTAAATTCAAACTCCAAGGAGGAGCAATTGGTCTAAACACAGGCCTGATTTTAGTCAGGGCCTGACAAAAAGATTGAACATCTGGAACATCTGCCAGACGCTTGTGTAGCAAAATAGACAAAGGAGAAATATGTCCCTTTAAGGAACTTGCTGACAACCCTTTCTCCAATCCTTCTTGGAGAAAAGATAAAATCCTGGGAATCCGAACCTTACTCCATGAGTAACCCCTGGATTCGCACCAATAAAGATATTTACGCCATATCTTATGGTAAATATTTCTAGTAACAGGCTTACGTGCCTGAATCAAGTTATCAATGACAGCATCAGAAAACCCTCGCTTAGATAAAATTAAGCGTTCAATCTCCAAGCAGTCAGCTGCAGAGAAATCAGATTTGGATGATGAAAGGGACCCTGAATGAGAAGGTCCTGCTTCAATGGAAGCCTCCATGGTGGCAGAGAGGACATGTCCACCAGATCGGCATACCAAGTCCTGCGAGGCCACGCAGAAGCGATGAGAATCACTGAAGCCCTCTCCTGTTTGATCTGAGCGATCACTCAGGGCAGGAGTGCAAATGGTGGAAACACATAAGCTAGGTTGAACGACCAAGGCACTGCCAAGGCATCTATCAGTTCGGCCTGAGGATCCCTGAACCTGGATCCATATCTCGGGAGCTTGGCATTCTGACGAGATGCCATAAGATCCAGCTCCGGTCTTCCCCACCTGAGAATCAGGGTGGTAAAGACCTCCGGATGGAGTTCCCATTCCCCCGGATGAAACATCTGTCTGCTCAGAAAATCCGCCTCCCAGTTGTCCCCTTCTGGGATGTAGATTGCTTACAGATAACAAGAGTGAGCCTCCGCCCACCAAATTAACTTTGATACTTCTGCCATCGCTAAGGAACTCCTTGTTCCTCCCTGATGATTGATGTAAGCCACAGTTGTGATGTTGTCCAACTGAAATCGGATGAACTTGGCCAAAGCTAACTGAGGTCAAGCCTGAAGCGCATTGAATATTGCTCTCAACTCCAGAATATTGATTGGAAGTAGAGACTCCGACCGAGTCCACATACCCTGAGTCTTCAGGGAATTCCAGACTGCACCCCATCCTGGTAGAGGGTCTGCAGAAGCACGTCCCTTGGGACAGATGCTCCGGCGACAACCACCAAAGAAGAGAGTCTCTTGTCTCCTGATCCAGATCTATCTGAGGAGACAAATTTGCATAATATCCATTCCACTGCCTGAGCATGCTCAGTTGTAGCGGTCTGAGATGAAAACGAGCAAACGGAATGATGTCTATTGCCGCCACCATCAATCCAATTACCTCCATGCACTGAGCCACTGATGGCCGAGGATTGGACTGAAGGGTTCGGCATGTATTCAGAATCTTTAATTTTCTGACTTCCGTCAAGAAGATTTTCATGGACATAGAATATATTAGAGTTCCCAGGAAAGGAACCCTTGTCTGTGGAATTAGTGAACTCTTTTCTAGATTCACCTTCCACCCGTGAGTCCTCAGAAAGGACAGAACCATGTCTGTATGAGAATTTGCCAGTTGACGACCCCTGAATCAGAATATCGTCCAGATAAGGTGCCACTGCAATGCCCCACGGTCTGAGAACCGCCAGTAGAGACCCTAGAACCTTCGTGAAGATCCTGGGTGCTGTGGCCAGCCTGAAAGGAAGGGCCACAAACTGAAAATGTTTGTCCAGGAAGGCAAACCTTAGAAACTGGTGATTATCTTCTTTTATAGGAATATGAAGATATGCATCCTTTAAGTCCACGGTAGTCATATATTGACCCTCTTGGATCAATGGAAGAATTGTCCGAATAGTCTCCATCTTGAAGGATGGCACTCTGAGAAACTTGTTTAGACTCTTGAGATCTAAAATGGGTTGAAACGTTCCCTCTTTTTTGGGAACCACAAAAAGATTTGAGTAAAACCCCTGCCCCTGTTCCTGTATTGGAATGGGATGAATTACTCCCATAGTAGAGAGGTCTTTTAGACAACCTAAGAACACCTCTCTTTTTATCTGGTCTACAGACAATCATGAAAGAAGAAACCTCCCCCTTGGGAGAGAATTTTTGAATGCCAGTCGATACCCTTGGGACACAATTTCCAGTGTCCAGGGATCCTGAATGTATTTTATCCAAGCCTGGACAAAGAGAGAAAGTCTGCCCCCTACTAGATCCGGTCCCGGATCGGGGGCCGCCCCTTTATGCTGTCTTGGGAGCAGCAGCGGGCATCTTGGGTTGTTTACCTTGTTCCAAGCCTGGTTGGGTCTCCAGATGGACTTGGCTTGTGCAAAATTCCCTTCCTGTTTAGCGGAAGAAGAAGAAGCGGGGACTCCCTTGAAATTCCGAAAGGAATGAAAATTATTCTGTTTACCCCTTTGTTTAGCTGCTTTATCCTGAGGTAGGAGATGACCCTTACCTCCCATAATGTCAGAAATGATTTCTTTCAAGTCTGGACCGAATAGGGTCTTTCCTTTGAAAGGAATAGCCAAAATCTTTGATTTAGAGGACACATCAGCAGACCAAGATTTTAACCATAAAGCTCTACGCGCTAAAATGACAAAACCTGCATTCTTAGCCGCCAACTTAGCGATCTGAAAGGCGTATCTGTAATAAAAGAATTAGCCAAATTAAGGGCCTTAATTATATCTAGTATTTCCTCTAAAGGAGTCTCTGTCTTAAGAGATTCCTCTAAGGCGTCAAACCAAAAGGCAGCCGCAGTTGTAACTGGTACAATGCAAGCCGTCGGTTGTAATAGAAAAGCCTGATGAATAAATAGTTTTTTTAGAAGACCCTCCAACTTCTTATCCATAGGATCTTTAAAAGCACAACTGTCCTCAATAGGAATAGTTGTACGCTTAGCCAGGGTAGATATAGCTCCCTCCACCTTAGGGACTGTTTGCCAAGAATCCTGAACAGTGTCAGCTATAGGATACATTTTCTTAAAATTAGGAGAAGGTGAGAACGGGATACCTAGTCTTTCCCATTCCCGCGTAATAATATCCGAAATTCTCTTAGGAACCGGAAACACATCAGAATAAGCAGGGACCTCTAAGTATTTGTCCATCTTACACAATTTCTCTGGTGGGACCACAATAGAATCACAGTCATCCAGAGTCGCTAAAACCTCTCGAAGTAACAGGCGGAGGTGTTCAAGCTTAAATCTAAAGGACATGATGTCCGAATCTGTCTGAGGTAACACACTCCCCGAGTCGGAAAGTTCCCCCTCAGACAGAAGTTCCCTACCCCCCAAATCAGATCCCTGGGAAGGCACATCGCAGATAGCCATCAAAGCCTCAGAACCACTGTGGTTTCAGACCTGCTGCGTTTGCCCTGTGACACTGGCAACTTGGATAAAACTTCTGTAAGGGTGGATGACATAACTGCAGTCATATCCTGCAGAGTAAATGAAGTGGACGCAGTTGAAGAACATGGCATCGCTTGAGTTGGTGTTAAGGGCTGTGACACTTGGGGCAAAAGAGTTGGCATACCCTGAGTCTCATCAGTCTGAGAAACATCCTGAGCTGTATTTTTATTAAGAAAAATCTGCTCTTTACATTGTAATGCACTCTCAGTGCATGATGGGCAAAAAGTAAGTGGGGGTTCCACATTGGCATTTAAACATATGGAACAAGTACTGGCATCTAGGTCATCCATTATGATAAACAAAAAGTTATTGAAAACTAGAATAAACTCTTTATGTAGTAATGCAAGATAACGATACTGTGTCTTTAAGAAAAATTAAAAATGTTTTTGTCTAGGACACAGCGCTATAAAAATGCAATATTTTGACTTTGAAAACAAACAACTACGTTTTGTAGAGTATCCCAGAAGTAGTTAACTAATTTCGGGCCGTAACATAAACCTCTTAAAAATAATGACACTTCTCCACAGCTCTGCTGCGGCGCCTACCTGCTCCCTATGACCCGACCAAACGAGTCTCCTACAGCAGAGTGTCTGCACCGCTTGTACTACCCATGCGGTCTAGACAGACACCGGAGTCACCTACACGTCCGACTCCCAGAACAGCACTGCGCGGCTTGTCTTAGCGTGCGAACGAGTGCCCCGCCCATCGTGGGTGTAACCAACGAAACTCCCGGACGGCTCCACATATTATGTGAGAAAAACAAAAATGGAGTCGCCGGGACCACTGCGCACTAAACACATAAACTGTGATGCACCATATTGTCACAAAACACTGCAGCCAGCCCCAGCATCAGCCCGAACCTGGAGGGGTTAATGTTTCACAAAATTACCCCCATGCCCCTTATGTAGCCCCCACAAAAGGCCCAATAAGCAAATCAGTCCCCCAGAACAGTGTAGAAGACACACAGACATAGGAGAAAATTATTGAGTATGTATAGGAAAATGACAGTCATTTCTGAGTTGCTAGGTGTCACAGAAGTAATAGACTGCACATACCTCCATGCTGAGTAACAGCATGACTTGTCCCACACTGCTAGAGGTCCTTCTTCTCCTCCAGGAATCTGTGGGAACAAAACTGGGCCTTAGATAAAATTGCTAAGACCATATTCAGCAGGGCAGCACACAGACTGGGAGCCCCAGAAACAATCATCTTTGAATCTGAACAGCTCCCCTTGCTTTACCCTTGAGTAAAATAGTACACACCGGTAACATTTAAAAATAATAAACTCTTGATTGAAGAATCTAAACTAACACCTCACTTTACCTCTTCCTATCACTAACACAGGCAAAGAGAATGACTGGAGTGGGAGGAAAGGGAGAAGCTATATATACAGCTCTGCTGTGGTGCTCTTTGCCTCCTCCTGCTGACTAGGAGGCGTAATCCCATAAGTAAAGATGAAATCCGTGGACTCGTCATATCTTGTAAAAGAAATATATATATATATCCTGTTCAAAATGAAACAAGGAAAAAAAATGACAATTTTTCTGTAGAAAGTTTTTATCCACCTACAGTCTTGTGGACAATATGACATTTGGATCATGTTAGTTAAAACTCTATCTGGAAATTAGCTATTCTCCCAGGCAGGAAGCAGCTATCACTGAAATGTGTGGCTGGTATAATAATAGTTGCATATTATTCAATCAACACCTTAGTGAATACAGATCACTCAAATATCAACATCTTCCCTCCACTAAGATAAAAAATATTTTACTAGCATTTTATTTAAATTGCTTTTTTTTTTTTTTTTTACTATGGGTTGAAGTTAAAGCCTAATGATATTTTATGACTGTTTTTCTATTTGATATTTTCTTTGACATTCTCAGAAACTTTGACCCAGGCTTTGTCTATTTTGGCAGCATAATTTGCAACACTCATCAACCTTTGACTCTTCTTATATGTATTCCATGACTTAATGACAAGCATTAAATTGATGAAGTAACTTATTTGTGTTGTAAAAGTTGTTTGTCAAATCTAAAGATTTTTAGTGTTTGGCAGAAGTTACAAAATGAAATGCGCACAACATTACACTACAACCTTGAAGAAGATACTTATTTATGCAGGTTTCTCATTACCACAGAAACATACTCAGGATACTTGGTCCTAAAACATTTAATAGACAAAAGAGAAATAACTTTTTCTGAGCCAGGGTAAAACAATAGAAGGTACAAACAGGTGGAAAATGATGGTGGCTATGACATCAATGCATGAAGGTTCATCTGTTCTTAACAGTATTTTTCCCCAGTATTTTTTAAGTTTCATTTTGAGCACATATCTGTCATAAAAGGGTCTTATTTGGGTATTCAAGTATTCAAGTAGACATAAAAGGCTTTAAGTTATAGGGGTCATGCATCTGATCCCACACTGGCTTCTAGATACAATAATGGGAGCTGTATAGGTATTTATCTGATCTAAGGTCACATTTGGATGTACAGCAGGCATAAAGGGGGTTGCAGGGTCCACTTATTTGATCTAATTCCTCCTTTATGCATCTATTTTTTCTCTCTGTATTTTGAAATATTTATCCCTCTATTTATATATGTAAATTAGTGATTCCACTGTATTATTGTTATAATAGTAGCAACCTAACCACTAAGTATTTTGTATAGGGATGAAAAACATTTTCTTGTACTCAGCCTGAGATCCATTAGTTCCCCCACTGTCCCGGAGATATGACTATACACTTTATGATACATCACCTGCATCTCATATTTCATTAAAGTGAGAACATTTATTGAAGCATAAATAGAAGTGTTGTTTTTACAACTTTGGGAAACTTATGACCCTAGCTACATTGCCTCTCCACTACCTCAAGGGTAGCGTAGTTTAACCATTGCAATCTGAAGGGGTTGATTGATAAATCCTGCTCTTGTGCTATTGGTTGTACAAGAACAGGAGGTGTGGTTGCACAAGAAATTGCTTGTGCAATGTTAAATGTCATCTAGATGACGAACGAACATATTTAAGGGAACCTTGTCCACCCAGCATTTAATAAATGGAGCCCCTAACGGATCCCTGTTTCTAATCAATACACCAAATAAATACCTAGATCATAATGGAAAGTGAGCGTTAGACCCTTTCCTGACTGACTCCAAATACCAGCGGGTGGTTTTGACGGCTAACGCCAAACTCTAAATCTAGGCGTAAGATAACTACAATGTAATTAATAATTACATTGTAGCTATTTTAGGATTTATATTTATTTTACAGGTAACTTTGTATTTATTTTAGCTAGTTAGAATAGTTATTAAATAGTTATTAACTATTTAATAACTACCTAGCTAAAAGAAATACAAAATTACCTGTAAAATAAATCCTAACCTAAATTACAATTAAACCTAACACTACACTATCATTAAATTAATTAAATAAATTAGCTACAAATAACTACAATTAAATACAATTAAATAAACTAACTAAAGTACAAAAAATAAAAAAAGCTAAGTTACAAAAAATTAAAAAAGCTAAGTGACAAAAATTTAAAAAAAATAAGTTACAAACATTTAAAAAATATTACAACAATTTTAAGCTACTTACACCAAATCTAAGCCCCATAATAAAATAACAAAGCCCCCCAAAATAAGAAAATGCCCTACCCTATTCTACATTAAAAAGTTACCAGCTCTATTACGTTACCAGCCCTTAAAAGGGCCTTTTGCGGGGCATGCCCCAAAGAAAACAGCTCTTTTGCCTGTAAAATAAAAATACAACCCCCCCAACATTAAAACCCACCACCCACATACCCCTACTCTAACCCAAACCCCCTTAAATAAACCTAAGACTACCCCCCTGAAGATCATCCTACCTTTAGCCGTCTTCAGCCAGCCGACCACCGATGGAACCGAAGAGGAGATCCGGAGCAGCAGAAGTCATCATCCAAGGGGCGCTGAAGAAGTCTTCCATCCGATTGAAGTCATCATCCAGGCGGCGTCTTCAATCTTCATCCATCCGGAGCGGAGCCATCTTCAGACGAGCCTACGCGGAGCCATCTTCTTCCACTGACAACTGAACGTCAAATGACGGTTCCTTTAAGTGACGTCATCCAAGATGGCGTCCCTTGAATTCCGATTGGCTGATAGGATTCTATCAGCCAATCGGAATTAAGGTAGGAAAATCTGATTGGCTGATCCAATCAGCCAATCAGATTGAAGTTCAATCTGATTGGCTGATCCAATCAGCCAATCAGATTGAGTTTGCATTCTATTGGCTGTCCTGATCAGCCAATAGAATGCAAGCTCAATCTGATTGGCTGTTATTTTATTAGGGGGCTTAGATTAGGTGTAAGTAGCTTAAAATTGTTGTAATATTTTTGAAATGTTTGTAACTTATTTTTTTATTTTTTTGTAACTTAGCTTTTTTTATTTTTTGTACTTTAGTTGGTTTATTTAATTGTATTTAATTGTAGTTATTTGTAGGTAATTTATTTAATTAATTTGATGATAGTGTAGTGTTAGGTTTAATTGTAACTTAGGTTAGGTTTTATTTTACAGGTAATTTTGTATTTCTTTTAGCTAGGTAGTTATTAAATAGTTAATAACTATTTAATAACTATTCTAACTAGCTAAAATAAATACCTGTAAAATAAATATAAATCCTAAAATAGCTACAATGTAATTATTAATTACATTGTAGCTATCTTAGGGTTTATTTTACAGGTAAGTATTTAGTTTTAAATAAGAATAATTAATTTAATAAGAGTTAAATTTATTTAGATGTATTTAATTAATATTTAAGTTAGGGGGGTGTTAGGGTTAGGGTTAGACTTAGGTTTAGGGGTTATAAATTTTATTATAGTTGCGGCGGTGTAGGGGGGCAGGATAGGGGTTAATAAATTTATTATAGGTTGCGGCGGTGTAGGGGGGCAGGATAGGGGTTAATACATTTATTATAGGTTGCGGCGGTGTAGGGGGGCAGGATAGGGGTTAATAAATGTATTATAGGCGGCGACGGTGTAGGGGGGGCAGATTAGTGGTTAATAAGTTTAATATAGGTGGCGGCGGGGGGCGGGAGCGGCGGTTTAGGGGTTAATACATTTATTATAGTTGCGGCGGTGTCTGGGAGCGGCGGTTTAGGGGTTAATAACTTTATTTAGTTGCGGCAGTGTAGGGGGGGACAGATTAGGGGTTAATATGTATAATGTAGCTTGCGGTGGGCTCCGGGAGCGGCGGTTTAGGGGGTAATACATTTATTTAGTTGCGGAGGTGTAGGGGGGGCAGATTAGGGGTGTTTAGACTCGGGGTACATGTTAGGGTGTTAGGTGTACACACTTCCCATAGGAATCAATGGGATGTCGGGCAGCAGCAAACATGAACTTTCGCTATGGTCAGACTCCCATTGATTCCTATGGGATCCGCTGCCTCCAGGGCGGCGGTTTGAAAACCAGGTACGCTGGGCCAGAAAAGTGCTGAGCGTACCTGCTAGTTTTTTGATAACTAGCAAAAGTAGTCTGATTGTGCCGAACTTGTGTGCGGAACATCTGGAGTGACGTAAGAATCGATCTGTGTCGGACTGAGTCCGGCGGATCGAAGCTTACGTCACAAAATTCTACTTTTGCCGGTGTAAAGGGCTTGATAACTAAGGCGAATCAGCATCGCCACAAATACGCTGCGGAATTCCAGCGTATTTGCAGTTGACAGCTTGATAACTAGGGGCCGATGGATCAATGTGGGATGAAAAGCTGGCTGTGTGCGCTACCTTATCAAAGAAACGCAATATCTGAAAAACCAAACCTTCAAACCAAAAATGAAAAAATGAAAAATATTGACGGTTGTGCCTTTAAATGGGAAGGTCTATAGCAATTGAATTAGTTCATAAAAAGTGAATTTCCAGACGTAAAATATATTTCCAAGCGAAAAAACAGAGTATTTCAAAGCAATGCAAAAGGAGAAAATTGGCTTAAAGTCAAATGAAAAAATAGTACTTAAGTGCCCCAACTTCAGTGTTTATATATCAGTAACAGCTCCCATATTCAGTAGGTGAATGTTGTTTGGACGATAAGAAGTAAATTTCAATCAGTGTTGTATATCTCTTTCTGCCAAAGAAAGAGATATACAATAGTGTAGATTGCTTACAAAGGGTATAATATTAGAATTATCCTTACCTAATCAACACGTTTCGGTCTCACAGTGACCTTTATCAAGACTGATAAAGGTCACTGTGAGACCGAAACGCGTTGACTTTTTTATATAATTTATTCCATCAATTGTATTTTAATACCTTGTAAAATCCATTGTTTTAATTACTTTGTAAAACCCATTGTTTAAACCGTTGTTTTATATGTAACATTGTTAACCACATGGATCCATGATATATGTACTGTTTTAAATTTGTTTTAAATTTGTTTTCCAATAAATTGTCATTTTATTAATAAGTACTATCATTAGTGGCTCTTTATACATAGTCCCACTCAGACACAGCCTCCTTTGTGGTGGCGCTTTGGTACATTTCTGATTACTGATTAACTCCAGCTGACAACTAGGTGTCAACCCATCAAAGCCAGAGGTCTGCATATTTAGCAATTTACTGGATCCATACTCTTAAAACTGGCGCTCCTTTTTGTATTAATAAAATAAGTGACATTAAACTATTTATTGATAATCCGTAATTCTAAGTATTGCAGTTTGTTTACTTGGTTTATAATGTTCCTTATTTTTAAGGTTTTGTATACTCTTAGGGCTTTAGTTTTAAAACTGATTGGTATTTTGGTGACATCAGGAATTATCAACATGACAGTAATATCTCATTCATGTTTGGACTCGCAGGGAGCTGTTTGTCTGTGCCCCATTCAGTTTATTTATACCTTTTAGCATTTGACTTTTATACGGTACAACTTATTGGGATACATGACGGATTTTGCTCTCTGTGGGTAAAAGTTCATATGAATGTATTTATTATTTGTTGGTTTCACTGAATTTGGTTGGTAGGATTTTATTATTTTTTTGTTCTTAATAATCTATATATATATGCTCCAAATTCAGATTATTTATTTAGCTGTAGGCAACTAGTATTTCTTCTTTAAATATACTTTTTATGGGCGAATGGAACGAGTTATCTTGCCCTCCTCTGAATATATCATTGTTATTAATGTGCAGATAAAGTATTAAAATCTTATATGAAAACATAGTCTAAGTATGAATATGTGTATTTTTCTTTTATGATTTTTTCAAGTCTGTTTGTTATTGTCAGCCTGTGGAAGGTAATCTCACCCCTGTAAAGGAGAGAGGGAATTTTAGGACCACAACTGCAGCTTTAAAAGTGTTGTGAAAGTATCAATGATTCTGTATAGGTGAAGGGAGGCAGCAAGGTTCAGAATCAATGGATACAGTTCACTTTTATTATAAGGATAGGTGAGACAATGGCTGAGACCACAGAGCATATAGCCCCACTCAGTATTGACAAACTGGTTCCCACTTAAATAATAACATGCAATTGCAAGGTTAAAGAGTTAAACAGATAGTATCTGATCATAATTGGCAGCACATATAACAGTACAAGAAAAAGGCAAAATACAGCTAATGACACTTGAGCTTTTTAAGGTACTGAGACTGACAAATAACGAAGTTAGGTAAATATTAGCGCATTTGAATACGAAGGCATCTTAACTAAAAGTTCTGAGACATGTCTGGAGTAAATGTTGAATATTGGTAACTTACTGCGGTACAGGAGTGAAGGAAGCGCTTTTTAAAGTTACTATAGAAGTAATGGGTGAGTGGTGTCTGGACACAGAGTAGTTCCCCTGCAGAGTCTGGGGATTTGCAGCGTGTGCGATGGCGTGTGACGTCACCGCTTGCCGGTTCCGGTCCTGTGTTTGGTAGAGAGGTGAGCTGCGTCTGTCTCAAAGGTTGCAAGGAAGTTTGAGGGTGAGAAGCTGGATTCAACAATCAAGCAATTTGGTATGAGTAGGAGGGAAATTTAAACAGCTTGATGGGGAGGAGATTATGTAAGTGTGAAAAGACACAGCTATACAAAGGATAAAGCAAAGAACTTAGGCAGTCATGACAGGACCCCCCCCCCCAAGGATCAACTCCGGGGATCGGGTCCAGGGCGATCAGGACAACGTTCATGGAACCTGGCCACCAATCGGGGGGCAGATAGATTAGAAGCCGGTTCCCAGGAGTCCTCAGAATCAGGATAGCCCTTCCAATGAACCAGATACTGAAGCTGCCCTCGAAAGCGTCGGGAGTCCAACACATCTTGTACCTCATACTCCAGGGTGGCATCCTGCAGATGAGGAAGTATAGGAATAGAAGGATCATGGTGACGAAGCTGTCTATAAGGCTTGAGGAGAGACACATGAAAGGTAGGATGGGATTTCAGATTTGCTGGTAAAGCGAGGGTGACAGCATTCATATTCACAATCTTTACGATGGGGAATGGTCCAATAAAGCTGGAAGACAGTTTCCTGGAAGGAAGGGGTAAATGTAGATTACGTGTCGATAACCAAACGTAGTCACCTACAGCATATTTAGGCGAGGGAATCCTTTTCTTGTCAAAATGAAATTTATACCGATCCTTGGCGATGCGAATATTTTCAGCAGTTAATGAAAAGGATTCACTAATAGTGTTGATGAGGTCATTCACAACAGGACAAGTGTTGCCGACCATAGAATCCCATTCAAAAGAGGGATGGAAACCATAATTAATGAAAAACGGTGTGGAGTTAGTAGAGGAATGAATGGAATTGTTGAAGGCGAATTCTGCGTATGGCAGAAGTTGGGTCCAGTTCTCTTGTTTAGCTGAGATGAAACATCTTAAGTATTGTTCAATGCACTGGTTTGTTCTTTCAGTCTGGCCATTAGTTTGTGGATGGAAAGAGGTACTGAGACGTCTAGAAATACCTAGTGAGTGACAAAGTTGTTTCCAGAAGTGGCTGGTAAATTGAGTACCCCTATCTGAGGTGATACTATTCGGGAGTCCGTGATACTTGAACACATGGTGGATCATTAAGGAAATGGTTTCAGAAGAAGTTGGGAGTTTATGGTAGGGCACAAAATGTGCCATTTTACTAAATAGGTCCACGACTACTAATATGGTGTTATTCCTTTCTGAGATAGGCAGGTCGACTATATAGTCGATAGCTATGTCTCTCCAAGGACGGTCAGGAGTCGGTAAGGGGATCAATTTTCCGTACGGGGGAGTCCTCCCTTTTTTAGTAGTTTCGCAGATCATACAGGTCTTAACGTAATCCGTGATATCGGAGAGGTAAGTTGGCCACCAAAAGTATCTGGAGACTAATTCTTGAGTTTTCTTTATGCCCATATGTCCAGCAGATGGGGAGTCATGTAAAGTTTTTAAGACTGTTGGTCTGAGACTGTTGGGTACATAGATTTGTTGTTGGTGATAATACAACCCATCCGTGTGTAAATCCAAGACCTGTAATGGTTTATTTGAGTCAGCCTGTTGTGCCGATTTGAACTGATTGTTTTGTTCTACAGTTAAAGCTAAGAACCTGTCTAGAGGAATTAAGGGTGAGAGGTTTGGATGCGGAACTTGGTCCACCAAGTGTCTTGAGAGGGCATCAGCCTTCTTGTTCTTGTTTGCAGGACGGTAGGTGATAAGATAATTAAACCTAGCCAAGAATAGGTTCCAACGGACCTGCCGTGCACTAAGAGTCCTATTAGATTGTAAGTATTCTAGATTTTTGTGATCCGTGTAGATCAAGATTGGAAGACTGGTCCCTTCCAGAAGGTGTCTCCATTGTTCTAATGAAGTCTTGATTGCTAACAGTTCTTTATCCCCAATTGGGTAGTTGATTTCAGCTGAATTAAGTATTCGTGAATAGAAGGCGACAGGGTGTAGAGGGTCCTTAGGAGTCAACCTCTGGGAGAGGATTGCTCCCAAAGCATAATTAGATGCATCCACTTCCAGGATATACTGTAACTTAGAATTAGGGAATTGGAGGATAGGGGCCGTAGTGAAAGCCTTTTTTAAAAAGTTGAAAATTTGTTCTAAATCATCGTTCCATCGAAAGTGTGTATCAGATTTGGTCAAGTTAGTTAATGGTCTTGTCAAATCAGCGAAATTTTTAATAAACTTCCTGTAGAAATTGGCGAAACCCATGAACCTTTGTATATCCTTTTTACTTTTTGGGGAAGGCCAATTTTGGATTACCGATATCTTATCATTATCCATCTGGATACCTTGGGGTGATACAATATAACCTAGAAATTTTATTTCTTTGGAGTGAAATAAGCATTTTTCTAGTTTGACATATAGAGAATTTTCTCTCAACCGTGTTAATACTAGGGTAACATGTTTGATGTGTTCTGTACGTGAGGTAGAGAATATGAGTATATCATCCAAATATATCACCATAAATAAATCCAAAAAATCCTTAAAAATGTCATTTATAAAGTATTGAAAAGTAGCCGGGGCATTACAGAGGCCAAATGGCATCACAGTATATTCAAATAAGCCGTAACGTGTACGGAATGCTGTAAGCCATTCATGACCCTCCTTGATACGTACTAAGTTGTAAGCCCCTCTGAGATCCAATTTAGTGTATATAGTAGCATCTTGTAATCTATCAAGGAGTTGGGGAATTAAAGGCAAAGGATAGCGGTTTTTTATTGTACGCTTGTTTAGTTCTCTGTAATCAATAATGGGTCTTAGGGACTGATCTTTATTTTTAACAAAAAATATACCAGCCCCAGCTGGGGAGGTGGAAGGACGTATAAAGCCTTTCTTTAAGTTATCAGCCAAATAAGTTTTAAGGTGTTGTAACTCAGGTTCTGAGAGGGGAAATATATGGCCGTAAGGTATATCAACACCTGGCAGGAGATCAATAGGGCAGTCATAAACCCTATGAGGTGGTAGATTCTCTGATTCTTTTTTATCAAAGACATCAGCGAATGTAATGTATTCCTTGGGGATTTGTAATGGAACATCTAGTAAAATTTGTTCCTGATGGAGACACAAATCTTTACAATATGGAGAATTAAAGAGAACTTGTGAAGTTGACCATTGTATAGTGGGATCGTGTTGTTTAAACCAAGTGATACCAAGTATAATGGGATATAGAGGTGAGGGTATAACATCAAAAGTAAGATACTCTGTGTGTTGGTCATGTGTGGTGAGCCTTAATGGTATGGTATGGTATAAGATGGGTCCTGAAGTTATTTCATTACCATCAATAAATCGAAGTACACTAGGCACCAATTTCTTAACAAGTGGAATTTTATTTACAGTAGTGAATTGGTGATCTATATAATTATGGCTCGCTCCAGAGTCAAGGATTGCTTGTGAGTTGAGTCTTTGCTGATCCCACTGTAATAAGATAGGAAGGGAGCAATGATTAGACTGTGTTTGTTTAGCAGATAGACATATATTTGTAGTGTTCATCTTACCCTTCCTACGCTGTAATTGAGAGCAGTCCTTTACAGTGTGATCAATCCCTCCACAATACATACAGAGATCTAAAGCTTTTCTTCTTAGTTTCTCCTGTTGAGTTAATGGACCTCTGATGAAACCGAGTTCCATAGGAATTTCAGAAATTTTTGTAGGTGTTTTAGGTGGGGGTAATGTAGTAGCTGTATGTTTAGTGGATGATTCTAAGTGTGACCTTTCTGAGCGTCTCTCTCTGATGCGTCTATCTAAAGTGATGCTTGCATCTATTAGGAGTTCTAAAGTATCTGGGAGGGGTTGTCTGGCTAGCTCATCCTTGAGAGTATCTGAGAGGCCTAGGCGGAATTGATTGCGTAATGAGAGGTCATTCCACTGTGTATCTGGGGACCATTTCTTAAACTCTGCGATGTAGTCCTCCACAGGCCTTTTATGTTGTCTCAGAGACCTCATTGCTGTCTCAGCAGACAGCTGTTTGTAGGGATCATCATAAAGCTGTCCCATTGCTTTAAAAAACTGATCAAATGAGTACAGCAATGGGTCATTGGTCTCAAAAAACAAATTAGCCCATATACGTGGTTCACCACGCAGATAAGAGATTGTGGTGAGAACCTTCAAATGATCATTGAAATATGTTTTGGGTTTTAGTTGGAAGTATAAGGAACATGAATTTTTGAATTCCCTAAATTCTGAACGAATACCACTAAATGTTTGTGGAGGATTAGGTTGGGGTTCACTAGAACCAATACTTGTAGTGAGTGTATCAATTTTATCATTGATGTATTGCTTTAAAGCAGAATTTTCTAACTGTAGTGTATTTAACCCTGTAGTGAGGTTATCTACAGTTTGTGTTAATTTCTCTACATGAGCTAATAAGGCTGCTGGGTCCATAGTAAGGCTTGATTGTTATTGTCAGCCTGTGGAAGGTAATCTCACCCCTGTAAAGGAGAGAGGGAATTTTAGGACCACAACTGCAGCTTTAAAAGTGTTGTGAAAGTATCAATGATTCTGTATAGGTGAAGGGAGGCAGCAAGGTTCAGAATCAATGGATACAGTTCACTTTTATTATAAGGATAGGTGAGACAATGGCTGAGACCACAGAGCATATAGCCCCACTCAGTATTGACAAACTGGTTCCCACTTAAATAATAACATGCAATTGCAAGGTTAAAGAGTTAAACAGATAGTATCTGATCATAATTGGCAGCACATATAACAGTACAAGAAAAAGGCAAAATACAGCTAATGACACTTGAGCTTTTTAAGGTACTGAGACTGACAAATAACGAAGTTAGGTAAATATTAGCGCATTTGAATACGAAGGCATCTTAACTAAAAGTTCTGAGACATGTCTGGAGTAAATGTTGAATATTGGTAACTTACTGCGGTACAGGAGTGAAGGAAGCGCTTTTTAAAGTTACTATAGAAGTAATGGGTGAGTGGTGTCTGGACACAGAGTAGTTCCCCTGCAGAGTCTGGGGATTTGCAGCGTGTGCGATGGCGTGTGACGTCACCGCTTGCCGGTTCCGGTCCTGTGTTTGGTAGAGAGGTGAGCTGCGTCTGTCTCAAAGGTTGCAAGGAAGTTTGAGGGTGAGAAGCTGGATTCAACAATCAAGCAATTTGGTATGAGTAGGAGGGAAATTTAAACAGCTTGATGGGGAGGAGATTATGTAAGTGTGAAAAGACACAGCTATACAAAGGATAAAGCAAAGAACTTAGGCAGTCATGACAGTTATGTATAGTTTGATTTATTTTTCACATTGGATTGGTGTTTATTTGACAATGTTACTCTTGTTGTTCTTTTGTAATTAACTATGCAACAGGTGTGAAGGGCTTACATCTTAGTTTTAAGGAGCCCTTACACACCTGAATGTTAGCTCTGATGAAGTGCCCAATAGGGCAGGAAACGCGTCAGCGGTAGTCAGGTCTGTGTACTGTGCCTTTGTCTTTTTACTCACGGAGTCTAATAAAGGTGAAATTTTAAACGCATATCAACAGCCTTACTGCTCTTTCCATTATTGGGTTCTTTTTGGTCTCAACTAGAGGTGCTGAAAAATCTTTGTTTATTTAGCAATTTATATGTATGTGTCTCAATGTTAAAGCCATTTTCCTGCTTTTTTTTTTCTGACCCCCGAAATCTCATATCTTTGAGCCCTTATAACTTTTTTGTGCAATTAAAAAAAAAAAAATAGTAGACAGTGTTATTATGAGTGTAATTGAACTTTGTAATGTATTTTTGAAGTTTTTTGCAACTTTTTTGTTTAAGAAAATAGTTAACCACAGCTCTGAGATCGTAGTAAGGATTTAAGCGTAAATGGCGATTGCGCTTGTGAAATTGCGATTTTGTTCTAGAATACGCTCGTGAAAACACATTAACTGTTTGCGCAAAACCATTTGCGCCTCACTTGTAATCTAGCCCTATATTAATAAGATCCTCAAGAACAGGAAAAAAAACTCTTGAAACCTAGCACAAGGTTTTTCCTCAGTTTTTTAGTGCCTTGGACATGTAAAATACAGAAAATCTCTTTAACCAAACTAAAATGTTCACACATTAAAGTGGTAGACTCTGTGGGGTAGATTTATCATACCTTGGGCGAACATGATTCACTATAACGAATCATGTCCTCCCTGCATCACTACATGGCGATAGCATACGCTTTTGACATTAAACATTGCACAAGCATTTCTAGTGAAATGCTTGTGCAATGCTGACCCCTGCACATTTGGGGGTGTTTATCATCCTGATTGTTTCTTATCGGGATGATTACAGTCCCCCACCTCAGAGGTGGAGGAGGAGTTACGGAGCAGTGGTCTTAAGACTGCTGCTTCTTAAATCCTGTTTTCGTCAAGCCGGAAGGCTCGCGTGAAATAAGCAGCATTCGCTGCTTAAAGGGACATTATACACTCATTTTTTCTTTGCATAAATGTTTTGTAGATGATCTATTTATATAGCCCATAAAACATTTTTTTTTAAAAAAAATGTATAGTTTTGCTTATTTTTAAATAACATTGCTCTGATTTTCAAAATCCTAACCAAACCCCAAAGTTTTATCAGAATACCATCAGCTACCTTCTCCAGCTTGCTCCTGTTTGTGTAAAGGATCTTTTCATATGCCAAAGAAGGGGAAGGGGGAGTGTCTTATTTCCCACTTGCAGTGGGCTTTCCAGCTACCTTTTCAACAGAGCTAAACTGAGAGCTTCTAAGTAAGTTTTTAAACAGTTTTATACTGGATCTTTATACCAGTATCTGTGCATCTTATTATTTATAGTAGTGTCTATTACATGCAGTTATATGAAAATGAGTGTATACTGTCCCTTTAATAAATATACCCCTGTGTCTTGATCAGACAAAGACATCTGATCATCATAAAATCACACATTTTCAGAAAACAATGAGATGTGAAAAATATAGGGACATTCTCAGACATAGAAAATGTGTGCATTCTTGGAGGAACTACTGAATGTAAAGTGCAAAAAGATTTAAATCCCGGAGCAAAATCTGGAACACTCTCCTGTTAGAAGGAGGAGATTCTTTTAGAGTTTGAAGCAGCATTCGACTGGCTAGAATGCCTAATGAGATCCTTTATCAGGAATTGCAGAGGAGAACTGGATAACCAGCCTGCTAAATAAAAAATGTGACTAACATCAGTGGATCTCTAGTGGATCTAAAGAATATTATAAGATAGTGGGGACAAACTACATATAGGGAGGTAGTTATCATCGTGTCAACTTTTCTGCCTTCGCCGGCCCAATACGCCCGCCTAAGCTCGCCTACCTTCGCCGCCGCGGACCTGAAAAAATACGCCTAAGTTATCAAATAAAGCTGTCAAAAAGCCACGGGGCGATGAGCAGCGGACTGTGAGAGTTATCACTCATCCGATCTCGCTGCTCTTTGGCTTTTTCCCAGCTTTATTGCTAGCCTGTCACTAAGCACTCCCACTAAACTGCACTGTTCTACCCCCTATACCGGCGCCCCCGGAGCCCCCCCGCAACTAAATAAAGTTACTAACCCCTAAACCGCCACTCCCAGAGCCCACCGCAACTATAATAAATGTCTTAACCCCTAAACCGCCGCTCCCGGAGCCCAACGCAACTATAATAAATGTCTTAACCCCTAAACCGCCGCTCCCGGAGCCCACCGCCACCTACATTATACCTAGTAACCCCTATCCTGACCCCCCTATACCGCCGCCCTCTATAATAAAGTTATTAACCCCTATCCTGCTGATCCCGCACCTCGCCGCAAATAAATAAATAGTTTAACCCCTAAACCGCCGCTCCCTGAACCCGCTGCAACCTATATTAAATTTATTAACCCCTATCCTGCCCCCCCTACACCGTCGCCACCTATAATACATTTATTAACCCCTATCGAGCCCTCCACTACACCGCCGCCACTGTAATAAAATTATTAACCCCTAAACCTAAGTCTAACACTAACCCTAACACCCCCCTAACTTAAATATTAATTAAATAAATCTAAATAATATTTCTCTTATTAACTAAGTTAATCCTATTTAAAACTAAATACTTACCTGTAAAATAAACCCTAATATAGCTACAATACTTTGTATTTATTTTAGCTAGTTAGAATAGTTATTAAATAGTTATTAACTATTTAATAACTACCTAGCTAAAAGAAATACAAAATTACCTGTAAAATAAATCCTAACCTAAGTAACAATTAAACCTAACACTACACTATCATTAAATTAATTAAATAAATTAGCTACAAATAACTACAATTAAATACAATTACATAAACTAACTAAAGTACAAAAAATAAAAAAAGCTAAGTTACAAAAAATAAAAAATATAAGTTACAAACATGTTAAAAATATTACAACAATTTTAAGCTACTTACACCTAATCTAAGCCCCCTAATAAAATAACAAACCCCCCAAAATAAAAAAATGCCCTACCCTATTCTAAATTATAAAAGTTCAAAGCTCTTTTACCTTACCAGCCCTTAAAAGGACCATTTGTGGGGCATGCCCCATAGAAAACTGCTCTTTTGCCTGTAAAAGAAAAATACAACCCCCCCCACATTAAAACCCACCACCCACATACCCCTAATCTAACCCAAACCCCCCTTAAAATAACCTAACACTAATCCCCTGAAGATCATCCTACCTTGAGTCGTCTTCACTCAGCCGAGCAGCGATGGAACCGAAGTGGACATCCGGAGCGGAAGAAGTTATCCTTCAAGCGGCGCTGAAGAAATCTTCCATCCGATGAAGTGATCCTCCAAGCGGCGCTAAAGAAGTCTTCGATCCGGTCGATGTCATCTTCCAAGCCGGGTCTTCAATCTTCATCCCGCCGACGCGGAACATCCTTCTTTACCGACGGACTACCGACGAATGAAGGCTCCTTTAAGGGACGTCATCCAAGATGGCGTCCCTTCAATTCCGATTGGCTGATAGGATTCTATCAGCCAATCGGAATTAAGGTAGGAAAAATCTGATGGTTAGGATTTATTTTACAGGTAATTTTGTATTTCTTTTAGCTAGGTAGTTATTAAATAGTTAATAACTATTTAATAACTATTCTAACTAGCTAAAATAAATACAAAGTTACCTGTAAAATAAATATAAATCCTAAGATAGCTACAATGTAATTATTAATTTCATTGAAGCTATCTTAGGGTTTATTTTACAGGTAAGTATTTATTTTTAAATAGGAATAATTTATTAAAGTATAGTGTAGTGTTAGGTGTAATTGTAACTTAGGTTAGTTTTTATTTTACAGGTAAATTTCTCTTTATTTTAGCTAGGTAAGCTATTAAATAGTTAATAACTATTTAATAGCTACTGTACCTAGTTAAAATAAATTGAAAGTTACCTGTAAAATAAAAATAAATCCTAAAATAGCTACAATATAATTATTATTTATATTGTAGCTATATTAGGGTTTATTTTACAGGTAAGTATTTAGTTTTAAATAGGATTAACTTAGTTAATAAGAGAAATATTATTTAGGGTTAGTGTTAGACTTAGGTTTAGGGGTTAATAATTTTATTACAGTGGCGGCGGTGTAGGGGGGGCAGGATAGGGGTTAATAAATTTAATATAGGTTGCGGCGAGTTCAGGGAGCGGCGGTTTAGGGGTTAAACTATTTATTTAGTTGCGGCGAGGTGCGGGATCGGCAGGATAGGGGTTGATAACTTTATTATAGAGGGCGGCGGTATAGGGGGGTCAGGATAGGGGTTACTAGGTATAATGTAGGTGGCGGTGGGCTCCGGGAGAGGCAGTTTAGGGGTTAAGACATTTATTATAGTTGCGGTGGGCTCCGGGAGCGGCGGTTTAGGGGTTAATATGTATAGAGTAGCTTGCGGTGGGCTCCGGGAGCGGCGGTTTAGGGGTTAATAGGTATAGAGTAGCTTGCGGTGGGCTCCAGGAGCGGCGGTTTAGGGGGTAATAACTTTATTTAGTTGCGGCGGTGTAGGGGGGTCAGATTATTTAGATCCTGGCTCTGAAAAAAAACAAAAAATCTTACCACTTTACATGAAGATGACAGGCAAAGCAGGAGGCAGAGAAATCAGGTGTATACATAAAAACACTGTTGCCTCAGCGCGTGAAAATAGTGCAGCAAGCAAAAGCACAGTTAAACCGCCTAATAGAAAAAAATTATAACATTGAGCACGAAAAAAAGAGAACATGCTAATAATAGCACACAAAAAATAAAGAAAAAGCCGCAGAACGCAACATTTCTATATAATTAATAACTTAATATAGCCCAGAGCACAATATGAGTGTGTGCACAAATAGGCTGATATGCGCTATCACAGGGCGGTCACTACTTGAGCCAATCGAGCTAGCAGGACATGCACTGCCCAGCCTGAAGTTCAGTAAAACATTGTGCATTAAAAATAAAAAGGCCAACTTGCTCTATAGAACAGAGGCTGGCATGTGCACTTAGCACACAAACTACTCAACTGATGCACACAATTACAAGACGCGTACTACACAACCAAAGTGCGATAAAGCAGCACAAGGAGCAGTAACACTGCATGTACTAAAAAACAAAGGCCAACAAGCACTATCATGGAGTGGAGGCAAAACAAAGTTTGACGCACAATAAATAAATGCAGAATAAAGCATACTCCATTATAAAAACTCGCCACCAAATATATAATAGCCTATTATTTGAGATAAATTGTCTAATTGCATTGGTGGTATATGTCTGTTATAAATATATGTTCCCTGGCTATGATCTACCTCAACATCGTTGAACCTCCTAATGGCCTGTGGGCTAGGTGAGTGCAAGAAATAGTAGCACTTAACTCTGATGCACTCACTCTACTGTGCATACTGGCTGCAGAAAAGACTGCTTCTGGTAGAGAGACCATCCAGTGCTGTGTTTGTCCCAGCAGAGGACCTATGTGTGGAGTGTATCGAAAAACCCAGCAGGAGGAGGCTTAGGAACTGGTCCTGTGGCAGGCTTGTGACTAACAAATCACAAATGGAAATAATAGAGTCACTACCCAATACTCAAATCTTCCCTCTGTCTCTCCATAACAGCTTTCTGAGGGGAAAAATGGGCCTCACGTGAGGACTCCTCTCAACAAAGAATCTGGAGCACCTCAATCCTTTACCTTCCTCCTGGGAGGCAAAGATAATACTTTCATACCAGAGAGGTGGCAAGGATTAAGTACTTATGAAGATTTGGGAATCTTTGCCTCCTCCTAGTGGTCAGGAGTTGAATTCCCAGGAGTAATATATAAACACTTAAAAAGTTTCAGTATTGAAGCATAACATTATTATACATTGTTTATTTATTTTACCGCTTTTGTTGTCAAATGAATCTAAAAATTGTGCTTGTTCCACTTTTTCCTAGGGAAGCTGGGGTTATTATTGCTATCACCTAGATTACGAGTTTTGCGCTAGAGGCTGTGCGGTGCTAACTAGCAGTTTATGCTCACCGCTCACTTACAGACAGTGCTGGTACTACGGGTTTTTACAAACCAGACAAGAAGTGAGCGTTGAGCAAAATTTTGCTCATTACTGCTCTCCAATACCAGCGCTGCTTACGTTAGCGATGAGCTGGTGTAACCTGCTCGTGCACGATTTCACCATAGGAATCAACGGGGAGAGCCGGCTGAAAAAAAGTCTAACACCTGCAAAAAAGCAGCGTAAAACTCCTTAACGCAGCCCCATTGATTCCTATGGGGAAACACATTTTATGTCTACACCTAACACCATTAACATGAACCCCGAGTCTAAACACCCCTAATCTTACACTTATTAACCCCTAATCTGCCGCCCCCGACATCGCCGATACCTACATTATAATTATTAACCCCTAATCTGCCGCTCCAGACACCGCCGCCACCTACATTATACTTATGAACCCCTTATCTGCTGCCCCCAACATCGCCAAACCCTACATTATATTTATTAATCCCTAATCTGCTGCCCCCAATGTCCCTGCAACCTACCTACACTTATTAACCCCTAATCTGCCGTCCCCAACGTCGCTGCCCCTATAATAAACATATTAACCCCTAAACTGCCGCACTCCCGCCTCACAAACATTAGTTAAATATTATTAAACCCTAATCTGCCGGCCCTAACATTGCCGCCACCTACCTACATTTATTAACCCCTAATCTGCCGCCCCCAAAGTCGCCGCCACTATGTTAAAGTTATTAACCCCTAAACCTAAGTATAACCCTAAACCCCCTAACTTAAAGGGATAGTAAACCCAAAAAATATTTTCAACTCATTCAAAACTTATTTTTATAATAATTTTGCAGGTACTTTTGTATTTATATTATATTTTATAGGTAAGTATTTAGTTTTAAATAGGAATAATTTAGTCAATTATAGTAATTTTTATTTAAATTTATATAAATTAAATTTAAGTTAGGGGGGGTTAAGGTTAGACTTAGATTTAGGGGTTAATAACTTTAGTATAGTGGCGGCGACGTTGGGGGCGGCAGATTAGGGGTTAATAAATGTAAGTAGGTGTTGGCGATGTTAGGGACGGCAGATTAGGGGTTAATAATATTTAACTAATGTTTGCGAGGCGGGAGTGCGGCGGTTTAGGGATTAATATATTTATTATAGTGGCGGCGATGTCCGGTTCGGCAGATTAGGGATTAAAACATTTTTTTTTTGTTTTTGCAATGCGGGAGGGCCTCGGTTTAGGGGTTAATAGGTAGTTTACGGGTGTTAGTGTACGTTTTAGCACTTTAGTTAAGAGTTTTATGCTACTAAAACTCTTAACTACTGACTTTAAAATGCGGTACCAGTGTTGACAGGAGAGGGTGTACCGCTCACTTTTTGGCAGACTCGTAATACCGGCGCTATGCAAGTCCCATTGAAAAAATAGGATACGCAATTGACGTAAGTGGATTTGCGGTATTTAAAAGTCTGGCCAAAAAAGTAAGCGGTTTACCGGTACCTGCAAGACTCGTAATACCAGCGGGCGTTAAAAAGCAGCGTTAGGACCTCTTAACACTGCTTTTTAAGCCTAACGCACAACTCGTAATCTAGCCATATGTCTTTGTTAACTAATATTTCCCCCGTCTCCCTCACCTTGTCTCTCTGCTCTCTTAAGGTTGATTATCATTATAGCATAAAAAAAACATGAGAGGAAAAGTAGTTTTTGGAATAGAAGTGGTTATACTTGGTAGTTTAGATGAATAATTTTGTGAGTATAAATAAATATATATTTAATTATTAGAGATAGCTTAGAAAGGATAATTATGTCTGTTTGTTTAAATACATATTTAAATAATTTTTTATTAATTAACTAAACTGAATCAGTGCTAAAACACCTTCAGGAAAGATAAGAGGAAGTAGTTATTGGATATAATAAATATCATTTGAGTTTGATAAGAAAGCTAATCAGAAAGCTAAATATCAAGGGTAATGAATTGGTGGTATTTGTGGTAGATGTCAGTTACTACCCATCCGTCATTTTTTTTTGCTACATCTTTTGTGGTCCTTAATAGATCACTGGGCATATAATAAAAAGAACTGCCTTACAAATTCAACAGGACTCCACAGCAGGTACTTTTTGTATTACAGAATATGCACAATATGGACCAATATCTGAAATGTCCACTTTCTTCTGCTGCTACTAGGAATGTTTTAACATATAGCGTTTATTTAAAGCTTTATATATCAACAAAAACTGATAACATTTTTTTAACCAAACCAGACTTACCAGACCATAAATCTATCTGCATGCCAAATTTTACAAAGATTGGGACAATTGTTTTTGCTATGGGATAGGGTTTTTTAAACATTTAGGGACAAGTGGAGCAGTATTATTCACTCCTGCTTGTGGATTAATTCTCGGCTAGATTACGAGTTTTGCGGTATGAGTGAAAAAGCAGCGTTAAGGCTCTTTTTCACTACCGCTGGTATTATGAGTCCTGCAGGTTTAGGGGCACCGCACACGTTTTTGGCCGTAACGCAACGTAACTACCACAGCTATCAAAAAGTCCTTTATCAATGGGACTTCCACAGCGCTGGTATTACGAGTCTGCCTGGGAGGCCAAAAAGTGAGCGGTACACCCTAAAACTACAAGATCCATACCGTAAACTGAAAGTCAGTAGTTATGAGTTTTATGCTACAAAGCCGTACCATAAAACTCATCACTAAAGTGCTAAAAAGTACACTAACACCCATAAACTACCTATTAACCCCTAAACCAAGGCCCTCCCGCATTGCAAACACTAAAATAAAATTATTAACCCCTAATCTGCTGCTCCAGACATCGCCGCCTGTACAATAAACATATTAACCCCTAAACCGCCACACTCCTGCATCGCAAACACTAGTTAAATATTATTAACCCCTAATCTGCTGCCCCTAACATAGCCGCCACCTACCTACATTTATTAACGCCTAATCTTCTGCCCCCAACGTTGCTGCCACTATACTAAAGTTATTAACCCCTAAACCTAACCCTAAGTCTAACCCTAACCCTAACACCCACTAACATTAATGTAATTAAAATAAATCTAAATAAAACCTACTATTAATAACTAAATAATTCCTATTTAAAACTAAATACTTACCTATAAAATAAACCCTAAGCTAGCTACAATATAAATAATAGTTACATTGTATCTAGCTTAAGTTTTATTTTTATTTCACAGGCAAGTTTGTATTTATTTTAACTAGGTAGACTAGTTAGTAAATAGTTAATAACTATTTACTAACTACCTAGCTAAAATAAATACAAATGTACCTGTAAAATAAAACCTACCCTTTCTTACACTAACACCTAACCTTACACTACAATTAAATCAATTACATAAATTAAATACAATTAACTAAATTACAACCCCCCCCACTAAATTACACAAAATAAAAAAAGAAATTATCAGATATTTAAACTAATTACACCTAATCTAATAGCCCTATCAAAATAAAGAAAGCCCCCCCCCAAAATAAAAAAACCCTAGCCTAAACTAAACTACCAATAGCCCTTAAAAGGGCCTTTTGCGGGGCATTGCCCCAAATAAATCTTTTACCTGTAACAAAAAATACAAACAACCCCCCAACAGTAAAACCCCCCACTAACACAACCAACCCCCCAAATAAAATCCTAACTAAAAACCCTAAGCTCCCCATTGCCCTGAAAATGGCATTTGGATGGGCATTGCCCTTTAAAGGGCATTTAGCTCTTTTTCCGCACAAACCTTAATCTAAAAAAAAAAAAACCCACCCAATAAACCCTTAAAAAAGCCTAACACTAACCCCCGAAGATCCACTTACAGTTTTTGAAGACCCGACATCCATCCTCAAGGAAGCCGTCAGAAGTCCTCAAGGAAGCTGCAGAAGTCTTCATCCAGATGGCATCTTCTATCTTCATCCATCAGGCGGGGAGCGGGTCCATCTTCAAGACATCCGGCACGGAGCATCCTCTTCAATCGACATCTTCTTGAACAATGAATTCTCCTTTAAATTATGTCATCTAAGATGGTGTCCCTTGAATTCCGATTGGCTGATAGAATTCTATCAGTCAATCGGAATTAAAGGTGAAAAAATCCTCAGCCAATAGGATTGAGCTTGCATGCTATTGGCTGTTCCAATCAGCCAATAGAATGCGAGCTCAATCCTATTGGCTGATTGGATCAGCCAATAGGATTGAAGCTCAATCCTATTGACTGATTGCATCAGCCAATAGGATTTTTTTTCACCTTTAATTCCGATTGGTTGATAGAATTCTATCAGCCAATCGGAATTCAAGGGACGCCATCTTGGATGACATCATTTAAAGGAGAATTCATTGTTCAAGAAGACGTTGATTAAAGAAGATGCTCTGCGCCGGATGTCTTGAAGATGGACCCGCTCCGCGCCAGATAAAGATAGAAGATGCTGTCTGGATGAAGACTTCTGCCCGGTTGGATGAAGACTTCTGCCCGGTTAGATGAAGACTTTTGCCGCTTCATTGAGGACTTCTGCCGGCCTTGTTGAGGATTGATGTTGGGTCTTCAAAAACTGTAAGTGGATCTTCGGTGGTTAGTGTTAGGCTTTTTTAAGGGTTTATTGGGTGGGTTTTATTTTTAGATTAGGGTTTGTGCAGAAAAAAGAGCTAAATGCCCTTTTAAGGGCAATGCCCATCCAAATGCCATTTTCAGGGCAATGGGGAGCTTAGGTTTCTTAGTTAGGATTTTATTTGGGGGGTTGGTTGTGTGGGTGATAGGTTTTACTGTTGGGGGGTTGTTTGTATTTTTTGTTACAGGTAAAAGAGCTGATTTCTTTGGGGCAATGCTCTGCAAAAGGCCCTTTTAAGGGCTATTAGTAGTTTAGTTTAAACTAGGGTTTTTTATTTTGGGGGGGCTTTTTTTATTTTGATAGGTCTAATAGATTAGGTGTAATTAGTTTAAATATCTAATAATTTATTTTTTTATTTTGTGTAATTTAGTGTTTGTTTTTTGTAATTTAGTTAATTGTATTTAATTTATGTAATTGATTTAATTGTAGTGTAAGGTTAGGTGTTAGTGTGAGACAGGTTAGGTTTTATTTTACAGGTAAAGTTGTATTTATTTTAGCTAGGTAGTTTGTAAATAGTTAATAACTATTTACTAACTATTCTACCTAGTTAAAATAAATACAAACTTGCCTGTGAAATAAAATAAAACCTAAGATAACTACAATGTAACTATTTGTTATAATGTAGCTAGCTTAGGATTTATTTTATAGGTAAGTATTTAGTTTTAAATAGGAATATTTTAGTTATTAATAGTAGGTTTTATTTAGATTTATTTTAATTATATTAAAGTTAGTGGGTGTTAGGGTTAGGGTTAGATTTTGGGTTAGGTTTAGGGGTTAATAAATTTAGCATAGTGGCGGCGACATTGGGGGTGGCAGATTAGGGTTTAATAAGTGTAGGTAGGTTGCGGTGACATTGAGGGCTGGAGATTAGGGGTTAATAACATTATGTAGGTGTTGGCGATGTTGGGGGCAACAGATTAGGAGTTTAATAAGTGTAATGTAGGTGTTGGCGATGTCGGAAGCGGCAGATTAGGGGTTAATAAATTTAGGTGGGTGGCGGCGATGTTAGGGATGGCAGATTAGGGGTTAATAAGTGTAATGTAGGTGTCGGCGATGTTTTTTTTCAGCCGGCTTTCCCCATTGATGTCTATAGGGAAATCGTGCACGAGCACGTAAAACCAGCTCACCGCAGCGCTGGTATTAGAGTGCGGTATGGAGCTCAATTTTGCTCTACGCTCACTTCTTGCCTGCTAACGCCGGGTTTTTGTAAACCTTTAATACCAGCGCTGTAGGTAAGTGAGTGGTGACAATAACTTGCAAGTTAGTACCGAGCCCCTCATAACGCAAAATCTAGCCATCTGTTAGAAGTAAGTTTGTTGTTCACATATTGCAAGTTGAAAGTAAAAAGTTTTCGCATGTGTGCTAACCCGATGTGCCAAATGCCGAACTAGGAATATTGCAACCGCGTTATTGTATTTCCCCACAGTTATCAATGGAGCATAAAAAGTGGGGGAGAAAACCTAACTCACGTTTAACCAAAGTGTGCTAACCCAAAATGAAATATGAATATTTCCCTTCCCAATGTTTTTTGGTAAAATATATATCTATACCTAAATATTTGTATATATATATATATATATATATATGTACACACAAAATAGAATATTGCCACACATCCACTTCTATATTATCAAAACATTTTAAATATTGTAAAAATTCACCTAAACTCATATTTTAAAATTGGGATCTTAGTCACACAATATGACCATATTTTGCTTAAGCCAGTCACCAACTTACAAGGTGCACAATGTTGACTGGTCCTAACACTGCAATGTGATGCCTTTCTGGGCTGGGCTGTAACATAACTGCTTTAACTATGCATCTAAGAATGAGCCTCTCTGGCTTTATACACGCTTCCAATGTACTATAATGAGAGCACCTGAGCAACTGGGTGGGGTGTGGTGCTAGAAACCATGAAGATGGTTAGTCTTCCTTTAGATACAAATATAAATGTTTCTGCACACCTTACAACATTATTTTATTAATATTACTTCTTAGGGGTGCAAGCAACCAACCAAATAATTACACAAAATAGAATATTGCTGCACAACCACTTCTACATTATCAAAACATTTAAAATATTTCAAAAATTCCCCTAAGCTCATATTTTAAAATTGGGATCTTAGTCACATAATATGGCCACTTTGCTTAAGGCAGTCACCAACTTACAAGGTGACCTGATGTTGACTGGTCCTAACATTACAATGTGATGCCTTTCTGGGCTGTAACATTCCTGCTCTAACTATGCATCTAAGAATGACCCCTTCCCTGCCGGCCATGCTCCTAGAGCTACTAGATGGCTGGACTACCCTGGAAGCCTCCTGACCTTTACCAGGTCACTCTAGCGGCCCTTTGTCCCAGAGCTCCGCTCTTTTGGGGATTGGTACCCCGTAGAGAGGGCAAGAGATGGGGGGATTGCCGGAAGGGAGCTCCCTTGGGAATTTGGGGTTTTGGACCCCCCTACAACCCCTACCCCCTGTCTTTCCCAGTGTACCTTTGATCAGCTGCCACTCTGGCCCCCAGCGACGGATTATGTCACTTTTTGTACTGGGATACGTTGGGGTCTGGAGCTCTCCACTGGTACCGGGAATAACCGCTGCTCCCCAAGGATCACCCCGAAACCACTGCCTCTGTATAACGGGGACTCTAGGGAACTATGGCTCTATGGGGGTGCCAGTCTGTCTGGAGGGGCGGGTGATCTGGGGGTCAGATAAGACCCTTATCATGATGAGCTGTGTGTATATAAGCAGCATATGTTTCACAATAAAGTCTGTTGGTGTTCCACCTGAATACTGGTCTTGTCTGGTTATTTGGGGGGGGGCTCTGGCTATAATCACTCTCCACTCTATAGCTACAAGTTCCAGGTACAGGAAGGACAATCTTGGCAGAGCTACTGTAAGGTTTATCCAATAAAGGAACACAATTACAGATATTGTTTATAATGTTATGTAAGGTAACCAGTAAAGATAACAAGTTAAGGATGATTTTATAATATGTATGTCTCACTGCTGGTAATGAATACCCAATAACTGTAAGGCAATCTGATCCAGCAGTGAATTTATCTAGAATGATTGTGAATAAAAAACCAAACTTAATGTGGTTTAATAAAGAGTTAAATTAGAATATACAGCACAATTATTATGTAGTAGAAAAAAGGACTAATCATCAGAAAATGAGAGGCAAGAGGAAATTCACTATTGTGATAAACTACTGAGGAGAACAATATTTGCAGAGGAATCTTTGATAATCACAATATGTTATAAGTAGAAGGCTGAGACAAGATTTATCAATACTACGAATAGCAAATAAGTTAATGAATGTTATTTCCCAATTACGTAAGGCACTTGAGAGATTAGTCACATTTACTACCTTTTCCCATAGAGAGTTCTCCCTTTCGCCTGTCAGCAATGCGGTATTGTGCTGAGCTGAGATGCTGATTAGCGTTAACCGGAAGTTCCGGTTTCAGTCCGGTGGAATTCTGGGAGCTGTAGTTCAAATGCAGGAAAGATTAGTAATAACGAAGAACGGGTAAATACTTGCTGTAGAAAGATTAACGGCTAGATTTAGAGTTCGGCGGTAGATGGGCTGTTAACGCCACGCGTGTTTTATGTCTAACGCACGGCATTGTTTGACTCCGGTATTTAGAGTTAATATAAGACCATCTAACGATGCTCCTAACGCGTGTATGTCACACGCGTAATCCTGCCCGCGTTAGACAGTCTCCCATAGAGAACAATGGGAAAGGCAAAAAATAGCTTTTTTCACCTAACACTCGATCTCGCGAGAAATACGCACAGCTCGGTCATATGACGCATACCACATCATGCACAACAATAACACGCCGCAAATGTCACAACATCAATCAATCAACAAAGCACACAAGCATTACACATTCACAAGCGGGGGAAGTTTTAATACTATTTATACGTGGAATACGCATATACTTTAAGATGCGGAAAATCGCACAATAACAACAAGGATTAAAAAATATATACATACACTAAAAAAAAAATCGCATTCAATATCATTATATATTATGAAAAACATACATATACAACACTTCACGAAGAACACACCATCGCAAATTCACATTTAAAAAGAATACTATTGGACAATGTTAGAGAAAACGACCACTATGACATCATCGCATTCTACACATTCCACAAATACCAACTCAAAATGAGCATGCGCAAATTAACACACCTAATACACATTGCAATAATATTAATTGCTAATAAAGCACACCTGAACACTAATTACAATGGAAATTGGGACATCATTAAACATTTACACAGGGTATATAAGCACCACACAAGCAGGGCTTCTTTGACTGTGTTGCTGGTGGGTCTTTGGAGAGTTAAGAATAGAGATTTTGCGATTTTTTGAGAGTGAGTTAGTGTTAGTGTGAGAGAGTCAGTTGGTAGTGTTAGCGTGAGAGAGTCAGTTGGTAGTGTTAGCGTGAGATAGTCAGTTGGTAGTGTTAGCGTGAGAGAGTGAGTGAGTTAGTGGGAGGTAGCGGGAGTGGGAGAGAGTCTGTTAGTGGGAGCGTGAGTGAGTTAGTGGGAGTTATTAGTGATAGTTGTTAGTGTGAGCGTCAGTTAGTGGTAGTTAGTGAGCGTTAGTGGGAGTGTTTGTTATTGAGAATTAGAAGTAGTGTTAGTTAGCGAGCGAGTGATTTATCTGTACACTTAACACATTTACACGCAAACACATTCAATACATACATACACTTATCAATAACACTACATACACTCCATACCCCCTACCCCCTCATACTACACTCCATACCCCATTCCTTGTAGTCCCATTCCCTTTCATCCCATTTACTCTTATCCCATACCCCATACCCATCCCATACCCATCCCCTAGTTACATTTAGTTTACATATCCTCCTTTTAGTCTTATTCTTTTCGTTTATTTAAATACTCCTTACCCTCTTTGTTTTTTTTTACATCCCTCACACTTTAAGCACCTTTTTTGTCTTTTTAGTTCTTTATTTTGACCCCCTTTCATTTCATCACACTCACTTTTTTTTTATTATTTGGGGTTTAGTTTAGGGAGGAGATGGAGGCCAGGCAGGGGACAGGTAGAGGGGGGAGTAGAGGGAGGGGGAGAGGAACAGGGCAGGAAGGGGGGCAGGAAGGGGGGCAGGAAGCGGGGGTGGAAGCGGTGGGTGGACCCAGCCACTTGGTTCAAGATGACCAAGTGGCTGGGCCCAGTGGCGGTCAGAGTAGGGCTTCACAGTCCGGGAAACAGAGGGCATCGTCACAGGGGAAGGCCAAGGCGAATAGGGAGGCGAGGTTTACGATGGAGGAGAAGGAGGCCCTCGTAGAGGCCTATATGGCCAGGTATAGGATGCTGCAGCACCAGAAGACTACCCCGACTGACAGGAGGAGGCTCTGGAACGAGATTCGGAATGCAGTCAATGCAGTGGGTTGCCGGAACAGGGATATGGATTCCATCAAACATCGGTACCGGGACTGTAAACTTGAACTTAAAAAAAAGTTAAGCCTGGAGGCCCGACATGCCGCAGGGACCGGTGGCGGCCCTGCCCTTGAAATGGAGTACTGCAGATGGGAGGAAATGTTGCGGCCCAGCATCTCCGAGGTGGAAGTAGTCGGTATCGGAGGAATCGATACCGGGAACCTGCCACTCTCATCTGACGGTAAGCTCATTTAACAATAATTTCACATACGAATGTATTTCAATGGACACTATACGCAAACATTTACTTTCATGATTGAGGTAGCGAATACAATTTGACAAAACATTCAAATGTACTTATATTACATAATTTGATTCATTCTTGAGATATATTTTAATGAAGAAATAGCCATGCACACGGTGAAACAATCACAGGAGGCAGCTATATTCAGCTAACAATCAGAATCTTATAAACATATTTAGATATGCTTTTCAGCAAAGAATATCCAGAGAATGAAGCTAATTAGATAACAAAAGTACATTCGAAAGTTGATACTAAATGTATGCTTATAAATCATGAAAGATAAAACATTGGGTTTCATGTGTTAAGGATCCGATTAATGCTATTACGCTGTTTACACGCATTCTATTACTTAGCGGTTACATCAGTATCTAGGCTATAGGTTAGGTGTGCATTTAAACAGACTGAAAACAAACGCAAAAACATTCACATTGACCAGATATCACAAACACTGTTTAGAAAAAGCGGAAATCGTATTGATTGTTTGTTAGATTTCAAAGTGGATTAATGATTCTGCATTTGTAATTGTATCGTAAGCTAAGTCATTTAAACCTTTATTTGCAAATATGCTAATATATACATTTCTTTTTTTATTTTTTTTTTAATATACAGAGTCTGGGGACGAGGCAGCACAGCCTCCTGCATCTCCCCGGGATGAGAGTGGTGGTGAGGAATTCCCACTTCGGAGGGAAGAGGCCCCCCGTGACGAACAGCGCACGGGAGATGATCAAGAGGCCCCGGAAGCACAGGAGGATGCCGCTGAAGCCGCGGAACCCGAGGTCCCTCAAAGACCCGCACTCCGCCGTGCACGGGCACCCCGCCGTGCACGGGTTCAACAGGCACAACAAGAAGAAATAGCGGAGGTGCGGGTTCTACTGGAGTACATAGACCAGATGCGTACCTCCCGGATAGAAAACATAGAAGGACGACGCAGAATACTTGATGGGCAGAATCAAATAATTCAAGGCCAAAACGAAATAATCAGTATACTGAATACAATACAAGAAGGACAAACAAGAATGTTCAATCTTCATCAGGAAATGTTCACATTTTTCCGGGAGGCGCATGCTGGTCTACCTCCTGTTGCTGGGCCTCTTGTTGCTGGGCCTCTTGCTGCTGGGCCATCTCCTCCTGCCGGCCCATCTCATCCTCCTCCTCAGCCATCTACTCCTCCTCCTCCTCAGCCATCTTCTCCTCCTCCTCCTCAGCCATCTTCTCCTCCTCCTCCTCAGCCATCTACTCCTCACCTTGGTCGTCCCAGTACTCTTCCTTCCACTCCTCCCACAACAGCTCCAAGGAGGACTCTTCGGAGTCGGCAGTTGCCTCTCCCAGAGCCTCAGCCCCGTGGGAAGAGGGGAAGGAAGAGGAAGTAAGTTTTTTTTTCAATCTTAAATTTTGTTTTTTGTGTAATGGATAGGTATGTGATGATGTGGTTTTCATACACTTGTGGACCACACTCTGTATATAATCGACATCTATGGGACCGGGTCCATGGAGGAAGATTCTTTGCAGAGTGTGGGTTATAAGTGTGTGAAAACCACATCATCACATACCTATCCTTGTTCATGATATTGATTGGTTTCTGTGATGTGATGTCCAAACTGTTTCCCGAATCGCTAACTAAATTACCATAACAATTATCCATGATGGCATATTACTGTTTGAATGCCAATAACACAGCTTAAAGGGACAGTCAGAAAATTATTGATTACAAAGAAAACACTGTATTACGCATTATAAAGTTTGAAACAACAAAACATGGAGAAATACATGTGTGACTTATGTGCTTACCCTTGTATCTATGACTATGAAAAATGACCACTTATTTGTTGTTCTGACATAACAACATTTTAGATATCAATGATCAATACATGGTCAATAATATGCTGTATGAGCACAAGATTTTACATATACAAATGCTATCCAAATGCCCTCTAGTGCTCAAATTGTATAATGATTACAAGCACTCTTCAAGATTTAAGAAATGAGCACACCAACCTCATAGGTTTAGATAGCAAATTTAGATAGCAAATGTTCAATTGTTGAGAAACATTTGATATCCTTGTTATTACAGAATTGACTTTTCGAATAATGTAAAAATATTTTTTTTCGAAACTGTCCCTTTAACAACATTACATATGCTAACACATTTTAAGCTTGTTGCTATATCTACATGTACTTTGTCAAAAAAAATATTTGAAAATCACATTTATATTGACGTGTTAAATAAAGTCTATTTTCTTTAAGAGACATTATTGTGTTAATATTTTATTGTAACTATTTTTATTTTAACAATGAATATGGTTTAAAGTCCTTTTAGGAGTGGGGGGGTGAAATATGCTAACAAAAATATATTTGAAGATTAAACTATGTGGATCTCATACATGATACAAAAAAACAACATTTGCATTCAAGGGACAGTATCCTATATTTTTTACATAACTGTATGTAATAGACACTACTACAAACAACAAGATTAACATATACTGATAGCAATATTAAAAAGCTTCAAACACTTGCAAATAAAATAGGGTTAGCTATATTTTAAATATAGATGAACCACCATTACAACCGTAAAACACAATACCCCATCATTAACATATGAAAAGAACCTTTACACAAACTGGACAAAGCTGGAGATGGTACTCACATGAAACTCATTGGCTTTGCGAGGAGTAAGAAAATTACTTACATTTTCTTACAACACAAGACAAAATAAACCTATTGGTTAAACAATGGACTATCTAACTAGAGACAAAATCAAATATTTTTATTTATAATGTGAGTGTCTAATGAACCTTTCATAAAATATACAACGAAATTACATTTAGAAGAAGTCGGCATCATATATTTAGCATATGATAAATGCATATTGATTACTTTATTCAAACACAATAGCGCATATTTATTAATTAGATATGTTCAACATTAAACACAACATTAATTTTTAAGAAAAAGGAACATTGTTGACAAACATATTAAACATGGACTGTAGAGATTTGCACTTGCCTAGAAATATCCTATGCATGAAAACATTTTGCTTTCGTTCGTTGATTCAACCAGACATCCAGCAAAAGAGAATGTGTTGGTCTTTATCAGCTACGGGTCAACAATGTAACATGATGCAAATAATACATATTCGCAAGCTTTTTAAAATTGCATGCAGTCACAAACGTTTTTAACGTGCACAAATATTGCGGGACTACGCAATCCAATCACACGTTTTTTTAACTTTACATGTGCCGTCTTAACATGGCGCTTCCTTGATCACGTAAGAACGCCATCCAATGAAAGGCACATTATTGATCACGTAAGAACGCCCAAAAAAAAAAGGCGCATCCTTGATCGCGTCAAAACGCAATCCAATAAAAGGCATATTCCTGATCACGTAAGAACGTCAGTCAATACAAGGAATCATTGGACAGCCTGGCAGGTGACGTCTTAAGCAACATGGCGCATCCGAGATCGCTGAAAAACCGCAGACAATACAAGGACTCAGTGACATCTTGGCATATCATTAAGAAACGTATTTATATTTTAGGAACTAGTATGTGTGTAGATTGCTATCTAGGAATGTCACCAAATTATGAATCATCTTTTCGGACTTGACTGTCCCTTGAACTATAGCTATGGTGTATATCTTTAACATTTAAAAGATACACATGAGAAATACATATGCCATTGATGTTTTAAGATATCTTTGGATTGTTGTTGAATAACAATAGTTATACATGTATTGATTAAACGTGTCATTTATTCAAGTTTAATTATGGTCAGCCTACCTATAGCCATATATGGGAGGAGATGTATTTTGTTAACATATTAGTTAACTAATATTCATCATCTACATTATTTGTATTACACACAGAGATTGATTTGGTTACACTTTGACAATAATATAGATTTGAAAATGAAATACAGGTGCTGTCAACATTACAATAAGATTGTTTATTAATAAAACTATATGTCCTTGTTCTTGTAAAAAGGACAAAAACGCTTTACAAATGGAAATACATTCATTTACAATAGTGATCAACATCACTTAAAGGGACATTATTTTGTTTTTAAAAAGAGCATACACATAGTCAATACTATTTAAATAAAATGAACACTTTACAGGGATTATATCATTGTATCAATACTCAGATCATTTGGTAAAGGTGCATCAATTCATGCAGAGTTTATAAATACACACATGGATATGAACATTTAAATATACATATATACACAAATACAAAAATATATATACATATATAAAGAAATTACTCTGCTAATCATAATCAGGCAATGATAGAGCTAAGAGAAAATAATATAAACACAAATAATAAGATTACATTGGAGATGTTAATCTTAAAGTCATTTACTATTGTCTTACATATATGATTTCATTATAACAAATAGATTTGTTAGGTCCCTTTAAGGATAAACAACATAAACTAGAGCTTGCAAAAAATAACAGGAAGAATGAGGACAAAGATTTGTGAAATAAAATTTATTTTATTAGTATGTAAGAAAACATACACAACGTTTATAAATAATCTTGTAAAAATAAGGAATATATGAGCCATATGACAAGGTAACACAGTGCATCACAGTCCATGAAGAGAGTTGCCAAGGGCCAGCATAGCCCCATTGGAGACACATGACAAGGTAACACAGTGCATCACAGTCCATGAAGAGAGTTGCCAAGGGCCAGCATAGCCCCATTGGAGACACATGACAAGGTAACACAGTGCATCACAGTCCATGAAGAGAGTTGCCAAGGGCCAGCATAGCCCCATTGGAGACACATGACAAGGTAACACAGTGCATCACAGTCCATGAAGAGAGTTGCCAAGGGCCAGCATAGCCCCATTGGAGACACATGACAAGGTAACACAGTGCATCACAGTCCATGAAGAGAGTTGCCAAGGGCCAGCATAGCCCCATTGGAGACACATGGCAAGGTAACACAGTGCATCACAGTCCATGAAGAGAGTTGCCAAGGGCCAGCATAGCCTCATTGGAGACACATGACAAGGTAACACAGTGCATCACAGTCCATGAAGAGAGTTGCCAAGGGCCAGCATAGCCCCATTGGAGACACATGACAAGGTAACACAGTGCATCACAGTCCATGAAGAGAGTTGCCAAGGGCCAGCATAGCCTCATTGGAGACACATGACAAGGTAACACAGTGCATCACAGTCCATGAAGAGAGTTGCCAAGGGCCAGCATAGCCCCATTGGAGACACATGACAAGGTAACACAGTGCATCACAGTCCATGAAGAGAGTTGCCAAGGGCCAGCATAGCCCCATTGGAGACACATGGCAAGGTAACACAGTGCATCACAGTCCATGAAGAGAGTTGCCAAGGGCCAGCATAGCCCCATTGGAGACACATGGCAAGGTAACACAGTGCATCACAGTCCATGAAGAGAGTTGCCAAGGGCCAGCATAGCCTCATTGGAGACACATGACAAGGTAAAAGAGTGCAACAGGCACAACAAAAAACTGATAAAAAGGCCAAATGGCAACAATATAAATACAAATTCAACATGTGGACAGAGGATTATTATCTGCCACCATGGAGCATATCCAGATCCTCCACTTACTGGTCATCCTCTTCATTGTCCTGTGCATGTCCAGCTCCAGATTCAGGCCTTGAACGTAATTGCATAATTTCACGCAGAGTCAAGTCCTGAACCCGGAGCTGGGCCTGCATGGTGTCGTTCATCCCTCTCAGGACAGCTGCGTTCCTCAACACGGCCTGCTCTACTCTTGCTATCCCTTCTAGCATGAGCCATGCTGAGTCACAGCCTAAAATAAAATAAAAATTAATATTAAGGATAATTACACAACAGAATAAAAGATTTTAATACATACATTGTCATCATAAAGACAAATAATTATTTACATCAATTATTTTTCATATATTCTTTACACATGAATTAGGTTATTCAGACAGACAGAAATCATTAAAGGCTCATGTTACTCAAACATGTTGAACCCTTTAATTGGTTTTAGATGATCCACTTATACAGCTTGAGTGTATCAAATCTTGTTAAAGGATTTACATTGTACTTACATTAGCAATTTAAAAATTCAATTTAGACTGTGGTAGGCACACATATCCTTAAACATTTTGGCATTGAGGACAAGCTGTGTAAACATAGCAACCAGAAGAAATTACATTCCCACTGGGTTAGACAAGAGATAATGTATCCACATTTGGACATAAAATTTTGTATCCAAGTAGTGGTGTTTGGTATATGTAGTGATATCCAATTAAAGGGACACTGAACCTAAATATTTAATGGACTGATTCAGATAGAGCATGACATGACAAATCTTTAGAAATTACACATATTCATTATATGTTTTAATTGTCAAGCTATATTTTGAATGCAAGAATGTTGGTTTTTATGGAAGCCAATATTTGTTGATGAACCTTGTTTGTGCATGCTGGTTGATGGATACATTCATCCAACAATAAAGAAATGATGGCCACATTTATTTTATTGTTTAAACTAATTATAGGAATAAGTTGTTTTCAATTAATATATCAAGAGAATGACGAATAATTCATAAGAGTATTCTATTATACATTGGCTTAACATTGCATGCTGGATTTGAATCACAATTTAACCAATTTAACTTCACTGTACCTTTAAGTATCTTATAAAGTGTATTTAGAATGATACTTACAGCTGTGCCTGGGAAGGACAATCTGACACCCAGGACAATGAAGGTTTAAACAGGGGGGAGGGATGGGATTGGCTCGGGGAGGGATGGGAATGGCTTGGGGAGTGGTGAGCTGCTGCTCCAGGGTAGGCCGTACAGCTGGGGAGTGGGGAGTTTGGGTCTGGGCAGCTGTACGGGCCAGAATACGGGGAGAGCGGCGAAGGGGGGTGTATGGGCGTTTTTTGGGAGGGACAGGATATGAAATATGGGAAGGGCTGGCAGTGGTCGGGGCATGGTCATGGGTTTGGTGATGGGAAGGGCTCTGGGTGTGTGCAGAGGTGTGGCCATGGTCAGGGGTGTGTGCACGGGGAGGGGTCTGTGACTGGGCAGGGGCGGAATCCAGATGACCAGAAGTGGTGGATCCATCTGAAAATGTAAAATAAATATATTAACATCTCATACATCCTGACATCAAATAAACGCATTTAAAATTGATTATGTTTTCAATATACCTCGAAGTGTGTTTGAATCTGTAAACTATTCTGAAATGAGGATATGGTATCTATATAGGCACTCAGATGAATCTCAATGACTGTCTGTACAATGTGAAACTTATTATTGTGTTTTGGCATGGAATATGCATGTGACATAATGATGGCATGAATTATATATTCTTAAAAAAATATATACAAGCAGATTTTCATGCTGCCTGATATAGAAAGGGGGCAGTAGTGTATTTGAACAGACAAATAATATTCCTTTTTAAAGGGAAAAAGCTGTAGACTTTGAATGTCTTCAATAAAATGATTTCAAAAAAAGAAACATGTTGGAAACATGATAGATATATTTCACATACCATCAGACTCCAAGGCAGCCTCTTCCTCCTCCATCCCACATGTGACATCAATCTCTGTAAAACATAACATGTTGTGTACACCTTAAGATCAGATATTATAACATATGTTACTGTTGCTCAAATACGCACATCAATGTTGCATTAAAGATATACACACACAAAGTTATGATTTACATCATTTTGATGGAGCATACAAATGACAATAGATTTGTTATTGTCAATAAATCAGAATATTAATGTATTGTTTGTCTTAATGTTAAATTCATAAAAGCATAGTACATAGAACATTTAAGATTTCTCATGTGTGTATCACTTGATGACTGTTGTTAAAAAAAAAAAATTTAAAAAAACATATGTTAGACATCTTATGAATAACAAATGTGTAGAATAATAAAGTAGAAATTATTAATCGCTCAATATAAAAAATAAATATATAATCAGAAGATAAATTCTATGATTTTTTATAATGTTATGCTTCATCGGAATCATGATCATAATATTGATTAGCAATACACCTTCAATTACATATAAATGAGTCAATGGACTTACCAGGAGACCGCAAAGGCGGCTCTATGTCACTGCTGGATTCCTGTGGGCTCCCCACACCAACTCTCTCTATGAATGATATAGATATATATTATTAAACACATTTTGGATATCACTAAATCACATCTGTCTAGAATTTTAACATTAATCAACTTTAAAATGTGAAGAATAGAGCAGTCATTACACCAGAAAATGCTTGATTGAATCAAGGGGATTCTGTAAACATATCTGTATTCAACATATGTTTAATGTCAGACTACATTAGACATCAAATTCATCTCAGATGCTGCTATTGCATATCTAAATATACCCAATGATCAATGTTCTTAACCATTTAAGGACACAGCTTTCACTTAGCTCAATTGTTTTATGACGGAATAATTCCGTCATATGTCCTTAAGAAGTTACAAGAATACACACAAACCACATATTGAGGAGCATCTGTTGACAAATCTAAACAAACATGTGTCACATCGAGCCATTTTTTCAATGTACAGTAATCTTGTTTAGGACACAACACATATTTATCACAATACATAACAAACTTTATTATTACAAATATGTAATCATGGTGCTGTTAGAGTATGCAGATATATATAAAGTAACTCCAACAGATAATTAGATTTATATATCAATAGTTTTTAATAAAAATAATGTAATGATGAATGAATCTATTTTGTCTTAAAGGGACACTGACATGATTAATTTAAATAATTGATTTCTATGTTCAAACTGTAAAAAATGATTTAACATTGACTCCTATTATAATTCGAATGTTGTTCGATATTAATCTTAAAGGCAGATAAGGAATATTGGATTCAATAAATATTGTTTGTTGAAGGTATCCACCAATCATCAATATAAACCCAGGTTGGTCAACAAATATTTAGATGCACATAAACGTACTTTATTTATTTTAAAATACATTTAGCAATAGAATATGTCACATATGATGATAGTATTATATTTTATGTTTATTAATATTGCATACTGTATGTGAAAGACAATATTAATAATTGTAGTTCAGTATCCCTTTAATCTAAAATTAAATAGATTCCACAATGTTGTTGTTTGTTAATGAATTATCTACTCCATATGTTGATGTAATGAATGGTATTGAGCATGCAATTAAAATCAAATATGTTATTTAAGTATATCCGAATAATTATATAATTTTCATCTATTAAATAGACATTACATATAAATATAGAACAATGTGTATTTAGTATGTAATGTTCATTCCATGTTTCTAAGACAAATGTCAATTAAAATGAGACATACCATACTGTGACAAGCCCTGGCTTGAGGATCCAGCAGCCACATCCATATCTGTAATATATTAAATGAGGATTGCATATCATTAATACTAATCATGCCATGTTTAAAATATTTACATTAATAACAAATCAATAGAAAAATATTAATCCTTTGGTAGTCCCATGAGTTAATAGTTTCCGCAATTAAATGAATGATAAATATATCCTGGACTCTTATTTTCAATCAGTTGTGTTGTTTACTGTATCTTTAAGAATATATGCTTGTTATTACATAATCATCAATTGATGGCCATATGTTATAATTTATTAGTATTATTCGTTTTTTATTAGATATAATATTTAAAATAAGAATACTGTATTCTTCACTAATCTAAGATTTTCCATTTAATTTTTAACAACATGTATAAAGCAATGCCACTTTCCGCAAACCCATGTTAACGTGGATGAGAAATGCCATTTTCGCGATCATTGCGCAATGATTCCAAGCGGAATTACGCATCCGTCATTTGACCAACATGTATAAAGCAATGCCACTTTCCGCAAACCCATGTTAACGTGGATGCGAAATTAGATTTCCGCTCTGTGACGCATATTCTGTAGAGCGCAATAAACATCATTCCAATTTCATGTATCACTAATGTAAAATCAGATATCTAAACATCATATGTAGTGTATGTTGTGAGATCTGTATAGGTTTAGTATCTGACTAAATACACATTTTGGATTTTTAACATTATAAATATTATATGAAGTTGGATAATTACCTGGTTCAGATTCTCTATCGGGTCCTCCCAGGCCACCGGACGGAGAAGCATCTGCCCTGTCCCCCGCGTCAGGACTTTCAGATCCCGCAGCTGGGAGGGAAGAAGAGGAGGCCGAGGATGGCGAGGATCTAAATCTTTTGGGGACCCGGAGATTGAGGAGCTCGCATAAAGTCACCTCATAAGGGAGTAGGTACAGTTTCCGCGGGGCCTTTCTTTGGCCCCCTCTTTTACGGGCTTGTACCCAGTCCCTTATGAGGTTGACTTTTTTCGATAAACGCAACCTCATATCTCCGAATCTCCTCATGATCTGATCCTGGGTCCTCTGGACGTCACACACCAATCTAACCGCATTGGTGATAGACTCCCAGAGGGCCTTCTTAACAGGCGCATCTGTCGAGCTCCTCTTGTTCCCAAACAGCTGGGGATAAAAGTCCTTGACGGCGTGGACCAGTGCAGCGCTCTCCTCCTTGGTGAACCTGGGAACTGACATGCCTGCTCGGTTGGCTACTAAATATATTATAATAATATTAATATATAAGACTGCCTGCAGGCATTAGAGAACTGACAAAGATGGCAACGTGTAATGGACTTTTATATGGTGAAGTAAACATGAGATGCACCATGGGACAATTTATCTGTACATCTGATTGGATAAAAGTTTGAAATATTGTTATAATGTCTGTGAGACCATCCTGACTCAAGTTGTGTTTGTGTGATGAACTCTGATTGGCCGTTCCTTAATGTTTCATATCTTAGTAACTTCCTTACACATACCGCTTGGTGGTGCTGTAACTTCATTTTTCATGTAGACTTATTTGTAACTCATGGGCCTGTCATGCGGATATGTGTGACGCAGATTTAATATCCGTGATCCGTGAAATATTAATGATTAAATACTCTTTAAAATCTCATCCTGTCACATTATTAATGTTGTAGACATTTCTCGGTTTAATAACGGTCTGTTTCTTTAATACAAATACACATTTAATATTGTATGTCTTTATTGTTCTTTAAATAAATTGATTGTGAAGTATTGACATTGCTCTATTAAATGTATTTATAATGCACATTGATTGTGTGCTATTGCGTGACATTACACTAATGTTTAAATATGCTAATCTGGTGTTTGAAGATGCGTTTCCCACGCAATATTTATTAATGTTAAAATTCCGGGAAGAATGTCAGTAACTTTGATAATCTGTTTATAAATGTTAAACTACAGCTTTGTTATTCGCAAATAAACCTCGAGCTTGTATTTCTCTGAAGTGCTCATATATGTTATTGTGCAATGGCGTCTTTAGTTTTAAAGAGACATTACAAACAATTGTATCAAATGATCTGTAGAGATAGAAGATTGTTTAGACTTTAAAATGTAAATCATTTTCTCTTAGTATTTATATATCCTCAACATAAGAAATTTAAATGCACATGGTTGAGCCAATCACATAAGGCATCTCTGTGCATCCACCAATCTTCATCTACTGAGCCTATCTCGATATGCTTTTCAAGCAAAGTATGTCAAGATAGGAAGAGAAGTAAATACACTATTTCAAGCTCTTAAAGGGACACTGTCCAAACAAATTTACCATTGGTGATTGAGCATTAAATGTTAATCAACTTTATTATTTAATACGATTATCAAATGTTAAGTTATCTTGTTATGTTTCTTTGAAAATCAATAATGATATTTTATATTACGGACAATTGTTTAATAAAAACCTGGGTTGTCCTTGACGATTGTTGCATCAATTATTCCAAACAATCAAGTTCTGTCCAGAGTACTGAAGCAAATAAATTAGCTATTTACTGCCTTATTTCTAAAGTAATGATAGCAACATCACAATGAGCATTCATAATATGAGACAAGTTTTAAAGTTGATTAAAATAGAATACTCATTCAGAATGTATAAATCATTGTTTTTTTAAATGGCTACCTTTAAGTATATTTTGAGTTCATGTCCCTTTAAATAAACATTTCACAATAATGCTTAATATATCATAAACCTAGGCACCTTCCTTTTGCTAAATGAGTCTAACATATGAGTAAAGCAAATTTAGATTAACTTCTAGATTGTTTTACACACTGACTGAAATATATTTATTAAATGAGGTATTTTTTAGCCTTCAGCGTAGAGGGACATTAAGCTATATGTTATGTATGCATTTTGTATCATAATCTTATATTTGACCAACTTAATATGTTTTGTTATTCAATCATTATATTGTAATTATATATATTCGTGGATTAAATACATCTCTACATAGGCTATTTTGATGCTGATTGTTGTTTGCATATAGATGCCTTATATCATTCACTAAGATATGTGCATTTATTTTTATTTTAACAAGTATATTTAAAGACTGAATGTAATTCTATAGTACATTCTAAATATGTTTAAATTCTTGTATGATATTTGTAACAATGTATACAAAATATACATTTTGAATGACCCCTTTAAGGACCCAAACATATTGTATTTTTATTTAACATTGACAAAATAAACTAAAGGGGAAATTACATTCTATATAGATATTTGATGTCTAACCCAAGAGGTAAGATTGTAATAAATACATAATATTACTAAGTATAGTTAAATGACTCCACTAGAAAATTACATAGATTAACCTGGCATCCAATAACTAATTATTAAATATTATAAAGTTAAATGACCTACCATTTATAAATGTAATAATTGTAAAATATTTTCTAATAATGTTTTGAGATACCTAAGGAAGATACATGATCTTATACAATTCTTTTTACATTCAACAACACTGTCACTTTCATGTAATTGAACCACTTCACCTTATTAAATGTTAAAACAATCATAATATTAATACATATCCTAAATATTTTTAATATATACTTTTTCAATATAAAAGCATTGAAGAATATGACTCCCCAATTAATGTTAAAATATATCTTTTAATATTCTCTGAAGAATTTTATTTTCTACTATTAATGCATTATTTTCTCTTATGCATGTGCTTGTCAAATAGCCAACTACCAGTCATGGGAGTCCAAGTTTTATTTATTTACAGATTATATTGATATATATTAGAATCTGCTAAAAAAAAATTATATATTTAATAGAAAATAAATAAATATTCCATGAAGTCATCAGATGCCAATCTGAAATGACAAATAATAAAAATGGAACAAAGTTAATACACACGTTGTAAAATATTCATAAAATACATTTAAAATCATATGGTGTCTATGCTCTAACTTTGATCAACATTTTTTAAAGATAATCATTACATTCATTTTAAATTAATGAAATACATACACCATTATATTGTTGATTAAAAATAATATTTAAATTTCAAAAATTAAATTTATACATAATAATGTATATCACATGTAAACAATATATGTATGCTGAACATAAATGTAATATTTCATGTCCATTCAAATACCTCTATATCAACTATAATATGTATTCCTTTTTCTGATTGTGATCCCTAAATATCTAATTAAGAACTAAATATGACTAATGTATGTAAGCTACTAATATTCTACAGTCTTCACTAGCATGCATTGGTACACCAACCTGGACAATGCATGGTCTTTGAATGTCAATTCAGGGGTAAACAGTTGATCTTCAATAGGTGTCTTATTCATCAGTTCATTAAATAGAGGACTGGGAAATACCATCTAAAAAAGTAAAATCATCTAAGTGTCTGATTGTGATCCCTAAATATCTAATTAAGAACTAAATATGACTAATGTATGTAAGCTACTAATATTCTACAGTCTTCACTAGCATGCATTGGTACACCAACCTGGACAATGCATGGTCTTTGAATGTCAATTCAGGGGTAAACAGTTGATCTTCAATAGGTGTCTTATTCATCAGTTCATTAAATAGAGGACTGGGAAATACCATCTAAAAAAGTAAAATCATCTAAGTGTCTGATTGTGATCCCTAAATATCTAATTAAGAACTAAATATGACTAATGTATGTAAGCTACTAATATTCTACAGTCTTCACTAGCATGCATTGGTACACCAACCTGGACAATGCATGGTCTTTGAATGTCAATTCAGGGGTAAACAGTTGATCTTCAATAGGTGTCTTATTCATCAGTTCATTAAATAGAGGACTGGGAAATACCATCTACAAAATAGAAAATCATCTAAGTGTCTCCAATAGGATGTCTCCACAGCCTTATTCTATCAAATAGTTTGCACTTACCATGTGAACATGTCTTTGTATGGTTTTCAAGGTCAGCAGAATTTAAATATGCCAGACATGATCCCATTGGTATACTTCAATTTCAATCTTGGCTTTTTCCCCACTGTCAGTCTTGGAAATCTTCACTGTCAGGCTTCAAATTGTTCCCTTTCAGTCTTTATATTAAGTCATCTCCCTAATGTAAGAAATTATATATAAAGATTTCATACAAGTGTGTGAATCAGTTCTGTACCCCTCTCCCACCCCCCATTTCATAATAAATATCTATCACTAGCTTACTAAGCCTGTGTATGAACCTGTGTTATTTTCTATCAAGTGTGAAGATGAGTCATATTGAGCAGAACAAACCTCTGTGTGACATTGAACCATAGTCATTCTAGAGTATCCCTTTCTGATTATGTACATAAGTAATGTGTAAACAAAGTTATATTTTTAAAAATTTATGCCATATTATGTATTTGTGTACAAATCATGCCAGCAACAGTCCATACATTTCTACTTACCATCTGATGTCCTCTATAAAAACCAGGTGGCAAAGACTCGCTATAGGACCCAATGCCCAGAGCATCACCTATATTATGAGAAATAAATATTATTATAACATTTTATCAATACTAACATGTTTGCACAATTCTCTACTTGTCATTTCCCTAGAGTTCACATCTATTGAAAATACTCCAGTGTAACTTCTATTATTTACCGTCTAAAGTGGCGGTTGATGACGTCTGCTCTGACATCAAGTCCCTCGTCCTGGAATTCCCCCTCTAGAACAGGATCATCCTCCTCATCTCTGAGGAGGTCTCTGTCCACCGGGACGGCCTGCAGCATCCCAGCCCGCTGTGCAATATTATGCAGGACGCTACAGGCTACAACGATCTTAGCCACCTTCTTTGGGTTGTACTGGAGTGCTCCTCCAGAACGGTCCAGGCACCTGAATCTCATCTTCAGGAGCCCGAACATCCTTTCAACCACCGCCCTGGTTCTCTTATGAGCCCTATTGTAGCGCTCCTCAGACACATCAGTTGGGCTACGCAAGGGGGTAATGAGCCAAGGCCGGCTCATGTACCCAGAATCACCTATAAATTTAGAACAGAACATAATTCAAACAGAATACTTAAACTAGTATATTGTTGTATAAATATATTTTTTAAAAACCATAATCCATATTAAAAGTTGTCAGAAACATAAAAAAAAAAAAAAAAATTATATCTAAATCTGTATCTAGCCATTTCATCGAAGACATGCTACATATGCGTATTTCTCCTAAACCAAACCTTGTGTAAAATGCTAACTACATGTTTACATTGCATTCTCTATATGAACACTTAAGGTAAGACATGCTACATATCTGCATTTCAATAAAACTAGACATTAGCAGAAATAGACAATGACAGGGTTAAATTGAATGAGATAATATCTTGCCATTTCATCTAAGACATGCTACATATGCGTATTTCTCCTAAACCAAACCTTGTGTAAAATGCTAACTACATGTTTACATTGCATTCTCTATATGAACACTTAAGGTAAGACATGCTACATATCTGCTTTTCAATAAAAATAGACATTAGCAGAAAAATACAATGACAGGGTTAAATTGCATGAGATAATATCTTGCCATTTCATCTAAGACATGCTACATATGCGTATTTCTCCTAAACCAAACCTTGTGTAAAATGCTAACTACATGTTTACATTGCATTCTCTATATGAACACTTAAGGTAAGACATGCTACATATCTGCATTTCAATAAAAATAGACATTAGCAGAAAAAGACAATGACAGGGTTAAATTGCATGAGATAATATATTGCCATTTCATCTAAGACATGCTACATATGCGTATTTCTCCTAAAACAAACCTTGTGTAAAATGCTAACTACATGTTTACATTGCATTCTCTATCTGAACACTTAAGGTAAGACATGCTACATATCTGCATTTCAATAAAAATAGACATTAGCGTCGGTAAATAACAAATGGTTAAATTTAATCCTATAGCTGAACATGACGCTAACAGTTAAAAAATACAGGGGCAATTGTCAAAATAATTAACCATGTTGTGCACAAATACTCACCAACGAGATAACCAGGGGGCATTTGTCTTTCCTCAAACTGTCTCCACAGGGACGACAGAGAGAGGATGCGGGCATCATGACAAGCACCTCCAAAATTCGCATACACATGCATAATCCTCATCCGTGCGTCACAAACATACTGCACGTTGAGGCTATGAAAATGTTTGCGATTTCTGAAGGGCAAGTCATCAATTGGAGCACGCAGCGCAATGTGGGTACAATCAATGGCTCCCAAGACATTGGGCAATTGAGCAATATCAAAGAATTCCCGCTTCAGGCGCCTCCAATCACCATCATTCTGTGGGAATCCTATGTATTGCTTACTGATACGTACCATGGCGTTCAGAAAGTTATCAAACACCCCAGAGAATGTACCTTGAGCCAGGCCATGCATGTACAGTTCTCCGGATTGAAAACTCCCGGAGGCCAGGACGTATAGACAGCTTAGCATCTTACTCATGGGGGGAACAGCAGTCCTTATTTGTATACGTGGCTCCAAATGAGGTTTAAGAAGCTCGTAAAGGCCAATGAGCTGTTCGCGATCGAGCCGATACTTATCAAAAACCTCAAAGTCACTCATGTTTTCCAAGGTGGGTCTCACCCTGTAGACACGAGGACCTCGAACCAGACGACCCCTTCGTCTCGGTCTGAGCCGCCGAGGCTGCCTGATTCGACCAACAGCTAGTTCGCCAATAGCACCACCAGCAGCGTCTACCATGTCATCGTCATCCATCTTTCAAAACAGCGTAACAAGGTAAGCACTTGATCTGATGTGGATCACAAGTGATGCATTGGCCATGTTGTTTGGGGGATTTATAGTACAATTAGTCCAATGGTAGTGAGTTTGTAATGATTGCTGATTGTATTCACCTGTTTGTATGTGAGCGGCGCGAATGCTTTCACAGTGGGCGTTTATTTGTTGTTTGCTGAAATGTTAGTTTCAAACAATGATTCTCAATGTGAAAGTGTCAAATATCACACATACAGTGCATGTTTGTAATGTTTGTTCATATGCGTAATCAATATTTCCTAAACGCGATGTTATAGTAACAAGCACACGTCCAGGCTAACATGAATGAAAGTGCATAGTTGTGTATAATGTGCATCGAATGTGATCGATCAATGTTGCTGCAATATTGTTTGTAAATGATAAAGGAACATCTGCCATCTGTAGGATTGTATATATAAGTTATTGCCGAGCTGTCAATATTGTATGCGTCCCTTTAAAATCGCAATAATAATTCAGAACTTCCCGTCTGCCATCTGTAGTATTATATATATAAGTGATTGCCGAGCTGTCAATATTGTACGCGTCCCTTTAAAATCGCAATAATAATTCCGAACTTCCCGTCTGCCATCTGTAGTATTGTATATATAAGTGATTGCCGAGCTGTAATATATTGTACGCGTCCCTTTCAAATCGCAATAATAATTCCGAAATTCCCGTCTGCCATCTGTAGTATTGTATATATAAGTGATTGCCGAGCTGTCAATATTGTATGCGTCCCTTTCAAATGGCACTAATACTGAATAACTTCCGGCTGTCATCTGTAGTATTGTATATATAAGTGATTGCCGAGATGTCAATATTGTATGCGTCCCTTTCAAATGGCACTAATACTGAATAACTTCCGGCTGTCATCTGTAGTATTGTATATATAAGTGATTGCCGAGATGTGAATATTGTACGCGTCCCTTTCAAATCGCACTAATACTGAATAACTTCCGGCTGTCATCTGTAGTATTGTATATATAAGTGATTGCCGAGATGTGAATATTGTACGCGTCCCTTTCAAATCGCACTAATACTGAATAACTTCCGGCTGTCATCTGTAGTATTGTATATATAAGTGATTGCCGAGATGTGAATATTGTACGCGTCCCTTTAAAATCGCAATAATAATTCCGAACTTCCCGTCTGTCATCTGTAGTATTATATATATAAGTGATTTTCGATCTGACGATATTGTATGCGTCCCATAAAAATTGCACGAATACTGAATAACTTCCGGCTGTCATCTGTAGTATTATATATATAATTGATGTGCGATCTGACAATATTTCTGAATTGTCCCATTGAAATCTCCATAATAATGCTGTTCAAAAGTGTGTTTTACGTATATGTTGTATTGTAGTATTGAGTGTTAAAGTTCCTAAAGGGGCGGTACAGTGGTGAATCTGTGATGTGTATGGTTGAATCTTGTAATGACGTCATGATATTATTAACCTGCCTATGTAGTTGTGAAATCCTCATTGTGTTGTTGTATTGTGCTACATTGTTATTGTGTGCTGAATAAAATCTAAATGTGTGCTTTGTGGTTGCGTGATGGGTGATGCGTGTTATGTACATGTACGTATATATTGTGATTGTGTCCCACATATGCTGACTTCTATATAGCGGTCTGGCATTGTTGTTCGTTCCCATAAAGTGACATCTGTAATCTGGTGTAATGATGTTCTTGTTGTAGGTAATTCCTAATGGTTTCTGGTGATGGAATCATGATGTTAAAAGTACAGTAAAATCCATATGTTGTGTTTTGTGATTCCTCGAGAGAATGTAATGTGTTTTTCCCCCATCATTTGAATGCACATGTATGAGTGAATGTTAAAAGTAATGTATGTGCATCCATGAGTGATCATGTGTTAAGCCTATGTAGATATGCAGTTGCTGCAAGCATATGAGTTGAATAACAGAAATGCAATAATAAAGGTAAATGAGAGATGTTTCCCATTGTGTAGTGTTTGTGAATCCAGAAATGTGTATTGAATTTTATTTTAATTGTAAATGTAATTTTATTGAAATAATAATGTGTTACTAGTGATGGGGATTTGTAGTTGATGTAATCTAAAAGTGTTAAAAATATTTATGGTGTGGTGAATATTTAATATTAAAAAACATAAATCCACCATAGGGAAATAGTCATTTCTTGATCTATTTATCATAGCTGGGTCTAACGCATAAAAGCATGTATTTTCTAGCGCTGGTATTTGGAGTTTTTCCGTCTACGCTATTTGCGTGCGTTAGGGAAATGAGGGTTTCGCGTGCACGAGCACGTCTTCCCAATAGAAGTCAATGGAGGCTCCAAAGATTTCTATATTTTTTTTTCTAAGACTGGTTTTCCTCGTAAAGTGAGTGACGTCATGAGCTTGTGTGAAAAAGTAACTAAATCGTGTTCTTTTTGTAATAAATAAATATTTTGTGTATGTAATGTGGTGTATATTGTTTGTATGCATCGATGAGTGTATGTTTGTGATAATGTTATTCGTTAGATGTAGGTATATGAGGGTCTTTTCCCGTATGTCCATGTAAGTCAATGGGAAAATGGATTTGTGTGGATTTTTTTCAAACACCCGAGATCTCGCAACTTTAATCCTTTGTATTTTAAAGAAAAAATAACAATTCCGAAAAATAAAGATAGTGTTGTGTTTGTATGAGTGTAAGTGTACTTTGTGTAATATTTGTTTTGTGATTCGTGGATGTTTTTTTGTGCGGTATATGTTTACTACTGGGTCTGAGGTGGCGGTAGAAAGTTGAGCGTTAGGTGTATTTTGAGTCGCGGTAAATAAACTCTAAATACCGGAGTGCGTAAAAAACCCGCGTTAGGAGCCTCTAACGCTGGTTTTGACGGCTACCGCCGAACTCTAAATCTAGGCCTAAGTTAGTTAAAGCTTGCCAGGTCAGAATACTTATTCCTGATAGATGGAGGATGACTGGAAGGAATCCTGTCCTGGAAAGGAGAGCTGAGAATGGTACAGCTTACTCGAGCAGCGATGAGAGTTTCACCTTGCAGGTATGAGAATGAGGCTTGGTACTCAGGTGTTCATAGGAACGGATCAGAATAACTAAGCAATGATGCTTAGTTGTTCTAACTATTTAAAGGGGAATTACCCAATCAGCAGAAAGAATGAATTAAAGGCACAGTAACCCTTACAGGACCCCCCGCTCAAGGACGCTGTTCCACAGCGGTAGGACGAGGTCTGTCGGGGTGACGGCGATGAAATGAAGAAATTAACCTGGGAGCATTGACACTGGACGCAGGTTCCCAAGAATCCTCATCGGAAGTGAAATTCTTCCAGTGAATAAGATACTGTAGGGCACCCTGGCGCAACCTGGAGTCCAGAATGGACTGAACTTCGAACTCATCTGGATCGAGGAGAAGTGGAGGAGGAGGTTGTAGAATGTTGGATACTCTTTGCTCCTTATAAGGTTTCAAAAGTGACACATGTATAGTTGGGTGAATACGGAGGGTATCAGGAAGTTCGAGAGTGACATCGTTTTGATTTACTACTCCCTTAATGCGATAGGGTCCGATGAAAAGACTTGCCAGTTTTTTACTGGGTAGCTGTAGCTTTAAGTTTTTTGTGAACAACCAAACCTTTTCCCCAATAGAGTAATTTGGTGGGGATCTTCTGCGCAAATCATAAAACTTCTTTTGTGTAGCTTGTGAGTTCTCAATATTTTGAGTGAATTGTGTAACTCATCCACCAAAGGAAAATTTAAATCGTCATTTGAATCCAGAAGAAAGGACGGATGGTATCCATAATTAGCATAAAAAGGTGTAAGTTTTGTTGAGGAATTTACAGAATTATTATATGCGAACTCAGCAGTGGATATGAAGTCAATCCAATTGTTTTGATGGAAAGAACAGAAACATCTTATGTATTGTTCCAACCACTGATTTACACGTTCTGCCTGACCATTGGTTTGTGGATGGAATGATGTAGAGAATCTATGATCTATTTGAGTGAGATCACATAATTTCGACCAGAACCTAGAGTTAAACTGAGTACCTCTATCTGTTGTGAGGATAGAAGAATTCCGTGTAATTTTACGATGTTGTCTAAGAACAGTTGTGATGTTTCAGCCGAGGTCGGCAATTTGTGATAAGGTAGGAAATGGGCCATTTTCATGAAAATGTCTACTACCACAAAAATTGTAGTTTGATTTTTTGATGGAGGTAAATCAACGATGAAGTCCATCGAAAGATGTTGCCATGGTTTGGTGGGTATAGGAAGTGACATGAGTAATCCATAGGGAGGTTTTCTCTCTGGTTTGGACGTGTTGCATATGATGCAAGTTTGAATGTGTTGTTGAACACTCTCTCTCATCTTTGGCCACCAAAAAGACCTCTTAAGTAACTCAAGAGTGCGTTGGATTCCTGGATGTCCAGAGAGGGGAGTATCGTGGTGGTTTTGTAAAAGTGTTAGTCTCAGTGAAACAGGTACATAGATCCTACCTTTGTGATAATAAATTCCAGACTTGTTTTGATAAGTAGAATGATCTTGATCGGTTTCTTGACTGGTATGCCTTTTTAGATTTGATATAAAGGTGTCAGTGAAACCAATGAAATGATGTTTGGGTATGATCTCAGTAGGATGGTCTTGGGGATCAGGTTTTTGAGGTAACCTTGAAAGAGCGTCTGCTTTTCCGTTCTTATTTGCTGGTCTGTAAATAATGTTAAATGAAAACCTAGAAAAGTAGAGGCTCCAACGAACTTGTCTTGCAGATAAAGTTTTGTTTGATTGTAAATATTGGAGATTTTTATGGTCGGTATAAATTTTGATAGGATGTTTTGTACCTTCCAGAAGATGTCTCCAGTATTCAAGAGCCTGTTTTATAGCGAGAAGTTCTTTGTCTCCGATAGGATAATTCCTCTCTGCTGGAGTCATAACTTTGGAATAATAAGAGATGGGGTGAATTGGACTATTTAGATCCATTTGTTGAGATAATACAGCCCCAATTGCGAAGTCTGAGGAATCGACTTCTAAGATATAATAGAACGAAGGATTTGGAAATGTCAGAATGGGAGCAGTAGTAAAAAGATTTTTCAAAGTTTTAAATGCTACTTCAGCTTCTGGAGTCCATTGAAATGGAATAGATATACTGGTCAATTTTGTCAGAGGTTTTGCAACTTTAGAGAAATCTCTAATAAATTTTCTGTAATAGTTTGAGAACCCTAAGAACCTCTGTAGGTCCTTCCTTGTCTTAGGTATTTCCCAAGTGGAGACAGCCTCGACCTTTTCTTGTTGCATTTCTATGCCAGTTGGGGATAAATTGTATCCCAGAAAAGTTACTTTGTCGGTATGGAAAAGACATTTTTCAGGTTTCGCATATAGTTTATGTAATCTTAAACGTCGGAGTACTTCTGTCACATGTTCTACGTGGTCAGTATAATTTTTTGAATAGATTAAAATGTCATCCAAATATATAACAACACTAGTATCCAGAAGATCGTGAAAGATATCGTTAATAAAGTGCTGAAAAGTGGCAGGGGCATTACATAACCCGAATGGCATAACGAGGTATTCATATAAGCCGTATCGGGTCCTGAATGCCGTTAGCCACTCATGCCCTTCTTTAATCCTGATGAGGTTGAAGGCTCCTCTTAAATCCAATTTGGTGTATATGGTGGCTTCTGACAGACGCTCAATGAGCTCTGGTATGAGCGGTAGGGGATAACGATTTTTGATTGTTACCTTGTTTAATTGTCGGTAGTCGATAATGGGTCTGATAGTGGAATCTTTATTACGCACAAAGAAAATGCCAGCTCCTGCTGGTGAAGTAGATGGTCTGATAAACCCCTTCCTGAGGTTTTCTTCAAGGTAAGCCTTAAGATGTTCAAGTTCCGGCTGACTGAGAGGATAAAGGTGACCAAATGGGATGGATGCTCCAGGCTGTAGATCGATGGGACAGTCATACTGTCTGTGGGGTGGTAGGTTTTCAGCTTCTGTCTTGCTGAAAACATCCCGGAATGTTGAATACTCCAAAGGAATCAGAGAATCTGTTGAATCACTTTTTAGACAATTTTGATTTTTGAAACAATGATTACTACAGAAATGTGAGTTAAACTTAATATGTGCAGGTGACCATTGTATAACTGGATTATGTTTTTGTAACCAATTAATACCTAATACTACAGGATAGTTAGGAGAGGGTAGGACATCGAATGAAATTAATTCGCTATGACCTAATGAGGACATGTGAATAGGTATAGTTTGATGTGTAACAGAACCTGTAGTTATGGGTGAACCATCAATCACACGGACAAAGATAGGTTTTGTTTTGCGAATAAGGGGGATTTTATTGGATTTAACAATTTGTAAATCTATAAAGTTGCCGTAGGCTCCTGAATCTATAATCCCATCAATCGTCAGATGTCTTTGATCCCACTGTAGAGAGAGGGACAGAGTGAAATAGGCTGAGTTAAGTACATTCAGTATTGTAGAACAAGTAGAAACAGACTTACTGCGTTTGTTCTTTTGAAGGACAGGGCAGTCATGGACGGTATGTTGAGGGTTTGCACAGTACATGCATAAGGATTTTATCCTACGTCGAAGTCTTTCTTCAGGTGTGAGCGGACCTCGGGCTATACCTATCTCCATAGGTTGTTCAGCCGCTTTTGAGGTTGTAGGTATATCTCGTGAGCTTTGTCCCGGAAACACTTTTGGACGAACATCAGAGTTAAATCGTTCAGCACGTCTTTCACGTAGTCTGCGATCTAACAGTGTGGCCGTTCTCATTAATGCTTCAAGAGTCTTAGGCAATTCGACTCTGGCAAGCTCATCCTTGAGACTATCAGCAAGACCCAGTCTGAATTGGTTGCGAAGTGCAACTTGGCTCCATTGGGAGTCAGATGCATATAGCTTAAAGTCAGCGACATAGTCCTCGACTGACCTTTTACCCTGTTTAAAATTCCTCATAGAGGATTCTGCAGTTAATTGCACATATTTGTCTTGATATAGGTTATCAAGTGCATCAAAGAATTCCTCCAGTGAACCCAGTAGCGGATCTTCTGTCTCACACAGGTTATCCGCCCATGAGCGGGGTTCACCTTTCATGAATGATATAATACTCAGAACCTTGACCCTCTCAGTTGGGTATGTTCTGGGTTTTAGTTGAAACAAAAGTTGACAGGAATTTTTGAACTGTCTATAGAATTTACGGTTACCAGAAAAAGGTTCAGGTAACATAACTTGAGGTTCTGGGTTATTCTCCTGGTGTGTAGATCTAAGGCTTAATGAATCTCTTATAATAGCCCTTAGTGATTGATTCTCAATTTGTACATCATGGACTGCTTGTGCAAGTTGATCAACTTTCTGAGACAAGTTATAAACAATTTGTGGAATATCTGTTGGTTCCAATTCCATTTTTAGGCTTAGTTATTATGTAAGGTTTATCCAATAAAGGAACACAATTACAGATATTGTTTATAATGTTATGTAAGGTAACAAGTTAAGGATGATTTTATAATATGTATGTCTCACTGCTGGTAATGAATACCCAATAACTGTAAGGCAATCTGATCCAGCAGTGAATTTATCTAGAATGATTGTGAATAAAAAACCAAACTTAATGTGGTTTAATAAGTTAATGAGTTAAATTAGAATATACAGCACAATTATTATGTAGTAGAAAAAAGGACTAATCATCAGAAAATGAGAGGCAAGAGGAAATTCACTATTGTGATAAACTACTGAGGAGAACAATATTTGCAGAGGAATCTTTGATAATCACAATATGTTATAAGTAGAAGGCTGAGACAAGATTTATCAATACTACGAATAGCAAATAAGTTAATGAATGTTATTTCCCAATTACGTAAGGCACTTGAGAGATTAGTCACATTTACTACCTTTTCCCATAGAGAGTTCTCCCTTTCGCCTGTCAGCAATGCGGTATTGTGCTGAGCTGAGATGCTGATTAGCGTTAACCGGAAGTTCCGGTTTCAGTCCGGTGGAATTCTGGGAGCTGTAGTTCAAATGCAGGAAAGATTAGTAATAACGAAGAACGGGTAAATACTTGCTGTAGAAAGATTAAGTTAGTTAAAGCTTGCCAGGTCAGAATACTTATTCCTGATAGATGGAGGATCACTGGAAGGAATCCTGTCCTGGAAAGGAGAGCTGAGAATGGTACAGCTTACTCGAGCAGCGATGAGAGTTTCACCTTGCAGGTATGAGAATGAGGCTTGGGACTCAGGTGTTCATAGGAACGGATCAGAATAACTAAGCAATGATGCTTAGTTGTTCTAACTATTTAAAGGGGAATTACCCAATCAGCAGAAAGAATGAATTAAAGGCACAGTAACCCTTACAGCTACCCAGTCGGGGTAGGTGGTGTCTGTCACAACTGTTTGGCAGTGGTGGGATGCTTCCTTCTACCTGGGACATCCAAACTACCAACTAAGTCCTCTTCGGATGGAGCAGTGGTACTCTGGTCTTAAAATAAGTACCCTTAATGATCTGCTGGAGGTTCAGGGGCAAGTGGCCAATAACAAGTCTAAGGCAGCGATCATCGCCAAACTGATGGAAGGCGATCGAGCCAGTGATCAAGCTAGTCAGCCTGGCAGTAGCCGAGGCAGTCACCAGCCCAGCGAAGCATCTATGGCAGAGACAAAAATGTCTTAGATCCAGCGGGAGGTCCGGTGGCAACTGGCGATCTATGAGATCACCCCACCACAGAAGATTATCACCCAGATAATTGCAGATGCTACCCAATGATGGAGGTACAGAAAGCTATGGGGGGAGCAGCACTGGTGGATCCGAACCCTCCTCCCCCCCTAAGAAGTTACCTCATGGAGGGGGAGTGAGCTGTCCGTGACGTATTGCGACGTCAGTGCGGAAGCACGTCTCGTAGCAGAGGTGGAGCTCGGGAGAGTAGCAGCACAGTAACCAAGTGCTGCAGTGGCAGACTCAACCGATGCCGACACAGAGCGTGTCAGAAATACCTCAGATGGTGGCTGCAACTCTGAAGAGCAGCTAGGAAGAGGCGGATGGCGTAATGGCTGGCGGTTATCTGCAGTAGCCGGCCAAACACAGGCTTCGTAGCCTCTGTAGCTGTACAGTGGCGGAAGAATCTCCTGTAAAGGAGGAGTAGGAGGCATATGACATCAAGAGGCCTCCTTTGCGACCTAAACCCCCAGAGTGGCTGTCAAGAAGGCACATGTAAGTAAATCATCTTTTTATGATTTAGAAACAACACATGTAGTGCCCAGCCGAAATAGCAGAAACACAAGGGAAGGAGGAGGGGAAAGTAAAAATTATTTAAACTTAACACCTCTTTGAACGTGAACTGAGGATCAGACTTGGCTTTATTGCACATCAAATATCCCTCTTATTTGCTCCCGGACATCCGGGTTATCATTTGTGTTATTTGGACATTAAAGATACTAAAGAAGGAGAGGGGAATTGCGGTTCAAGAAGGGATACGCAGTTTAAAAGTCAATCTCCATATAATCATTACAAGTTTATCGCAATTAAGAACACCTGCACGCAAGGAGCAAGTCAGTTTGCTTTTAAGAGCAGGAGGCAAACTTAAAGTAGTTTGTATATCATTGAACCACCTTTTATACTGGTCTTCCCACTTAAGTTATGGGCTTTTTTTAAAAAAAAATAGCTAAAACAAGAAGAAGAAATTGACGCCTAGATTTAGAGTTTTGCGGCCAAAGGGGTGCGTTAGCTACGCATGCTTTTTTTCCCCCGCACCTTTTAAATACCGCTGGTATTCAGAGTTCACAAAATGGCTTGGTTTTTAGTGCGTTAGGCTACAAAAAGGGAGCGTAGAGCATAATTTAACGCCACTGCAACTCTAGATACCAGCGGTGCTTACGGACGCGGCCAGCCTCAAAAACGTGCTCGTGCATGATTCCCCCATAGAAAACAATGGGGCTGTTTGAGCTGAAAAAAAAACCTAACACCTGCAAAAAGCCGCGTTCAGCTCCTAACGCAGCCCCATTGTTTCCTATGGGGAAACACTTCCTACGTCTGCACCTAACACTCTAACATGTACCCCGAGTTTAAACACCCCTAACCTTACACTTATTAACCCCTAATCTGCCAACCCCGCTATCGCTGACCCCTGCATATTATTTTTAACCCCTAATCTGCCGCTCTGTACACCCCCGCCACCTACATTATCCCTATGTACCCCTAATCTGCTGCCCCTAACACCGCCGACCCCTATATTATATTTATTAACCCTAATCTGCCGCCCCCAACGTCGCCTCCACCTAACTACACTTATTAACCCCTAATCTGCCGACCGGACCTGAGCGCTACTATAATAAATGTATTAACCCCTAATCCGCCTCACTCCCGCCTCAATAAGCCTATAAGAAATAGTATTAACCCCTAATCTGCCCTCCCTAACATTGCCGACACCTAACTTCAAGTATTAACCCCTAATCTGCCGACAGGAGCTCACCGCTACTCTAATAAATTTATTAACCCCTAAAGCTAAGTCTAACTTTAACCCTAACACCCCCCTAAATTAAATATAATTTAAATCTAACGAAATAAATTAACTCTTATTAAATAAATTATTCCTATTTAAAGCTAAATACTTACCTGTAAAATAAACCCTAATATAGCTACAATATAAATTATAATTATATTGTAGCTATTTTAGGATTAATATTTATTTTACAGGCAACTTTGTAATTATTTTAACCAGGTACAATAGCTATTAAATAGTTAAGAACTATTTAATAGTTACCTAGTTAAAATAATTACAAAATTACCTGTAAAATAAATCCTAACCTAAGTTACAATTAAACCTAACACTACACTATCAATAAATTAATTAAATAAAATACCTACAATTATCTACAATTAAACCTAACACTACACTATCAATAAATAAATTAAATTCAATTCCTACAAATAAATACAATTAAATAAACTAACTAAAGTACAAAAAATAAAAAAGAACTGTTACAAAAAATAAAAAAATATTTACAAACATTAGAAAAAAATTACAACAATTTTAAACTAATTACACCTACTCTGAGCCCCCTATTAAAATAACAAAGACCCCCAAAATAAAAAAATGCCCTACCCTATTCTAAATTACAAAAGTTCAAAGCTCTTTTACCTTACCAGCCCTTAAAAGGGCCCTTTGCGGGGCAATCCCCAAAAAATTAAGCTCTTTTGCCTGTAAAAAAACACATAAAATACCCCCCCCCAACATTACAACCCACCACCCATACCGACCCCTATATTATATTTATTAACCCTAATCTGCCGCCCCCAACGTCGCCTCCACCTAACTACACTTATTAACCCCTAATCTGCCGACCGGACCTGAGCGCTACTATAATAAATGTATTAACCCCTAATCCGCCTCACTCACGCCTCAATAAGCCTATAAGAAATAGTATTAACCCCTAATCTGCCCTCCCTAACATTGCCGACACCTAACTTCAAGTATTAACCCCTAATCTGCCGACAGGAGCTCACCGCTACTCTAATAAATTTATTAACCCCTAAAGCTAAGTCTAACTTTAACCCTAACACCCCCCTAAATTAAATATAATTTAAATCTAACGAAATAAATTAACTCTTATTAAATAAATTATTCCTATTTAAAGCTAAATACTTACCTGTAAAATAAACCCTAATATAGCTACAATATAAATTATAATTATATTGTAGCTATTTTAGGATTAATATTTATTTTACAGGCAACTTTGTAATTATTTTAACCAGGTACAATAGCTATTAAATAGTTAAGAACTATTTAATAGTTACCTAGTTAAAATAATTACAAAATTACCTGTAAAATAAATCCTAACCTAAGTTACAATTAAACCTAACACTACACTATCAATAAATTAATTAAATAAAATACCTACAATTATCTACAATTAAACCTAACACTACACTATCAATAAATAAATTAAATACAATTCCTACAAATAAATACAATTAAATAAACTAACTAAAGTACAAAAAATAAAAAAGAACTGTTACAAAAAATAAAAAAATATTTACAAACATTAGAAAAAAATTACAACAATTTTAAACTAATTACACCTACTCTGAGCCCCCTATTAAAATAACAAAGACCCCCAAAATAAAAAAATGCCCTACCCTATTCTAAATTTCAAAAGTTCAAAGCTCTTTTACCTTACCAGCCCTTAAAAGGGCCCTTTGCGGGGCATGCCCCAAAAAATTAAGCTCTTTTGCCTGTAAAAAAACACATAAAATACCCCCCCCCCAACATTACAACCCACCACCCATACCGACCCCTATATCATATTTATTAACCCTAATCTGCCGCCCCCAACGTCGCCTCCACCTAACTACACTTATTAACCCCTAATCTGCCGACCGGACCTGAGCGCTACTATAATAAATGTATTAACCCCTAATCCGCCTCACTCACGCCTCAATAAGCCTATAAGAAATAGTATTAACCCCTAATCTGCCCTCCCTAACATTGCCGACACCTAACTTCAAGTATTAACCCCTAATCTGCCGACAGGAGCTCACCGCTACTCTAATAAATTTATTAACCCCTAAAGCTAAGTCTAACTTTAACCCTAACACCCCCCTAAATTAAATATAATTTAAATCTAACGAAATAAATTAACTCTTATTAAATAAATTATTCCTATTTAAAGCTAAATACTTACCTGTAAAATAAACCCTAATATAGCTACAATATAAATTATAATTATATTGTAGCTATTTTAGGATTAATATTTATTTTACAGGCAACTTTGTAATTATTTTAACCAGGTACAATAGCTATTAAATAGTTAAGAACTATTTAATAGTTACCTAGTTAAAATAATTACAAAATTACCTGTAAAATAAATCCTAACCTAAGTTACAATTAAACCTAACACTACACTATCAATAAATTAATTAAATAAAATACCTACAATTATCTACAATTAAACCTAACACTACACTATCAATAAATAAATTAAATACAATTCCTACAAATAAATACAATTAAATAAACTAACTAAAGTACAAAAAATAAAAAAGAACTGTTACAAAAAATAAAAAAATATTTACAAACATTAGAAAAAAATTACAACAATTTTAAACTAATTACACCTACTCTGAGCCCCCTATTAAAATAACAAAGACCCCCAAAATAAAAAAATGCCCTACCCTATTCTAAATTTCAAAAGTTCAAAGCTCTTTTACCTTACCAGCCCTTAAAAGGGCCCTTTGCGGGGCATGCCCCAAAAAATTAAGCTCTTTTGCCTGTAAAAAAACACATAAAATACCCCCCCCCCAACATTACAACCCACCACCCATACCGACCCCTATATTATATTTATTAACCCTAATCTGCCGCCCCCAACGTCGCCTCCACCTAACTACACTTATTAACCCCTAATCTGCCGACCGGACCTGAGCGCTACTATAATAAATGTATTAACCCCTAATCCGCCTCACTCCCGCCTCAATAAGCCTATAAGAAATAGTATTAACCCCTAATCTGCCCTCCCTAACATTGCCGACACCTAACTTCAAGTATTAACCCCTAATCTGCCGACAGGAGCTCACCGCTACTCTAATAAATTTATTAACCCCTAAAGCTAAGTCTAACTTTAACCCTAACACCCCCCTAAATTAAATATAATTTAAATCTAACGAAATAAATTAACTCTTATTAAATAAATTATTCCTATTTAAAGCTAAATACTTACCTGTAAAATAAACCCTAATATAGCTACAATATAAATTATAATTATATTGTAGCTATTTTAGGATTAATATTTATTTTACAGGCAACTTTGTAATTATTTTAACCAGGTACAATAGCTATTAAATAGTTAAGAACTATTTAATAGTTACCTAGTTAAAATAATTACAAAATTACCTGTAAAATAAATCCTAACCTAAGTTACAATTAAACCTAACACTACACTATCAATAAATTAATTAAATAAAATACCTACAATTATCTACAATTAAACCTAACACTACACTATCAATAAATAAATTAAATACAATTCCTACAAATAAATACAATTAAATAAACTAACTAAAGTACAAAAAATAAAAAAGAACTGTTACAAAAAATAAAAAAATATTTACAAACATTAGAAAAAAATTACAATTTTAAACTAATTACACCTACTCTGAGCCCCCTATTAAAATAACAAAGACCCCCAAAATAAAAAAAATGCCCTACCCTATTCTAAATTACAAAAGTTCAAAGCTCTTTTACCTTACCAGCCCTTAAAAGGGCCCTTTGCGGGGCATGCCCCAAAAAATTAAGCTCTTTTGCCTGTAAAAAAAACATACAATACCTCCCCCCCAACATTACAACCCACCACCCACATACCCCTACTCTAACCCAAACCCCCCTTAAATAAACCTAACACTAAGCCCCTGAAGATCTTCCTACCTTATCTTCACCTCGCCGAGTATCACCGATCGGTCCTGGCTCCGAAATCTTCATCCAACCCAAGCGGGGGCTGGCGATCCATAATCCTGCGGCTGAAGAGGTCCAGAAGAGGCTCCAAAGTCTTCATCCTATCCGGGAAGAAGAGGCGATCCAGACCGGCAACCATCTTGATCCAAGCGGCATCTTCTATCTTCATCCGATGAGGAATGGCTCCATCGTGAAGACCTCCAGCGCGGATCAATCTTCTTCCTCCGACGTCCAACTAAAGAATGACGGTTCCTTTAAGGGACGTCATCCAAGATGGCGTCCCTCGAATTCCGATTGGCTGATAGGATTCTATCAGCCAATCGGAATTAAGGTAGGAAAATTCTGATTGGCTGATGGAATAAGCCAATCAGAATCAAGTTCAATCCGATTGGCTGATCCGATCAGCCAATCAGATTGAGCTCGCATTCTATTGGCTGATCGGAACAGCCAATAGAATGCAAGCTCAATCTGATTGGCTGATTGGATCAGCCAATCGGATTAAACTTGATTCCTTAATTCCGATTGGCTGATAGAATCCTATCAGCCAATCGGAATTCGAGGGACGCCATCTTGGATTACGTCCCTTAAAGGAACCTTCATTCGGCGAGTAGGCGTCGGTTGAAGAGGTTGGATCCGCGTCGGTTGGAAAGAAGATGGCTCCGCTCCGCTCCAGAAGAAAGAAGATTGAAGATGCGGCTTGATAGAAGACTTCATCCCGATGATGGACATCCGACTTCAGCCCGATGATGGATTTCTTCAGCCGCCGCTTGGATCCAGACTTCAGCCCGAGGATGGACGTCACCCTTCAGCCCCCCGCTTGGGCTTGGATCAACACTTCCGAGGCTTGGATCAAGGCTTCCGAGGACGGATCGGTGAACCTGGTATGGTGAAGATAAGGTAGGAAGATCTTCAGGGGCTTAGTGTTAGGTTTATTTAAGGGGGGTTTGGGTTAGATTAGGGGTATGTGGGTGGTGGGTTGTAATGTTGGGGGGGGGGGTATTGTATGTGTTTTTTTTACAGGCAAAAGAGCTGAATTCTTTGGGGCATGCCCCGCAAAGGGCCCTGTTCAGGGCTGGTAAGGTAAAAGAGCTTTGAACTTTTTTAATTTAGAATAGGGTAGGGCATTTTTTTATTTTGGGGGCTTTGTTATTTTATTAGGGGGCTTAGAGTAGGTGTAATTAGTTTAAAATTGTTGTAATATTTTTCTAATGTTTGTAAATATTTTTTTATTTTTTGTAACTTAGTTCTTTTTTATTTTTTGTACTTTAGTTAGTTTATTTCATTGTATTTATTTGTAGATATTGTATTTTATTAATTTATTGATAGTGTAGTGTTAGGTTTAATTGTAGATAATTGTAGGTATTGTATTTAATTAATTTATTGCTAGTGTAGTGTTAGGTTTAATTGTAACTTAGCTTAGGATTTATTTTAGAGATGATTTTGTAATTATTTGAACTATTTTAGCTATTAAATAGTTCTTAACTATTTAATAGCTATTGTACCTGGTTAAAATAAATACAAAGTTACCTGTAAAATAAATATAAATCCTAAAATAGCTACAATATAATTATTATTTATAATGTAGCTATATTAGGGTTTATTTTACAGGTAAGTATTTAGCTTTAAATAGGAATAATTTATATAATAAGAGTTAATTTATTTAGTTAGATTTAAATTATATTTAACTTAGGGGGGTGTTAGTGTTAGGGTTAGACTTAGCTTTAGGGGTTAAAAAAATTATTAGAATAGCGGTGAGCTCTGGTCGGCAGATTAGGGGTTAATGTTTGAAGTTAGGTGTCGGCGATGTTAAGGAGGGCAAATTAGGGGTTAATACTATTTCTTATAGGGTTATTGAGGCGGGAGTGAGGCGGATTAGGGGTTAATAACTTTATTATAGTAGCGGGGCGGTCCGCTCGGCAGATTAGGGGTTAATAAGTGTAGGTATGTGGCGGCGACGTTGTGGGGGGCAGATTAGGGGTTAATAAATATAATATAGGGGTCAGCGGTGTTAGGGGCAGCAGATTAGGGGTACATAAGGATAACGTAGGTGGCAGCGCTTTGCGGTCGGCAGATTAGGGGTTAATTATTGTAGGTAGCTGGCGGCGACGTTGTGGGGGGCAGATTAGAGGTTAATAAATATAATATAGGGGTCAGCGGTGTTAGGGGCAGCAGATTAGGGGTACATAAGGATAACGTAGGTGGCGGCGCTTTGCGGTCGGCAGATTAGGGGTTAATTATTGTAGGTAGCTGGCGGCGAAGTTGTGGGGGGCAGATTAGAGGTTAATAAATATAATATAGGGGTCGGCGGTGTTAGGGGCAGCAGATTAGGGGTACATAAGTATAACATAGGTGGCGGTCGGCAGATTAGGGGTTAAAAAAATTTAATCGAGTGGTGGCGATGTGGGGGGACCTCGGTTTAGGGGTACATAGGTAGTTTATGGGTGTTAGTGTACTGTAGAGCACAGTAGTTAAGAGCTTTATGAACCGGCGTTAAGAGCTTTATGAACCAAAAAGCTCTTAACTACTGACTTTTTTCTGCGGCTGGAGTTTTGTCGTTAGAGTTCTAAATCTCACTCCAGCCACGACTCTAAATACCAGCGTTAGAAAGATCCCATTGAAAAGATAGGATACGCAATTGACGTAAGGGGATCTGCGGTATGGAAAAGTCGCGGCTGGAAAATGAGCGTTAGACCCTTTAATGACTGACTCCAAATACCAGAGGGCGTTAAAAACCAGCGTTAGGAGCCTCTAACGCTGGTTTTGATGGCTACCGCCCAACTCTAAATCTAGGCGTAAGAAAGATCCTCACAGTAAAGGTATTAACTTAATGGAGAAATATTTAAAGTCGCAGAAAATGTCTCCCAAGATTAAACCTAGTGAAAAAAAGAACACTAAAAATACCAGTGTGCTTAGTACTTCTATTGAAGAAGGCCCAGTAGGGGGCAGGGTGGAGGAGAGTAATGAAGCTAATCTCATAGCCTCTCAGGTGTGCGTCTTAATTTTACCCAAGATTGAAGAGATTAATCTGAGGCTGATCACTATAGCTGAGGAGCTGAAAGCCCAAAGTACAAGAATGACAGTTATAGAGCAAAGGTTGTCAGACTGTGAAGATATGCAGAATGCTTGGGAACCTAAGCTGGAGTCTGTAATAAAAACCCACACATTGCTTGCTAATAGGTTGGAAGAATCAGAGAACACGAGAAGGCGTAACAACCTGAGGGTGATTGGCTTATCAGAAGATGTTAAACAGGATGATTTAATACATTTTGCTGAGGAAACTCTCCCTCAAATTCTGAATGTGGAAGGGAAAAAAGATTTATTCAGCATAGAAAGAGCTCATAGACTGGGTAGAGAAAAAGATGCAGTCTCCTTTAAGGATAACAGACCGCGCCCAGTCATCATCAAATATTTGAACTACAGAGCCAAGATGGAGATATTAAGATCCTATAGGAGAACCCAGCAATTGCTCTTTAAAGATTCCAAGATACTGCTTTTCCAGGACTTTTCCTTCGAAACGTCAACCAAAAGGAGACTCTTTTCAGAGATCTGCACCGAGCTGGTGAAAGAGGGAAGATTTTTTTCACTGTTGTACCCTGCAAAGCTGAAAATTAAGTCAGGAACAGACTTTTTTGTTTTTGAGTCTCCAGAACAAGCATGTACCTTTCTGGATAAAGAAAAAGAAGTGTAACTTTAGTAGGATGCTCCTCATCCTGTATAGGGAAAAGGGCAACTTAATTCAAAAGTTAAAATTTTAACAGAGAAGAGAGAGATGAGGGAAGGAGTGAGAGAAGTGAGGAAAACATTTTTTTACATTTTTTTTTTTTTTTTGGTGCTTATTTGTAAATCTGGTTACTATTTTGTCACAAATCACTATATGATAAGTTTTTTTTTTTTAGATGTTTTTGTTTAAAGTGCCTTTTTTTTTTTTCTCTTTTTTGTTGGTAAATCTGGGTATTACTTTGCCACAAACCACTATATGATTAGTTTTTTAGATGTCTTTGTTCAATATTTTTTCTCACCACATGGAAAGCCATTAAGATGCTTTTGTTTAAAATGTTTGAAAACAGGGTGAATTAAATGATTAAGAAAATGAAACATATAAGGTAGAATTTTCCCTTTCCCCTTTTTTTTTTTTTTTTTTTTTTTAAAGCTGGCTACTATTTTGTCACAAACCATTATATGATAAGTTTTTTTTAGATGTTTGTATTTAATGTGCCTTTTTTTTTTTTCTTCTTCTTCTTCTTGTTCACAATGATTAGAAAACATGGTGGAAGTTTTAAAGGAATAAGAAATTGATTTTTTTTTCTTCTCCTTGTTGGTAAATCTGGGTATTATTTTGTCACAAACCACTATATGATTAGTTTTTCAGATGTCTTTGTTCAATGTTTTTTCTTCACTATAGGAAAAGCTAATTAGATGCTTTTGTTTAAAATGTTTGAAAACAGGGTGAATTAAATGATTAAGAAAGTAAAAAAAAAAAAAAAGAAAGAAAAAGGGAAAGAGAAAGAAGTTACCTCACAAGGCTGTTCGTGCTTTCAAGGATGGAGACAAGGAGATTGACCGATTGAGATGCAATGCCAACTGCAGGGCATCACCAGTGCCAACAGAGTTACCTTCCTTATTAGGAAGCTATCGGGGAGAGCCTTGGATGCCTTTGAGGCTATCCCCTTGGAAGGCAAGAGGAACTATGACCGGGTGAAGGAACGCGTCCTAGCCCAGTATGCCATCACACCGGAGGCTCACCGGCTGAAGTTCAGAGGGCCAAGGAGGAAAAAGGGGCAGCAGTTCAGCCTCTTCTTGGACTACTGGTTGGTTCGCATGCTACCAAGTGACCTCCCTGGCCCAAGCCTCCCAGCTCATTCTCCTGGAGCATTTCTATGATCACTTCCCACTGGAGGTACGAGAATTGGACAGGGACCAGAAACCCAGGACGGTGGACCAGGCAGCAGTCCTGGAAGGTCAGTTTCTGGATGCCCAGCACTCGGTTCTGTCCGAACCTCACCCAGCAGGCAGCCCCACTCCAGATCCGGCTCACCCACTGGTGGCCTTCCGGTACACCCAGTCCCGCAGGCACATAACCACTCCTCTGAGCCCAGTCCAGCCTGGAAGACGGGCATTCGATGCTACAGATGTGACCAGATAGGTCATGTCCGAGCTAACTGTCCAAGGAATCCACCCCCTGCTCAATGGACCACTCACTGATTGGAGGCAGAGAGCACTGCTGTTAACGCCACTTGGACCCCAAGAGTTTGGGGTCTTACATGAGGTGGACCTAATACAAGCAGCAACAGGCGACAACTGCCTTCACCACCGCCAGGTGGTATGGATCAATGGCTTGCAGGCACAGGGACTGCAGGACAGTGGAGCAACTGTTACCCTTGTCTAGCCCCACCTATTTGGACCGGACACAGAAGTCCATTATAGTTCGTGTGGCTGGGGGTAAGGTGCTCTGGATCCCTACAGCACAGGTCCACCTGGATTGGGGTACCGGCTCCTGTTTTGTGGAAGTAGGGGTCATGGCTCACTAACCCACAGAAGTCCTGATGGGGAATGATTTGGGGCACCTCACCTCCTACTTTGTATTGGATGCCTCTACCGATGCTTACCCAGTTACCACCCACCAGCAAGCCGGATTTAAGGCCACTGCACTCGATCAGGGGACCCATGTAAGCCCCAGACCCTGTCTCCTCGGCTTTCCCCATCGACTTTGCCCAGGAGACATTGAGTGACCCGACATTGGCTCCCTACTGTGCCCAAGTAGGAACTAACCCAAGGGGGCTAGGAGGGGACCATTTTGAGTGGGACAGAGAGCTCCTATACAGGGTTACGGGGGGGTTCTGGCAGCTGCCCAAGTGCCAGCTGGTGGTACCACCAAAGTATCGGTACAACCTGCTGCGCATAGGGCATGACATTCCCCAGACAGGGCATCTAGGCATCACTAGACTCCGCCACTCCAAAGCCTCCCTGCACCTCCTCCTTATCATTGAAGATACAGTGGCCGATGCGCTGCTCCGGATATTTGCCAGGGTGCGTTTCCCCTGGGAGATTATCTCAGACCAAGGAACCCAGTTTACTGCTGAGCTCACACAGCAGCTACGGGATAAGACCCCTGCCAAGCTCCAGTCCCCCCCAGTCTAATGTGCTGTGCGAGAGGTTTAACGGGACCCTGAAGCAGTAGCTTAGGATGTTCTTGGCATCTCACAAAGATTGGGAAAGATACCTGCCGCACCTCCTGTTCACTTACAGAGTGGTGCCCCAGGAATCCACTGGGTTCTCCCCCTTTGAGTTAGTGTATGGCCAGAGGGTGAGGGGGCCCCTAGACTTACTTAGAGACCACTGGGAAGGATCAGTTGGGGAGGAAGAACACTCCATTGTGGGGTATGTCCTGGAGTTCAGGGACCAACTGAAGGACCTCGTCACTAGAGTACGAGAGAACCTTCAGATTGCTCAAGGCAGGCAGAAGCAGTGGTACAACAGGAATGCTTGTAACCGCACATTAGACGGAGGGCAAAAGGTAGTGGCCCTTAAGCCTGTCAAGGCAAACAAGCTACAGGCTTCCTGGCAGGGACCCTATCAAGTAGTAGAGCAACTCTGCGATACAACCTACCTGGTAGTCAAATGTTCAGATGAATGGGTCTGCTAGACCTTTCATGTGAACATGCTGAAGGCCTACCAGGAGAGGCCGGAGGAGGTAGCCACTATCTGTGCTCCTGCCATGGAGGACTCAGAGAGTCTACCCATGCTGGAGCTACCCGGGCTTAATAATGTGCACACAGGCATAGGGGACATAAAGCTAGATGAGAGGCTAGGGACTGTTCAGAGGGAGCAAGTCAGACAGGTATTAGTGAGCCAACGAGACATGTTCTCCACTAACCCTGGGTACACCACGGTAGCAGTGCAATGAGTGGAGACCCTGGGACAGGCGCCCCTGCAGCAGCCAGCATACCGAGTCCCTGGAGATGCTGGACACAGGCGTTATTGAGCCGTCCAACAGTCCCTGGGCATCCCCAGTGGTGCTGGTACCCAAGCAGGACTGGACCACCTGATTTTGCGTAGACTACCATAGACTCAATGACAGAACCACGACCAATGCCTACCCCATGCCCCGGGTGGATGACCTCCTAGCCGCATCACCCGTGGCAACTGCCTGACTACCCAAGACCTCTGCAATCTATTCTGAAGTTGGCATTCATCACCCACTTTGGCCTTTACCAATTTAAGGTCATACCGTTCAGATGGTAGGTTGCCTCCCTGAGGGCCTCCAGGATTATGCCTGCGCATACCTGGACGACATTGTGGTCTACAGCGATACCTGGGAGGACCACCTGGTCCATCTAGGTACCATTCTGGCCACATTAAGGATGCAATTCTGTCGGTTAAGCCAGACAAATGTATGGTAGGGCGCTTGGAGGTCCAGTACCTTGGGCACCGAGTAGGCTGCGGGAAGCAGCAGCCAGAGCCGGCCAAGATTGAGACAGTTGCAAACTGGACAACCCCTTAAACCAAGACCTGGCTACCAAGGCTACACCACAACCCCCTACTACCTGGGTCACTGCTTATTACATCATTTTTGGCTTTCTCATGGCTTAAACTCTTTGTGAATCATGTTTTCATGTTTGTACCTCCTCATAGAAGAGCTGATCACTTACCGACTGACCACTTCCCGGCCAGGCTCCTTGAACTAATAGCTGGCCGGACTACTAGATGGCTGGACTACCCTGGAAGCCTGCTGACCTTTACCTCAGGTCGCTCCAGCGGTCCTTTGTCCCAGAGCTCTGCTAGGTACCCCCTAGGGAACTTGGGGTTTCGGACCCGCCTACAACCCCTACCCCAACCCCTACCCCCCCTGGCTTTCCCAGTGTACATTTGATCAGCTGCTGTTCCAGGCCCCCAGCAATGGATTATGTTGCTTTTTGGACTGGGACACCTTGGGGTCCGGAGCTCTCCACTGGTACACGGGAATAGCCGCTGCTCCCCCGGGATCATGCTGAAACCACCGCCTCTGTATTACGGGGACTCTATGGAACTATGGCTCTATGAGGGCACCAGTCTCTCTGGAGGGGTGGAAATGGTGGGAGATCTGGGGGTCAGATAAGACCATTATCATGATGAGCTGTGTGAATATAAGCAGCGTGTGTTTCACAGTAAAGTCTGTTCATGTTCCACCTGAATACTGGTCTTGTCTGGTTATTTGGGTGGGCTCTGGCTATAATCACTTCTCTCCGCTCTATAGCTACAAGTTCCAGGCGCAGCCACCCAGTCGGGATAGCCGGTGTCTGTCACAATATATATATATATATACATACAGTATATATGTATATATATATATATATATATATATATACATATTCTGTAAATACATATATATATATATATATATATATATATATATATAACACTATATATATATATATATATATATATATATATATATATATATATATATACATACATATGTACATACATAATACACATATATGCATACGTATACATAGGCATGTGTATGTATCTATCTTTATGTTAAAGCCCTTTGGATGCCTTTTTTTTCCCTAACATCTGAGAACTCATATCTTTGAACCCTTTTAACTTTTTATTGCTATATTTTTTTAGATAGGGCTATTATGAGTGTAACTTTACTTTTAAATATAATTTTGATAAGTTTTGTGCAAAGCTCTAAAGTCACGCTATCCTGAAATGCATTAAATTCAAATGTGCTCAAGCAAAAAACGTATACTTTTTTGTTTAAATAGATTTTTATTGAAAAGGTTTAGAATGTATATCAAAGGAATAGACAAATCATGAATCACATTCCACAGTTCCGCTTAGTTTGCAGTAACAGAAAGAAATGAAAATAAGAAATACAGCAAAAACTGTGGGTCTTTAGGACAGTAGGTAATAGAGGCTGGCAGCTAACATGTCACTAAACACATCTCAATAAAATAACCTTTTAATAAGTAAAGGTAACAAAACAAGAAAAGTAATATAGAGTAGAAAGAAGAGAAGAAAAAGGGGAAAACAAAACCAGAGTGGGTAAGGGCAAGGAAGTCGATCTAATAGCTCTAGATACTAGGTATCACAAAGTTGTAATCATCCAGGGAACCAGAGGGCAGACAGGGAGGGGGGAAGAGGGATATAGGCCAAGACTCGATAGTGTTTCAGTGTTTAGGGACATAGGCTATGGTTGTTGTCAGGTTGTGGGGTTTGCAATGTTTCCCAGTATAGTTTTATGTTTAAGAACATGCCGTGTCTATTTTATTTAAGGTAGAAGTATTCCTCCAGTAATATAAGTTCCTGTGTTCTTACTGTACATTCGGCAATGGTAGGAGTAGTACTAGATTTCCATTTCCTGGCTATTAAGGACTCCATTTATGCAAATCTGGAACAGAGAGAGTCTAATCTTGCAAGAAATCTTGGACTTGCTATTAAACAGTATAATCATAGGAGTTAGTTTAAGTGTAGAGCCAAAAAGCAGATGTAGGGCTTTTTCTAGAGAAGCCCAAAAGGTTTGCAGACGGGGGCACGACCACCACACATGCAACAGGGTCCCAATGTCTCCACATCCCCTCCAGCACTGGGGAGATACTTTGGGGTATATGAATTTCAGTCTGACAGGTGTCATATACCACCTCGAGAGGATTTTATAGTTCATTTCAAGGATTTGAGGAGACGTCAAAGACCTATAGGTAAAGTCAAATAATTTGTACCACTTTTCTGGTGAAATGTCTATGTTCAACTCATCTCACCAAGACTGAGTGTATGTCTGTAATGCTTTGTGTAAACAGTCATCTAGAATACGTCTTGACAAGGCTAAAGTTCCTCTCGAGGGGGTGCCAGCCCTACAAAATTTCTCAAATTGGGTAGGGCGACATATATGCTGGGAATTATGAGGGGAGACATGTAAAAGGTGCTGCAGTTGAGAGTACTTCAGCCAGTTAGAGAATGTACCCTCTAATATCTCTGTCAAGTCTTGTCTAGGTTTAAGCTTCCCCTGGGAAAGGAAGTCAATCAAAGGCGATGAAAAACCTAACTCTCTGTAATGAATGTCACCCGAGGCAAGATGCACACCAAGCAGCAGTTCTGTGTTTTGGAAAATCGGGATTATGGGGGAATATGTTGATGAGATGCCTCTCACCTGTTTAATGATGCTATCCCAAGAAGAGAAAATGTGCCTGTATAGAGGGGAAGATCTGGTTTTAGTAGGTCGAGATTTATCTGATAGCCAACAAATTGGATCAACTTGAGGTGTTTTCAAAATATGCATGTACAGTGAGATCCACACCTTATCCTGTGGACCTGTATGCCAGTTCAATATTTGCTGTAACACATTAGCCTGATAGTAACGAGATATGTGGGGGGTTCCCAGTCCCCCTCTATTCCTGGATCTTTACAGAGTCTGTCTAGCTACTCTCGGTTTTCGTCCACCCCAAATAAACCTATTAAGAATAGATTGCAATTTTTGAAGAAAGGCCGGTGAGAGATGAATAGGGACAGTCTGCAATAAGTAGATTATTCGGGGCAGAATAGACATTTTTACAACTTGATTTCTATTTGGTCTGCCAGGATTGACAATCTTTCGAAATTTCCTGCAAGAGCGGGGTGTAATTAGATTTGAAGAGGGACAAATCTACCCCTATTACTAGGGGTAATATTCACTCCCAAGTATCTAATTTGATCGCTGCTTAGTTGATAACTAAACCCTTATCTTTTGCATGCAACACTTGATGCGCCATTCGTAATCTAGCCCTTAATAACTACAAAAATATTTCTCCAACTTTGCAGAGCTTCTATTTATTTTTTTTGCAGTGATTTTGTTCACACAATCCAAAGTTACTATAACCTGACAAAAAGCCTTTAACAATTATCTGTCAGTGAAACATAAACTTATATAAGGATTGTGATCAACAAAATATTCATCAATAATAGTATAACACAGGAGAATTGTGCTCACTTTCTTATGCCTGTATGAGTGTCACAGTGTATATGATAATGCATTTAAATTTAAATGCTCTTCAGAAACGTACAATACTTTAATCATTAGTATCTGCAATGCAGAACAGGTTGACAGCATTTAGTTTTAAATGTCACATAAAAAAGATGAGATAGCCAATTTATGTGTCAGCATGGTTTTTGTCACAAAATGTACTTTATAATACCATGGTTCCATTTTACGTGATAATAATAATAATAGGCTTTTCTCTAAATTGCTTTCAACAGAACTTATCATGCCAAAAAAGTATTTTGTTAAATAAAATAATAAAGGGAGAAACAAAAAAAACCATATCAGTCTTAACTCCAAAGTAACATAGGCCTAGATTTGGAGTTTGGCGGTAGCCGTGAAAACCAGCGTTAGAGGCTCCTAACGCTGGTTTTAGGCTACCGCCGGTATTTGGAGTCACTCAAAAAAGGGTCTAATGCTCACTTTTCAGCCGCGACTTTTCCATACCGCAGATCCCCTTACGTAAATTGCGTATCCTATCTTTTCAATGGGATCTTTCTAACTCCGGTATTTAGAGTCGTGTCTGAAGTGAGCGTTAGAAATCTAACGACAAAACTCCAGCCGCAGAAAAAAGTCAGTAGTTAAGAGCTTTTTGGGCTAACGCCGGTTCATAAAGCTCTTAACTACTGTGCTCTAAAGTACACTAACACCCATAAACTACCTATGTACCCCTAAACTGAGGTCCCCCCACATCGCCGCCACTCGATTAAATTTTTTTAACCCCTAATCTGCCGACCACCACCTACGTTATACTTATGTACCCCTAATCTGCTGCCCCTAACACCGCCGACCCCTGTATTATATTTATTAACCCCTAATCTGCCCCCCACAACGTCGCCGCCAACTACCTACAATAATTAACTCCTAATCTGCCGACCGCCACCTACGTTATCTTTATGTACCCCTAATCTGCTGCCCCTAACACTGCCGACCCCTATATTATATTTATTAACCCCTAATCTGCCCCCCACAACGTCGCCTCCACCTGCCTACACTTATTAACCCCTAATCTGCCGAGCGGACCGCACCGCTACTCTATTAAATTTATTAACCCCTAAAGCTAATTCTAACCCTAACACCCCCCTAAGTTAAATATAATTTTATTCTAACGAAATACATTATCTCTTATTAAATAACTTATTCCTATTTAAAGCTAAATACTTACCTGTAAAATAAACCCTAATATAGCTACAATATAACGAATAATTACATTGTAGCTATTTTAGGATTGATATTTATTTTACAGGCAACTTTGTAATTATTTTAACCAGATACAATAGCTATTAAATAGTTAAGAACTATTTAATAGTTACCTAGTTAAAATAATAACAAAATTACCTGTAAAATAAATCCTAACCTAAGTTACAATTAAACCTAACACTATAATATCATTAAATTAATTAAATAAAATACCTACAATTACCTACAATTAAACCTAACACTACACTATCAATAAATTAATTAAATACAATATCTACAAATAAATACAATTTAATAAACTAACTAAAGTACAAAAAATAAAAAAAATATTTACAAACATAAGAAAAATATTACAACAATTTTAAACTAATTACACCTACTCTAAGCCCCCTAATAAAATAACAAAGACCCCCAAAATAAATGTATTTATTCTAAATTGCTAAAGTTCAAAGCTCTTTTACCTTACAAGGGCCCTTTGCGGGGCATGCCCCAAAGAATTCAGCTCTTTTTCCTGTAAAAAAAAACATACAATACCCCCCCCAACATTACAACCCACCACCCACATACCCCTAATCTAACCCAAACCCCCCTTAAATAAACCTAACACTAAGCCCCTGAAGATCATCCTACCTTATCTTCACCATACCAGGTATCACTGATCGGTCCTGGCTCCAAAATCTTCATCCAACCCAAGCGGGGGCTGGCGATCCATCATCCAGCGGCTGAAGAGGTCCAGAAGAGGCTCCAAAGTCTTCATCCTATCCGGGAAGAAGAGGCGATTCGGACCGGCAACCATCTTGATCCAAGCGGCATCTTCTATCTTCATCTGATGACGACCGGCTCCATCTTGAGGACCTCCAGCGCGGATCCGTCCTCTTCTTCCGACGACTTCCCGACGAATGACGGTTCCTTTAAGGGACGTCATCCAAGATGGCGTCCCTCGAATTCCGATTGGCTGATAGGATTCTATCAGCCAATCGGAATTAAGGTAGGAAAATTCTGATTGGCTGATGGAATCAGCCAATCAGAATCAAGTTCAATCCGATTGGCTGATCCGATCAGCCAATCAGATTGAGCTCACATTCTATTGGCTGTTCCGATCAGCCAATAGAATGCGAGCTCAATCTGATTGGCTGATTGGATCAGCCAATCGGATTGAACTTGATTCTGATTGGCTGATTCCATCAGCCAATCAGAATATTCCTACCTTAATTTCGATTGGCTGATAGAATCCTATCAGCCAATCGGAATTCGAGGGACGCCATCTTGGATGATGTCATTTAAAGGAACCGTCATTCGTCGTTCAGTCGTCGGCCAGGATGGATGTTCCGCGTCGGAGGTCTTCAGGATGCTGCCGCTCCGCTCCGGATGGATGACGATAGAAGATGCCGCTTGGATGAAGACTTCAATCGGATGGAAGACCTCTTCTGCCCCGCTTGGATGAAGACTTCTACCGGATGGAGGACCTCTTCTTGCTCCGCTTGGATGAAGAATTTGGCTCGGCTGGGTGAAGACGACTCAAGGTGGGGAGATCTTCAGGGGCTTAGTGTTAGGTTTATTTAAGGGGGGTTTGGGTTAGATTAGGGGTATGGGGGTGGTGGGTTGTAATGTTGCGGGGGTATTGTATGTTTTTTTTTACAGGCAAAAGAGCTGAACTTCTTGGGGCATGCCCCGCAAAGGGCCCTGTTCAGGGCTGGTAAGGTAAAATAGCTTTGAACTTTAGTAATTTAGAATAGGGTAGGGCATTTTTTTTATTTTGGGGGGCTTTGTTATTTTATTAGGGGGCTTAGAGTAGGTGTAATTAGTTTAAAATTGTTGTAATATATTTCTAATGTTTGTAAATATTTTTTTATTTTTTGTAACTTAGTTCTTTTTTATTTTTTGTACTTTAGTTAGTTTATTTCATTGTATTTATTTGTAGGAATTGTATTTAATTAATTTATTGATAGTGTACTGCTAGGTTTAATTGTAGATAATTATAGGTATTTTATTTAATTTATTTATTGATAGTGTAGTGTTAGGTTTAATTGTAACTTAGGTTAGGATTTATTTTACAGGTAAATTTGTAATTATTTTATCTATTTTAGCTATTAAATAGTTCCTAACTATTTAATAGCTATTGTACCTGGTTAAAATAAATACAAAGTTACCTGTAAAATAAATATTAATCCTAAAATAGCTACAATATAATTATAATTTATATTGTAGCTATATTAGGATTTATTTTACAGGTAAGTATTTAGCTTGAAATAGGAATAATTTATTTAAGAAGAGTTAATTAATTTCGTTAGATTAAAATTATATTTAATTTAGGGGGGTGTTAGTGTTAGTGTTAGACTTAGCTTTAGGGTTTAATACATTTATTAGAATAGCGGTGAGCTCCAGTCAGCAGATTAGGGGTTAATAATTGAAGTTAGGTGTCGGCGATGTTAGGGAGGGCAGATTAGGGGTTAATACTATTTATTATAGGGTTAGTGAGGCGGATTAGGGGTTAATAACTTTATTATAGTAGCGGTGCGGTCCACTCGGCAGATTAGGGGTTAATAAGTGTAGGCAGGTGGAGGCGACATTGTGGGGGGCAGATTAGGGGTTAATAAATATAATATAGGGGTCGGCGGTGTTAGGGGCAGCAGATTAGGGGTACATAGGGATAATGTAAGTAGCGGCGGTTTACGGAGCGGCAGATTAGGGGTTAAAAATAATATACAGGGGTCAGCGATAGCGGGGGCTGCAGAATAGGGGTTAATAAGTGTAAGGTTAGGGGTGTTTAGACTCGGGGTACATGTTAGAGTGTTAGGTGCAGACGTAGGAAGTGTTTCCCCATAGCAAACAATGGGGCTGCGTTAGGAGCTGAACGCGGCTTTTTTGCAGGTGTTAGGTTTTTTTTTCAGCTCAAACAGCCCCATTGTTTCCTATGGGGGAATCGTGCACGAGCACGTTTTTGAGGCTGGCCGCGTCCGTAAGCAACTCTGGTATTGAGAGTTGCAGTGGCGTTAAATATGCCTCTACGCTCCTTTTTTGGAGCCTAACGCAGCCTTTCTGTGGACTCTCAATACCAGAGTTATTTTAAAGGTGCAGCCAGAAAAAAGCCAGCGTTAGCTACGCGGGTCGTTACCGACAAAACTCTAAATCTAGCCGATAGTTTTGTGAAGATGGGGAGTGTAATGATGTGTATGCTTTATGTTATATTTTAAGTTCAATAGTTATGCTTAGTTCACTCTGTGTATTATAAACAGTAAACATTTTAGTCATGTGATCGGAGGGGGCGGGCAGTTGTTAAGATGGATGCTGCTGAATAAAGTCTGTTTTCTTGTTCTAGCTCCTTGCTGTTTGCCAATACCTTGTAAAAATCATTACATGGTAACAAACAGCAACACAAAGAACATTCCTTCTCTGGATTTAGAGTCAGGGAACATTCCTGACAATTGGTAAAAATGGAGGGAGCTGATTGAACTTGTGTTTGCAGGCCCAGATGCAGACAGATAGACTGATCAACAGAAGGCAGCACATTTTCTGATATGTGTGGGACAAAAGGGACGTGCAATTCAAGGAAAAACTACACAGTGCAAAGGAAACTGTTTTATGAGAGGAATCAGTGTGGAGGTGAATCTATGGATGAATGGGTGACACAGCTGTGCTTGCTTGCCAAAGACTGTGCTTTTTATGATGCAGGTGATATGATAAAATACTGTATTCTGATGGGCAGTAAGTTTAAAGAAGTTCAGGAAAAGCTGCTGCAGGAAGAAGATTTAAATCTTGAGAAAACCATCAGGATTGCTAGAGCATAGGAAATGTCAAGAAAGGACATGCAGGTACTGGAAGGAACACAACACCAGATCAGTGCTATAGAAAATCAAAGCAGCAGACACTGGCAAGAAAGAGGACACAAGGGGATAAATGGCAAGTGGGACACTGGGACAAGTAACACACAAGAAACATGTGGCTACTGTGGAAACATGCACAACAAAAATACTGCCTGTCCTGCAAGGTGGCAGATATGTAATAAATGCAAGAAATGAGGACATTTTGCCAGGGTGTGTAAACTGTTTTCCCATATTGCAAGGACACAAACACAGGCTGTACACGCCATAGAGGACAATGATGACAATGCAGGGTCAGACTCAGATTGCACCCCAATAAATCTTGCAGCAGGACAGAAATCACATAAGTCTGCAGATGAAGCAAATGTAACCCTACAGATAGGGGCTCACAAAACTCCAGTCACATTCAAAATAGATACAGGGGCACACGTAAACTGTGTGCTAAGCCACACATACCTGGAACTCCGAGTCCTCAGAAATGAATCCCCCTTAGAGACTCAAGACCTACCAAAACTGTTGGGATATGGTGGTGAAAAGCTGAAAGTGATGGGTCACTGCCATGCAAAATGTTTTTACAAGGGATTTGAAAAGGTCTTACAATTGTTTGTGATAGAAACAAAAGCCCCAGCAGTATTAGGTCTCAAAACAAGTAAAGAGATTGGACTTGTAAAGATCATTATGGCTGTAGATGGTGGGTGCAGTGAACTGTCAAAGGACAACATTAAGCGTGAGTACAGTGATCTATTCAAGGGCCTAGGGGGCCTCCTGGGGATAGCTGCATATGTATAAAAGAGGGTGCACAGACTGTCATTCATGCCCCAAGAAAAATACCTCTATTTCTTGAGGCTAAAGTCAAACAAGAACTAACAAGGATGGAGAAGTTGGGGGTAGTAAAAACGGTCACTGAACCATCAGAATGGGTCAGTTCTATGGTTGTGGTAGAGAAGAAAAACACAGGTGCAATTTGTATTTGCATTGGCCCTAGTGATTTGAACAAAGTAATAATGAGAGAACACTACAAACTCCCCACCATAGATGATATAGCTCACAAGCTAGTAGGAGCAACAGTGTTTAGTGTACTAGATGCACAATCTTGTTACTTACTGGCAATTGGGTCTTGATGAACCCAGCAGTCACCTGACCACTTTCAACTCCCCCTTTGGACGATGAGGCTTCACAAGGGTACCTTTCGGTATTGCTTCTGTTCAGAAGATATTTCAATAGAAATCACATGAATTGATTGCTTGTCTACATGGCGTTGAAGTAATAATTGATGATTTGCTGGTTTATGGAAAGGATCGTACAGAACATGACAAAAACCTTATTGCCTTACTCAAGCTGTGTAGGGAGAAACATCTTAAACTCAATCCAAGCAAAATGCAAATTGGGGTAGAAGAAGTTACATATTTTGGACACCTTCTAAACAAAGAGGGCTTAAAGCCTGATCCAAAGAATGTAACAGCAGTTATTAGCATGAAGGCCCCATCCTCCAGGAAGGAACTAGAGACATCATTAGGCATTTTCAATTATCTATCCAAGTTTTCTCAGGGCCTTGCTCAGCTGACAGCCTCACTACGTGCATTGCTACAAAGGGATGCTGTTTGGTCTTGGGATGGAAATATGGAAAATACATTTGAGAAAGTAAAAAAAACTGATCACTAAACATCCAGGGGCCAATACTGAAATATTGTGACGTAAACTGTGACACTGTGCTTTAAGTGGATGCATCCCAGTTTGGGTTAGGTGCTATGCTGATTCAAGGACATCCTGTTGCATATGCTTCACAAGCTCTGACAACAACACAAGCCAATTTTGCTCAAATTGAGAAGGAGATGTTGGCCATTGTGAATGGATGTGAGAAATTTCACCAGTATATCTATGGTCACCCAGTGGTTGTGGAAACTGGTCACAAACCATTGGAATACATCATGCAAAAACCACTATATGCTATACCTCCACGCCTGCAGAGGATGGTAATGAAACTACAACAGTATGATCTCACATTGAAATATAAACCAGGAAAGGAAATTCCGATGGCAGATACACTGTCTAGGGTGTTTCCAGAAGGACATAAAGCACGGGATGAAACTGAATTGGAAGAACAGATACATACAGTAATAGTAAATATTCCAATAGCTGATGTACAGCTGGAAAAAATTAGACAAGATACCAAACAGAATAAAGTACTAGAAAAACTAATTTGTGTCGTGCAATGGCTGGCCAGAAAACCGTAAGAAGCTTTCTCCTGAGTTGCAGGGATTCTGGCCTGTGAGAAATTAACTATCTTTTCATATGGATATCATATTCATGGGTGACCGTATTCTTATTCCTAAATCACAGCAGGCAGAAGTACTGGAACAAATTCACCAGGGAAATGTGGGCATTACTCTGTGTAAGCGCAGAGCACGGGATGTGGTTTACTGGCCTAATTTGGACCTTGATATGGAGACACTTGTGAAGACATGTGAAACCTGCCAGACATTTCAAAAAAACAATGCAAAAGAACCTCTTACACCATGGAACACTCCTTCACGGGCATGGCAGAGACTGGCCACAGATATTTTTCATTTTGAGGACAACAACTACCTGATAGTAGTAGATTACTACAGCAAATTATTTGAGCTAGTACAGATGAGAAATCTAAAAGCATCAGCAATCATATGGGCTTTCAAAACAATACTCTCGAGACATGGAGTGTGTGAAGAACTTGTGTCTGATAATGGCCCACAATTCTTGAGTGCTGAATTCCAGTGCTTTCTGCGTGAATGGGGAGTGAGGCACAAACCAATAAGCCCATATCACTTACAGGCCAATGGTTTAGCTGTGAAGTATGTTGGCATAGCCAAATCCATTATCCAAAAAGCAAAATCATCAGGGCAGGATGTGTACCTAGGCCTGTTAAACTATTGTGCAACACCCATGGAGGGTTTATGTTCGCCTGCACAGCTGCTCATGGATAGAGCTCTGAGGACCACAGTGCCTATTGCACTAAAGAAATTGCAGCCTCAGACTATCCCACAGAATCAGGTAACAGGTCAGAGGAACATAAACATGAAAAAGCAAAAACTGTATTTTGGCAAATCTACCATGTTATTTTGTCCACTCAGGTCTGGGCAAGCTGTGAGACACAGAGTAACTGGGGATACATGGGAACCTGCTTGAATTGTCAGTGAAGCTGATTCACCAAGGTCATATGTAATTGAAACCAAGTGTGGACAGAAACTGAGACGCAGCAGGCATCATCTTCGACCAGACACTGCAGCGGATACTTTACTCAAGGAACCAAGCAGCAATGACAATAAAGAGCAAAGCAATGAATGCACAGAATTACCTAAAATGGATGTAAAGTCTAATGAGGACTTTGAGGACAACATAAGTGTATCAGCTTGCGATAATGCTGGGAAAGACTCACAACTTGACACTGATTGTACTGCTAGTGAGCCAGCAGTTACTGTCTCTCATTATGGTCGAGCTATTAAACAAAAATATGGGAAGACTGTCTCATATTGAATGCTTCATATTTGAAGGGGAAGATGTAATGATGTGTATGCTTTATGTTATATTTTAAGCTCAATAGTTATGCTTAGTTCACTCTGTGTATTATAAACAGTTAACATTTTAGTCATGTGATCGGAGGGGCGGGCAGTTGTTGTTAAGATGGATGCTGCTGAATAAAGTCTGTATTCTTGTTCTAGCTCCTTGCTGTTTGCCAATACCTTGTAAAAATCATTACAGTGAGTAGGTAAATTTTAAAATGTAAGTCATTTTTATTTATATATTATCAGTTAAAAGGACAGTAAAGTGAAAAAAAACTTTCATAATGCAAATAAAGCATGCAACTTAAACACATTTTCAGTTTACTTCTATGATCAAATTTTCTCTGCTCTCTTACGGCTAGATTTAGAGTTTTGTCGGTAAGGACCCGCGTCCTTACCGACAATCCGATTGGCTGATCCAATCAGCCAATCAGATTGAGCTCGCATTCTATTGGCTGTTCCGATCAGCCAATAGAATGTGAGCTAAATCTGATTGGCTGATTCCATCAGCCAATCAGAATATTCCTACCTTAATTCCGATTGGCTGATAGAATCCTATCAGCCAATCGGAATTCAAGGGACACCATCTTGGATGACGTCATTTAAAGGAACCGTCATTCGTCGTTCAGTCGTCGGCCAGGATGGATGTTCCGCGTCGGAGGTCTTCAGGATGCTGTCGCTCCGTTCCAGATGGATGTCGATAGAAGATGCCGCCTGGATGAAGACTTCAATCGGATGGAAGACCTCTTCTGCCCCGCTTGGATGAAGACTTCTACCGGATCATTGACATCTTCAGTCCCCCGCTTGGGCTTGGATCAGGACATCGGAGGAGCTCTTCAGGACCGATCGGTGAACCTGGTATGGTGAAGACAAGGTAGGAAGATCTTCAGGGGCTTAGTGTTAGGTTTATTTAAGGGGGGTTTGGGTTAGATTAGGGGTATGTGGGTGGTGGGTTGTAATGTTGGGGGGGGTATTGTATGTTTTTTTTACAGGCAAAAGAGCTGAACTTCTTGGGGCATGCCCCGCAAAGGGCCCTGTTCAGGGCTGGTAAGGTAAAAGAGCTTTTAACTTTAGTAATTTAGAATAGGGTAGGGCATTTTTTATTTTGGGGGGCTTTGTTGTTTTATTAGGGGGCTTAGAGTAGGTGTAATTAGTTTAAAATTGTTGTAATATTTTTCTTATGTTTGTAGATATTTTTTTATTTTTTGTAACTTAGTTCTTTTTTATTTTTTGTACTTTAGTTAGTTTATTTCATTGTAGTTATTTGTAGATATTGTATTTAATTAATGTATTGATAGTGTAGTGTTAGGTTTAATTGTAGGTAATTGTAGGTATTTTATTTAATTAATTTAATGATAGTATAGTGTTAGGTTTAATTGTAACTTAGGTTAGGATTTATTTGACAGGTAATTTTGTAATTATTTTAACTAGGTAACTATTAAATAGTTCTTAACTATTTAATAGCTATTGTACCTGGTTAAAATAATTACAAAGTTGCCTGTAAAATAAATATTAATCCTAAAATAGCTACAATGTAATTATAATTTATATTGTAGCTATATTTTACAGGTAAGATTTATTTTACAGGTAAGTATTTAGCTTTAAATAGGAATAATTTATTTAATAAGAGTTAATTAATTTCGTTAGATGCAAATTATATTTAACTTAGGGGGGTGTTAGTGTTAGGGTTAGACTTAGCTTTAGGGGTTAATACATTTATTAGAATAGCGGTGAGCTCCGGTCGGCAGATTAGGGGTCAATAATTTAAGTTAGGTGTCGGCGATGTTAGGGAGGGCAGATTATGGGTTAATACTATTTATTATAGGGTTAGTGAGGCGGATTAGGGGTTAATAACTTTATTATAGTAGCGCTCAGGTCCGCTCGGCAGATTAGGGGTTAATAAGTGTAGGCGACGTTGTGGGGGGCAGAATAGGGGTTAATAAATATAATATAGGGGTCGGCGGTGTTAGGGGCAGCAGATTAGGGGTACATAAGGATAACGTAGGTGGCGGCGCTTTGCGGTCGGCAGATTAGGGGTTAATAAGTGTAGGTAGCTGGCGGCGACGTTGTGGGGGGCAGGTTAGGGGTTACTAAATATAATATAGGGGTCGGCTGTGTTAGGGGCAGCAGATTAGGGGTACATAAGGATAACGTAGTTGGCGGTCGGCAGATTAGGGGTTAAAAAAATGTAATCGAGTGTCGGCGATGTGGGGGGACCTCGGTTTAGGGGTACATAGGTAGTTTATGGGTGTTAGTGTACTTTAGAGTACAGTAGTTAAGAGCTTTATGATCCGGCGTTAGCCCAGAAAGCTCTTAACTACTGACTTTTTTCCTGCGGCTGGAGTTTTGTCGTTAGAGTTCTAACGCTCACTTTAGCCACAACTCTAAATACCGGAGTTAGAAAAATCCCATTGAAAAGATAGGATACGCAATTTACGTAAGGGGATCTGCGGTATGGAAAAGTCGCGGCTGAAAAGTGAGCGTTAGACCCTTTTTTGAGTGACTCCAAATACCAGAGTTAGCCTAAAACCAGCGTTAGGAGCTTCTAACGCTGGTTTTCATGGCTAACGCCAAACTCCAAATCTAGGCCTTAGAATCCTTTGTTCTACATCATAACAGAACATTTTTGTGTTTCATGACCCTTTAAGCACTGCAGTTCTCTGCATTCAAAATTCATGTTTTAAAAGTAGTTAGCAAAAACGTTATTGTTTTACCATTCAGGGAATACACACTGAAAAGTTACTTGAGTATTGTTTATCTTATCTCCCTTACTTTAGTCAATTATATAAATGAATTCCTGCACTAATCAATCAATCAATTACTATATAGAATGTAGCAGGGTCAGGGCTTAAAGGTCTGCAGGATACAATCCAACCTCTCATAGGGTATTGGAAATCTAGTTTTGTAGTTAAATTATAGGAAAGCATAAATGTTAAATATCTATAATTGAACATTAAGGGCTAGATTATGGCCCATATTTATCAAGCTCCATACGGAGCTTGACGGGCCGTGTTTCTGGCGAGTCTTCAGACTCGCCAGAAACACAAGTTATGAAGCAGCGGTCTAAAGACCGCTGCTCCATAACCCTGTCCGCCTGCTCTGATGAGGCGGACAGGAATCGCCGGAAATCAACCCGATCAAATACGATTGGGTTGATTGACACCTCCCTGCTGGCAGCCCATTGGCCGCGAGTCTGCAGGGGGCGGCGTTGCACCAGCAGCTCTTGTGAGCTGCTGGTGCAATGATAAATGCGGAGAGCGTATTGCTCTCCGCATTTAGCAAGGGCTTGCAGACCTTATCCGCACTGTCGGATCAGGTCAGCAAGACCTATGATAAATAGGGGCCTATGAGTGGATTGCTATTTATCACGTTAACTGCGTTAGAAGTAAGCTTTTTGCACAAGTTGGGAAGCGCATGTATTACAAGTTTAAAGCAAAAAGTTTTTGCACAAGCACTAACTCAATGTGATCAAAAACTGGTTAGAATATTAAGACCGCATTAACGCATTCCCTCATAGAGGTCAATGGAGTAAGAAAAGTGGGAAAAAACACCCTACTTGCGCACAAACATTTTCTCAAGTGAGCTAGCTGACCCGACATGAAAATATTAATATTTCCCATTCAAATGTTCTTGACACAGCAGAATATCTTTAATTTATTCATAAATACAGTATATATATATATGATGGTTTTTTTGGTAATACTGTATATATATATATATATATATATATATATATATATATATATATATATATATGATGTTTTTTTGGTAATACTGTATATATACAGGGAGTGCAGAATTATTAGGCAAGTTGTATTTTTGAGGATTAATTTTATTATTGAACAACAACCATGTTCTCAATGAACCCAAAAAACTCATTAATATCAAAGCTGAATATTTTTGGAAGTGATTTTAGTTTGTTTTTAGTTTTAGCTATTTTAGGGGGATATCTGTGTGTGCAGGTGACTATTACTGTGCATAATTATTAGGCAACTTAACAAAAAACAAATATATACCCATTTCAATTATTTATTTTTACCAGTGAAACCAATATAACATCTCAACATTCACAAATATACATTTCTGACATTCAAAAACAAAACAAAAACAAATCAGTGACCAATATAGCCACCTTTCTTTGCAAGGACACTCAAAAGCCTGCCATCCATGGATTCTGTCAGTGTTTTGATCTGTTCACCATCAACATTGCGTGCAGCAGCAACCACAGCCTCCCAGACACTGTTCAGAGAGGTGTACTGTTTTCCCTCCTTGTAAATCTCACATTTGATGATGGACCACAGGTTCTCAATGGGGTTCAGATCAGGTGAACAAGGAGGCCATGTCATTAGATTTTCTTCTTTTATACCCTTTCTTGCCAGCCACGCTGTGGAGTACTTGGACGCGTGTGATGGAGCATTGTCCTGCATGAAAATCATGTTTTTCTTGAAGGATGCAGACTTCTTCCTGTACCACTGCTTGAAGAAGGTGTCTTCCAGAAACTGGCAGAAGGACTGGGAGTTGAGCTTGACTCCATCCTCAACCTGAAAAGGCCCCACAAGCTCATCTTTGATGATACCAGCCCAAACCAGTACTCCACCTCCACCTTGCTGGCGTCTGAGTCGGACTGGAGCTCTCTGCCCTTTACCAATCCAGCCACGGGCCCATCCATCTGGCCCATCAAGACTCACTCTCTTTTCATCAGTCCATAAAACCTTAGAAAAATCAGTCTTGAGATATTTCTTGGCCCAGTCTTGACGTTTCAGCTTGTGTGTCTTGTTCAGTGGTGGTCGTCTTTCAGCCTTTCTTACCTTGGCCATGTCTCTGAGTATTGCACACCTTGTGCTTTTGGGCACTCCAGTGATGTTGCAGCTCTGAAATATGGCCAAACTGGTGGCAAGTGGCATCTTGGCAGCTGCACGCTTGATTTTTCTCAGTTCATGGGCAGTTATTTTGCGCCTTGGTTTTTCCACACGCTTCTTGCGACCCTGTTGACTATTTTGAATGAAACGCTTGATTGTTCGATGATCACGCTTCAGAAGCTTTGCAATTTTAAGAGTGCTGCATCCCTCTGCAAGATATCTCACTATTTTTGACTTTTCTGAGCCTGTCAAGTCCTTCTTTTGACCCATTTTGCCAAAGGAAAGGAAGTTGCCTAATAATTATGCACACCTGATATAGGGTGTTGATGTCATTAGACCACACCCCTTCTCATTACAGAGATGCACATCACCTAATATGCTTAATTGGTAGTAGGCTTTCGAGCCTATACAGCTTGGAGTAAGACAACATGCATAAAGAGGATGATGTGGTCAAAATACTCATTTGCCTAATAATTCTGCACTCCCTGTATATATATATATATATATATATATATATATATATATATATATATATATATATATATATATATATATATATATATATATATAAATTTGATCACTGGTCTTCTGTTAACTATGTTAAATTTTCTTTATTTCAAACTTGTGACGTTTCAGGACAAACAGCGTCCCTTCCTCTGAAGGTCAGAAGGGACGCTGTTTGTCCCGAAATGTCACAAGTTTGAAATAAAGAAAATTTAACACAGTTGACAGAAGACCAGTGAGTGCTTATTTCACTTCAAATCTATCTACTACGCTACAGCACCCTGGCAGATGACACGGATGTTGAGAGTGCACACACACTCCAAAGCTTTTGTGTATATATATATATATATATATATATATATATATATATATATATATATATATATATATTGGAATATCTATTTAAAAAATACAAAGAACGTAATCTGCTACATGCAGAACATTGGAATAGGAAATATTTACAGTAAATACACAGTATTAACACTTTATTAAAAATGAATATTGCATAATATGCTTTAACATATTTTCATATATCATTCTTTAATCAAAGGGCTCCAATGTATATATATATATATATATATATATATATATATATATATATATATATATATATATATATATATATATATATATATTTATGTGTTTATGTTTAACTTTGTCTGTAAATACATATATACACATACAAATACATAAATACATATGTACACACATATAAACATACATACAGTATATATAGTATATATATATATATATATATATATACATGCATATACATTTTTTTCTGTGTGTCTGTAAATACATATATACACATACAAATACATAAATATATATGTACACACATATGAACATATATACAGTATATAAAGTATATATATACATGCATATACATATTTTTCTGTGTGTCTGTAAATACATATATACATATAGAAATACATAAATGCATATGTACACACATATAACTCTCTCTCTCTCTCTCTCTCTCTCTCTCTCTATATATATATATATATATATATATATATATATATATATATACATACAAATACATATATATGTACTGTATGTATCTATATGTTAAAGCCCTTTGGATGCCTTTTTTTCTTACTCCTGAGACCTCATATATTTGAGCCCTTATAACTTTTTATCCTTCCAATGTGCGCAAACAGCCGCAATAAACTCAATGTCGTTCGTGGAAAACAGAGAATCACTCGTAATCTGGTCCTAAATGGGAAATTAAATATTGAAAGCATTGCCCCATTTCTATAAATAATGTTTGTTCATTGTAAAATAACAAGTTATGCAGTTGTATATAGAAGATACACGTAGAGGAGATTCCAGTTGAAAATAAAATATTTTTGTGGCATTCTTCATAAAGGTGTATGCTGTTTAAGTAAATTTGTGGTAAAATGCAACTGGAATAGAATTCACCCCATGATAGGTCTTGCACTTGTCCTATGCGCAACTGAAGATAACTGACTAAAGTTTGTCTCCTGAAAACACAATCTGACAATATTAAAACTGGTATGGAGAAGATAAACTGCAATGTATAATTTAGAAAAAAAGAGAAAAAATAAAGTAATTCTGTCTGTGTACAGGACAGGATTTACAACTCTGTCCTAAAAAAGAATGATGCCCTCTGGCGCTCCAATCCATCACCAATATTCTTTACTGAATATTTCCAGCCTGCAATTATATATTGAATATTAAGATTCTGGCCCTTCTCAATTAAATCTTCTGGCTAAAGCCAAATGTAGAGAATATAAAGATAATATTGAGTGTACTGAAAGATTTCAACATTTGACCAGCCAAGAGGATGTCCCTTAAAAAAAAAGCAGCCCTAGGCATTTGCTTGCAATGTCTCATAACCATATGGTACTGCACTGGACTGCTCATGTATGCTAGCAAGGATCTATGTGAGATTAAAGACAAATGCAGTGAAAGCAAGGAATTGGCCCTTCGGATTCACTTTCAGTTGGGACTCTACATATGACCGGAGCTTGCTTCAGTCTGTGATATGCTGATGACTTTGTTTTATCCTGTGTTATTGCTTTATGCGTGTCTTAATACATTTTATATCGTAGGGGCACTTTGTGCTTCCTTTTATAGATTCAATGTTCACAGAAAAAAGTTAAAATTTATGAAGGCATAAGATACAGGGTTTTTTTTGTTTTTTTTTGCATTTTTCCAAATCCAAATGCAAATGTATCTAAAACCCTAATTTTCAATCATGATTTAACTAATTATTTATTTATAGGGATTTGTCTTTGCTTCTATGTAAGTAAAAGTAATAAAAATGGCAAGATCAGAGACCTAATAGTTTAAAAAACAAGCGGCTAGATTACAAGTTTTGCGTTGTGAGGAGTGCGGTGCTAATTTGCACGTTATTCTCACCGCTCACTTACCTACAGCGCTGGTATTACAGGTTTTCATAAACCCGGCGTTATCAGGCAAGAAGTGAGCGTAGAGCAAAATTGAGCGCCATACCGCACTCCAATACCAGCGCTGCTTAAGGCAGCGGTGAGTTGGTTTTACATGCTCGTGCACAATTTCCCCATAGACATCAATAGGGAGAGCCGGCTGAAAAAAAGCCTAACACCTGCAAAAAAGCAGCGTAAAGCTCAGTAACGCAGCCCCATTGATTCCTATGGGGAAACAAAATTTATATTTACACCTAACACCCTAACATGAACCCCAAGTCTAAACACCTCTAATCTTACACTTATTAACCCCTAATCTGACACCCCCGACATCACTGACACCTACATTATACTTATTAACCCCTAATCTCCGTGCTCCGGACATCGCCACCACTATAATAAACATATTAACCCCTAAACCACCGCACTCCCGTATCGCAAACATTAGTTAAATATTATTAACCCCTAATCTGCCACCCCTTACATCGCCGCCACCTACCTACAATTATTAACCCCTAATTTGCCACCCCTAACATCGCCGCCACCTACCTACATTTATTAACCCCTAATCTGCCGTCCCCAACGTCGCCGCCACTATACTAAATTTATTAACCCCTAAACCTAAGTCTAACCCTAACCCTAACACCCCCTAACTTAAATATAATTCAAATAAATTTAAATAAAAATTCCTATCATTACCTAAATAATTCCTATTTAAAACTAAATACTTACCTATAAAATAAACCCTAAGATAGCTACAATATAACTAATAGTTGCATTGTATTTATTTTAACTAGGTAGAACAGTTACTAAATAGTTATTAACTATTTAATAACTACCTAGCTAAAATAAATACAAATTTACCTGTAAAATAAAACCTAACCTGAGTTACACTAACACCTAAAACTACACTACAATTAAATAAATTACCTAAATTAAATACAATTAACTAAATTAAATACAATTAAATACAATTACCTAAATTACAAAAAACAAACAAACACTAAATTACACAAAATAAAAAACAAATTACAATATATTTAAACTAATTACACCTAATCTAATAGCCCTATCAAAATAAAAAAGCCCCCCCCCAAAATAAAAAAAAAAACCCTAGCCTAAACTAAACTACCAATAGCCCTGAAAAGGACCTTTTGTGGGAAATCAGCACTTTTACCTGTAAAAAAAATACAAACAACCCCCTAACAGTAAAACCCACCACCCACACAACCAACCCCCCCAAATAAAACCCTAACTAAAAAAAACCTAAGCTCCCCATTGCCCTGAAAAGGGCATTTGGATGGGCATTGCCCTTAAAAGGGCATTTAGCTCTATTGCTGCCCAAACCCTAATCTAAAACTAAAACCCACCCAATAAACCCTTAAAAAACCTAACACTTACCCCCGAAGATCCACTTACAGTTTTGAAGACCGGCCATCCATCGTCAACGAAGCCGGGAGAAGTCCTCAACGAAGCGGCAAGAAGTCCTCAACGAAGTCGGGAGAAGTCTTCATCCAAGGTGGGAGAAGTGGTCCTCCAGATGGGCAGAAGTGTTCATCCAGACGGCATCTTCTATCTTCATCCATCCGGCGCGGAGCGGGTCCATCTTCAAGACATCTGGCTTGGAACATCCTCTTCTTACGACGACTCCCGACGAATGAAGGTTCCTTTAAGGGACGTCATCCAAGATGGCGTTTCTTAGATTGCAATTGGATGATAGAATTCTAGCAGCCAATCGGAATTAAGGTTGAAAAAAATCCTATTGGCTGATGCAATCAGCCAATAGGATTCAACTTCAATCCTATTGGCTGATCCAATCAGCGAATAGGATTGAGCTTGCATTCTATTGGCTGATTGGAACTTTGGGGGTTAGTGTTAGGTTTTTTTAAGGGTTTATTGGGTGGGTTTTAGTTTTAGAATAGGGTTTAAGCAGCAATAGAGCTAGATGCCCTTTTAAGGCTTAGGTTTTTTTAATTAGGGTTTTATTTGGGGGGTTGGTTGTGTGGATGGTGGATTTTACTGTTAGGGGGTTGTTTGTATTTTTTTTACAGGTAAAAGAGCTTATTTCTTTGGGGCAATGCCCCGCAAAAGGCCCTTTTAAGGGCTATTGGTATTTTATTTTTATTTTTTATTTATTTTCGGGGGGTCTTTTTTATTTTGATAGGGCTATTAGATTAGGTGTAATTAGTTTAAATATCTTGTAATTTGTTTTTTATTTTGTGTAATTTAGTGTTTGTTTTTTTTGTAATTTAGGTAATTGTATTTAATTTAGTTAATTGTATTTAGTTTAGGTAATTTATTTAATTGTAGTGTAGTGTTAGGTGTTAGTGTAACTCAGATTAAGTTTTATTTTACAAGTAAATGTGTATTTATTTTAGCTAGGTAGTTATTAAATAGTTAATAACTATTTAGTAACTATTCTACCTAGTTAAAATAAATACAAACTTGCTTGTAAAATAAAAATAAACTCTAAGCTAGTTACAATGTAACTATTAGTTATATTGTAGCTAGCTTAGGGTTTATTTTACAGGTAAGTATTTAGTTTTAAATCGGAAATAGTTAGTTATTAAAAGTAGGTTTTATTTAGATTTATTTTAATTATATTTAAGTTAGGGGTGTTAGGGTTAGACTTAGGTTTAGGGGTTAATAAATTTAGTATAGTGGCGGCAACGTTGGGGGCAGCAGATTAGGGATTAATAAATGTAGGTAGGTAGCAGCGATGTTAGGGGCGGCAGATTAGGGGTTAATAATTGTAGGTAGGTGGAGGCGATGTTAGGGGCGGCAGATTAGGGGTTAATAATATTTAACTAATATTTGTGATGCGGGAGTACGGCGGTTTAAGGATTAATATGTTTATTCTAGTGGCGGCAATGTCGGGAGCGGCAGATTAGGGGTTAATAATTTTATTTTAGTGTTTGCGATGCGGGAGGGCCTCGGTTTAGGGGTTAATAGGTAGTTTATGGGTGTTAGTGTACTTTTTAGCACTTTAGTTATGAGTTTTATGTTACAGCTTTGTAGCGTAAAACTCATAACTACTGACTTTAGAATGCGTTACGGATCTTGGAGGTAAAGGGTGTACCGCTCACTTTTTGGTCTCCCAGGAAAAGCTTGTAATATCGGCTCTATGGAAGTCCCATTGAAAAAGACTTTACACAGTTTGCGTAAGTTGATTTGCATTATGACCAAAAAAGTGTGCAGTTCCCCTAAACATGCAAGACTTGTAATAGCAGCGGTAGTGAAAAAGCAGAGTTATAACCTGATAACGCTGCTTTTTCACCATAACGCAAAACTCGTAATCTAGCCGAAAGAATCTTACTGGTTAATTGCTTCATTCAAAGAGAAAGGAGCCCCTGGGAGTGCGGAGTAACGGTAAGGGGCCTTGACCGTTGGAGGAATAGGCCTGGTTGTTCTGATTGGGTACTAAGGGGTAATGGGTGGGGTTAACACGCGCTACTGCGTATTTAAGAAAAGATCAGGAGAATCTGTCATCAGCTTGTTAGAAAATTTGTGTGGAAAAGTGCTTGTCGTTTTAGTTATCGCTATGGCGCAGTTTGATGCTCTATTAGAGCAACTTAAGGAGGAAGCGGTTAAAAGGGGCCCTACTTGGCTCAAAGAGAAGCTCCGTCCACTGTTGGTTCCGGATACCGGAGAGAGGGCGGATAAAGAGGCTTCTTCTCCTAGACCGGTAAGGCGTTCTAGGCCTCCGGTTCGTCTGGATCCGGATTCTGAAGGAAGTACCGGTGGCCGCAGGAGATCCAGCCCCAGTCTGGGGGTAAAGTCGACCATGAAGAAGAGAACAGGTTCCGGTTCTGGGTATCGGCAGGTTGAAGCGGAGACCAGGCATCCTGCTATACCATCCAGTGTTTCGGTACCGGAGAAAGTGAGAGTGTCGGAAATGGAGGGTGATTCTTTGCCTAAGGGTAAGACGGCCATTGTTGGACAGAAAGAGTCTAGTAAAGGAAGGAGGCAAGTTAATAAAGGTGACAACTCGTTGAGGCCTAGCTTAGCGGGTGTTGGTAATGAGCAAGTAAGTAGTGTTAGGTCAGTAGGTGTATTAGAAAGACAGAGAGTCGAGGATTCAAGGGAGGCAAGGGTGTCAGGCTCGTCTGTTTCATCTCAGGTGGTAGAGGCGCAGGTACATACATTTTCAAGGACGGCCCAAGTTTTGAGGCCTAGTAGCAGTTCTGAGGAGCAGACTTTTCGAGTGTTAGATAAAAGAGTTAAGGGGGTTGAAGTAATTGAGAATCAGCCTGATGCGGAAGCTTGTACTGGCGATGAGGAATTAACCTTATATTTAGATTCCTCTGAGGAGGATTTTATACCTTCTTCTCCTCATACGGTTGGTTCTCTTTGCCAGTTTAAGCCAGCAGTTAGGGCATCGAGAGATTTAATTTTAAGGGGTGAGTTAAGAAATTTGAGGGGCGGGAATGTTGATGTGGTTGAAAATTTGCCTGTTTCTAATAATGTTTATCTTTTAGAAGGGAATGAGATTGGGTCACGGCCTGTAAATCCTCCTGGTTTTCTGGTGGTGGGAAATGAGGGCCTGAGTGGGGAAGCTTATGGCCTACAGGAATCCTGGACGGATAATATCAGGCTTGATATAGAGGACGGCGTTCCGATGGCGGGACGTTCTAATTCGAGGGGAGAAGAAGTAGGGGTGAGTACGGCCAACAATTTTAATTTTGGCCATCAAGGGGATTTGAGAAGGGGTCATAGCAATACATTTAATAGTTTAGTTACTTCTGTTCAACGTCCAAACAGGTCTGGGAATGGTAGAATACAATGTAGAGGTAGACAGCGCAAGAGGTATGGGGACTCAAGGGTGGAAGTGTCTGGGGTTACAGCTCCTAAGAAGGGTAGAGGGGTTTTGGTTGATAGCGGGTTGGGTATGTCTACCGCTAGTAGGGGTATTGGTGTTTGGGCACCATCGGGGGGTTTGTCACATATTTCTGTTTTACAGGCTGAAAGAAGTCAACAAGAGATGGCTATTACGGAACCTAGGGCTTCTGGGTTCCAAAGTAGGGAGAAGGTCACGGCTGCATCTCAAGTGGATCAGTCTCCTGCGGCTCAGGATCATGGAACAGGTAATGGGGGATCTGGTGCCGTGGAATTGAATGTTGGGGTTGAAAAAGTTGGGGTGAATGTTGATCCTATATCAGTAACTGTTGTAGCGGGTTTAAGGGAGTTGTTAGCTAAGTTAGAAGGTGCAAAAGTTCCAGGAGGAGTCGCCAATTCTTGGGTTTATCCTGGATCTTCATTGCAAAATGTGTCCGTTGGGAGTTCTGTTGAGGGCACTAAAGGTGAAGGGTCAGCAATTCAGGTTCAAGCAGTTGGATTGCCCCAGTCAAAAGTGGTTAATTTTGAGAATAAAGGGTTGGGGGGTCCTGAACTTAAAATTGCTGATACGGCTTTGGCTAGGTCTTGTTTGTGTTCTATCGGGCCTTTAGGTATGCACGGTTGAGTTAAGGGAAAAGATATGGAAGAGAGAATTTATTGAGTTATTTTCTCTGTTACCGCTTGACCAATCTTTTGACATACCTGAGGATTCAAAAGAAAGATGCGTCAAAAAGGAGGAAGAGGAGAGGAAAAAACGGTACAGAAAGCTACCTAAAACCTTTACTAATTGGTTTCAAGCTTTTGTTATTTATGCCAGTGTGTTTGCTGGTAAGTTTCCTGAACAGGGAGCGGCTCTTTTTTGTTATTTAGATGAAGTTGCTGCTGCTCAGAGAACATATAGGGGCATGGCTTGGTGGGTTTATGATGATCAATTTAGGCAACGTTTGTCGGTTAAGCCTGAGATGAAATGGGATGATCGGGATATGGGTCTTTGGCTCAAGATAATGACCCCGTTAAGGTCTTCGCAGCCTTTTCGTGGGGGAACCGGTGGGTCGCTCCAGAGTGGGTCGTCGGCAACAGTTAAAAAAGGTTTCTGCTTCGCTTTTAATGAGAAGAGTTGCAAATGGGGATCTTCTTGTAAATTCAGACATGAGTGTTCAAGGTGCGGGGGTGCTCACCCATTCTCCAAGTGTTTCAAAAAGAACAAATTGGGTGCAGCCCAGGAGTTGTCTGAAAAAGGGAGTAACTCCAGTGAGGTTAAGCGGGATGGAGCTGTGGCTTGTCCTTTACGCTAAACAAAAGGGTTTTAGGGAGAAAGCTTTGTTATTGTTTCATGGTTTTGAATATGGTTTTAAAATTCCATCTTCTGGTGGAGTTGTTTATTATAGAGGCAATCTTAAGTCCGCTAGGGAATGGCCAGATGTTGTTAAGAGTAAACTTGAGAAGGAGGTTTTGTTGGGTCGAATGGGGGGCCTTTTAAAGTTCCCCCAATCCCCCATTTGCGTATTTCTCCTTTGGGTGTGGTTCCGAAGAAGGATCCGGGTAAATTCCGTCTTATTCACCACTTGTCTTTTCAAAAGCGTGGGTCTGTGAATGATGGCATTCCGGAGGAATTATCGTCAGTGTCTTATGCATCTTTCGACCTGGCGGTCAAGATGGTCAGGGAAGCGGGTCAGTTTGCTTGGCTGGCTAAGGTTGATATAGAAGCAGCTTTTCGGTTTCTTCCGGTTCATCCTTCTTCACAATACCTTTTGGGTTGCAGTTTTGATGGAGATTTTAATGTGGACCTTTGTCTTCCGATGGGGTGTTCCATTTCCTGTTCATTGTTTGAGTGTTTTAGTTCCTTTTTGGAATGGGTAGTTAAGGTTAAGTCAGGATTTTCTTCTATTGTACACTATCTCGATGACTTTCTTTTTGTGGGTCCTCCTGAGTCGGATGTTTGTTTGAAGTTGAGGGATTGTTTTTATTTAATGGCACCTGAATTTGGGGTTCCCATTGCAATGGAAAAATCTGAGGGTCCAGTTACGGCCCTTAATTTTTTGGGGATCACAATTGATTCGGCTAAGATGGAATGTAGGTTGCCGAGGGAAAAGATTGTGGATTTTTCGGAAATGATTCAGCGTTTTCTTGGTGTTCGTAAGATGACTTTGTGGGAAATGCAATCACTGTTGGGGAAATTGAATATTGCTTGCAGAATCATTCCCATTGGGAGAGTGTTTTCCAGGAGAATGTCATTGGCCACATCTGGTGTAAGCAAGCCCCATCATTTTGTGAGGGTTAAAAAAGGACACAAAGATGATTTGAGGGTTTGGTTAGAGTTCCTTAAAATTTTTAATGGAGATGCGATCTTCATGGAAGCTCGGATCTCCAATGTTGATTTGGATTTGGTAACTGATGCAGCTGGTGGTGTTGGTTTTGGGGCATATTTTCAGGGTCATTGGTGTGCGGATGTGTGGCCTCAGGATTGGGTGGGACTCGGTTTAACTCGAAACCTGGTATTTCTTGAACTATTTCCGATATTGGTAGCTTTATTTGTTTGGGAGGTGACTTGGTTAATAAATCTATATTATTCCACACGGATAATATGGGTGTTGTTTCTGCTATCAATTCGTTATCTGCGTCCTCATTGCCAGTTTTGCGTTTATTGAGAGTACTGGTTTTGAAATGTTTGAGTATGAATGTTTTTGTCAGGGCTAAACATATCCCTGGTAAGTGCAATTTGATAGCAGATGCTTTATCTCGTTCACAGTGGAGCCGTTTTCGGGAGCTTGCGCCTCAGGCCAATGCAGTAGGAGCGAATTTCCCGGATCAATTATGGAGACTTGGGGAGGAGGACTGGCTGAGTTAGTTAAGAATTCTTTGGCTCCAGGTACTTGGTCTGATTATGTATCAGTCTGGAGAGAATGGGAAACGTGGTTAGGTCAGGCTGAACTTAAGGAAGGGTCTGATGATGTCACAGGTTGCTTATTGGAATGGATGTGGCATTGGGGAATTTGGGGTTTGTCAGCATCTAATATGGATAAAAGATTGGCGGCCTTAGCTTTTAGATTCCGTTTATTGGGTATGTGTGACATTACAAAGGTTTTTTGGGTCCGTCAGGTCCTTAAGGGTTTGAAAAAGAAGGCGAAGAATATAGATAAGAGAAGGCCTATTACATTTACATTGCTGAAGAAGATTTGGGTAGTACTGGCTGATATTTGTTCATCAGCATTTGAAATAACATTGTTTCGAACGGCCTTTGTTTTGGCCTTTTTCGGGGCCTTCAGGATATCTGAATTAGTAAGCCCTAGCAGAAGGGTTTCTGGGGGTTTACAAAAAGAAGATGTGATATGGGACAAAAATAGGGTGTACATTTTATTGAGGAGTAGTAAAACTGACATTTTTAAAAAAGGCAAGAATATAGTTCTGTTCCCTAGTGGGACAGTGGTATGTCCATGTCAGGTATTGATGCATTATGGGTCTATACGGCCTTCGCAAGATGGCCCGTTATTGATTCATTCCGATGGTTCTTTTTTGTCGCAGTATCAATTTAGAGCCATTTTGAAGGGATCAATTGGGTTATTGGGTTTTAATCCATTAGAGTTTGGGTCCCATTCATTTCGTATAGAGGCCACTACTGAGGCTTCTATTCTAGGTTTGAGGGAAGATATAGTTAAAAAGATTGGTAGATGGGGTTCAAATCGTTATAAATCTTACGTTAGGCCTGATTTGAGATTATAAAAAAAAAAAAAAAAAGTGGGAGAATGTTGTGGGAATGCCTGAGCAAATAGCATCCTGAATGTTTTTTCTTTTATTTTCTTGTATTTTCAGGTGTGAGGATCGTATGGGTGATGGGGCATTCATTTATTTATTGGGCCAATGCTGAGGCCAGTAAGAAAATGGGCGGCCTGCAGCTCGGGTGTCCAGTTGGTCAATGGGAAGTCAAATGGTTTGGGATTAGGGGCATGTGTTGGGAGCTTTTGTTTCCAGTATTTGTTGAGTACAGTAAGGTTTTCCATCATCCTGATGTTTTAGTGTTGCATTTGGGGGGGAATGACTTGGGTATTATTCCTCAAAAGGAACTAGTCAGAAGAATAAAAAGAGATTTGGGCAATATTAAAGATCTTTATCCTGAGATAAAGATAATTTGGTCACAGATCACTCCACGACTAGTGTGGAGATCAGCATGGGATTATGAAAAGCTTGAAAGGAGCCGTAAAAAAATTAATAAAATAATTAGTTCCTTTGTAAGAAGGTTGGGGGGGGGGGTTGTTTTTCATCCAGATTTTGAAGTTGAAGGGGCTGAGGAATTTTATCTAAAAGATGGGGTTCACTTCAATCAATTCGGGCTGCAGCTATTCTTGTTTGACATAAAAGAAGCTTTGGAAAAAAAATTGGGTTTGGCGGGACTGGGCTGCTTGAGCAGACCAGTCGGTGGTGGGGGTGCTAGTTCCCAGACAAATATTTTAAGCAATATGGCCAAGTGATTTGGAGGATTTTAAGAAGTTGCCTCTCCATGGGGTGAGCGGGAAACTGGTTTATTATAGGGACAAGGGGTTCCCTATTAAAGTGGAGGTGTGCTTGGTACGGACTCAACGTGGATATAGTTGAGTCCAGTTTTTTGAATGACGGCCATGTTGTTTTTTGTGGGTTTGGGAACTAGCACCGCTGTGGGGAATTGCCAATATGTTTTAATGTTTAATGTTAATTAAGACCATCAGGTATGTTCTGTTTAAAATGTTTAAAGATGTTTTATTATATTTAATATTTAATTTATTGTTATTAATAAAATGGCTGCGGCCAATTTTATACCAAAGTTTTGTGTGCAAGACTTATTTACATAAATAATGTATTTTTATAAGGTTATTATGTTGGGCCGGGGATTGATGACTTTAAAGGTCAAGGAGCCCCTGGGAGTACGGAGTAACGGTAAGGGGCCTTGACCGTTGGAGGAATAGGCCTGGTTGTTCTGATTGGGTACTAAGGGGTAATGGGCGGGGTTAGCACGCGCTACTGCGTATTTAAGAAAAGAGTGGGAGAATCTTTCATCAGCTTGTTAGAACATTTGTGTGGAAAAGTGCTCCCTCCCTCCCTCCCTGAATATGTGGTGTTCCTTCCTTGTTTTGTGATTGTCGCAGCAAGGCGGGGGTGCTAGTTCCCAGACAAATATTTTAAGCAATATGGCCAAGTGATTTGGAGGATTTTAAGAAGTTGCCTCTCCATGGGTTGAGCGGGCAACTGGTTTATTACAGGAACAAGGGGTTCCCTATTAAAGTGGAGGTGTGCTTGGTACGGACTCAACGTGGATATAGTTGAGTCCAGTTTTTTGAATGACGGCCATGTTGTTTTTTGTGGGTTTGGGAACTAGCACCGCTGTGGGGAATTGCCAATATGTTTTAATGTTTAATGTTAATTAAGAACATCAGGTATGTTCTGTTTAAAATGTTTAAAGATGTTTTATTATATTTAATATTTAATTTATTGTTATTAATAAAATGGCTGCGGACAATTTTATACCAAAGTTTTGTGTGCAAGTCTTATTTACATAAATAATGTATTTTTATAAGGTTATTATGTTGGGCCGGGGATTGACAACTTTAAAGGTCAGGTGGTTTTGATATTTAGGCATGGACACAATGAGGTCCAAAAGAGAATAGTCAATTTGAACAGAGAATTCCTTAATTGCTTTGGGTAACTTTGTATTGACCAAAGTAATGTAGAAGTTTTAGTGGTTAAATATTGGAAGTGGTTCTAGTTTGAGATGATACGACTTTTCTGGTGAGGATCTGTCATTGACAATTCTGAGAAAATTGTTTCAGCATCATCCACATAGCAGGATGGAGTATGGGCTTGACTTCATCGGATACCCATATGTATTCCCCTGCTTGTCATGTTTCATTTTTCTTCAATTCAGTTTAACAGAATTTAGGAAAAAAAGACAAAGTGCTGGACACATCAATGGTCCTATTTAACCAACGGAAATATGAATGAAAGCTGTCAACCTTAAAAGTTCAAACAATTTTATTAATCCATTTAAAAAAAAGAAAACATAGCAACCAGATAAAAGCAAATTTAAGTGCCGTCCCTTTTACAAGTTTTGGTGTTCTTGCCTTAATCCGGCCTCTGCTGCTATTTAAAGTTCCCTGCTTTCATTTCATTGGTGCAAGTAACTGAGTAACACTCAAACAATTATCAAAGATGTAAGCATATCAATTAAATAAGCAATATAAAAAATACTATATGCAACAAATCAGCTGTGTAATAATGTGTTACTATCTTATAAAACAGCACTATAGTTTAAAAAAATACTTAACATAAATAACCTAAATTAATTAACCTATTTTAGATTAATTTTAGTCCATTAATGCCAAACATTAATTTAATATCCCTGTATACTATAACCATGGGGTTTTCTTGTCCTCAATCGAAAAATCCAGGAAGCCTCCTTCTTAAGCAAGGCTGAGAACCTAGCGCAGCGAAGGGGGTAAGTAGTGCAGCGATGGTAGCAAATATAAATATATATGTATATGAATACATGCATATATATTTATGTTTTTATATGTGTATATACACTAGACTTGTGCGCTGCGGAAAAATTTGTTTCGGTTCATTTCGGACCGATTAGGATGTTTTCAAATTTCGTTTTTGAATCGATTTGAATTCAGATTTGAATGCATTTGTTTCGGATTCATTCAGATTCGAATAAATTCGGATGTATTCGGATGTATTCATTTTGGTTTCGATTCAGAAATTCAGAAGTTCGGTAAGTGTTAGGTGGGATGTGCTGTGTATTAGACTAGTATTATGTACTGTAATAATAGGTGTAACCCATAGCAGAGTGATATAACCTAATATACTGTACAATACTAGTGTAATTATGATTAGTCTATGGGCATCCAAATGTAACGAATAAATCCAAACTAATTCAGATTTAGTCGTTAGTTTCGTTGCTATGGAAATTCGAGTCGATCAGAAGCTCTGAATTTGAAAAATTCGTCCATATACGTATACATATATATTTATAGAAATTACACAGTCCTCATAGACCGCAATGTAAAGGCACTTTTTAGGGCCTAACACCCCACACCCGCACACTTTAAACCCTAAAAACTGTTTTTTGTAATTATTTTTTAATAAAAATAAAGATGCTACTATTTTTTTATTTATTAAAGCACACTATACTTTATTCTGGGACAGTTTTAATATTAATTTGAAGTGAAGTGCTGAGCTTAACCTAAAAAGCCACACTCTAAACACTACCTCCTTCCTAGAAAACTCTATTTAAACAGACAAACAATAATTAATTTGAGAGGGTGCTATAAGCTATTAGGTAAAATGGCTATTCAACAGTTAATATATATATTAGATAGGCAACCTATACCTAAAGATCCTATACCTGTATTCCAGGTCTACCACATCAATGGATTATATGTGGGTTATAAAATGTTTATAAAAGGTTTTATAAAAAAGTTTATAAAAATTACGGGGGATCTAGAAATAGTGCATAAATCTTTTAATAGTCAAAAGCTTAAATACATAAACAATTTTCATTAATACTAATTAATCAATAAAATTGCACAAATCATTCAACAAAGAAAAGAAAAGGACACACAAAACATCCAACTTACACTAAAAACTTGGCTATAAAAGGGCAAATGACTCAAAAAATCTAAAAGTTATGGATCGATCTCAAACTCTGTTAATACTTGAGTGAATACTGTCGAAAAAACAGTCTGTAAAAAAGTGACCTGGTGCTTATTGCGAAACCCCTTTGACTGGTACTGACACAGTTAAAGGGACAGTATACTGTAAAATAGTTTTTCCCTTAATGTGTTTACAATTGCTTTTTTTACCAACTGCAGAGTAAAAAATGTATGAAAATTAGCTTTTTAAGGTTTATTTCTGTATATTAAAGCTCTGATTTTGTGTTTTGAAGCCACAGCCTAATAAAATAGGTTGAGCTTGTAGGTATAATCTGATCTCATTACTGTATCACATTGTGCACATATACCTGCTTCTTTATCTTATATCTGTCCTTAAAACAATCACCAATACTTTGAGAGAACAATGGAAAATCAACATTTTATTACCTTATCTCTGCTTTATCACACTGGGAGTGTAATTTCTTCTGCTGGCTGTGTTTACAAAGCTTATCTATAGCTGGTACGCGCGGCCACAAACTTTCAGAATAGGTGGGGATACCACATGCTAAATTAACAATTTCAAATGCCAATTTAAGGGTAAAGGAGCTACTTGTAAACAATTTAATACACTCCAGCAGGTAAAGTGGATCATTGGGAACAAATTAAAGGGGAGAATTTTTTTGAGTAAACTGTCCCTTTAATGTCTATTTTTTCGACAGTATTCACTCAAGTATTAACGGACTTTGAGATCAGTCCATGACTTTTAGATATTTTTAGTCAGTTGCCCTTTTTTAACCAATTCTTAATTATGAAAGTTGGAGGTTTCTTGTGTTCTTTTCTTTTCTTTGTTGAATGATTTGCACAATTTTATTGATGAATTATTATTAATGAAATTGAGGTGAAATTTGTTTATTCATTTAAGCTTTTGACTATTAAAAGATTTATGCACTATTTCTAGATCCCCCGTAAATTTTATAAACTTTTTTATAAAACGTTTTATAACCAATTTTTATAAACATTTTATAACCCACTTATAATCCACTGATGTGGTAGACCTGAAATACAGGTATTGGATCTTTAGGTATCGGTTGCCTATCTAATACAGGAAGCCCTCAGTTTACGCCGGGGTTAGGTTACAGAAGGAATGGTTGTAAATCGAAACCATTGTAAATTGAAACCCAGTTTATAATGTAAGTCAAAGGGAAGTGAGGGAGTTAGGTTCCAAACCCCTCTCAAAATTGTCATAAGTAACACCTAATACATTATTTTTAACAATTTGAAATGAAGACTTTAAATGCTAAACAGCATCAAATATTCACACAACACAGAATATATAATTAAACTAAGTTAAATTAACAAAAACATTTGCTAAACGGCATTATAAAGCTTATAAAATAATCACACAAAACAGACTTTACTTGCATTTTTCTGCAAACAGTTCTTTCTATGCATTCCAATCTGGACTGATTTATAGACAGGAAGATCTTGTTCCTATGAAAGCTGCTCGATAGCTCAAGTCTAGCTAGACTATTTAATTCCAGCCTGTTTGTGTGCTTGGCTTTGCATATCTTTGCTGCAACACAAGTGGACAGCTCCACCTACTGGCTATTTTAATCAATACAATGCTTCTCAATGCTTTTCAATAGCAGTCACATGACTGAAAAAAAGGTTGTTATTCTGAAACGGCGCAAATTGAACCAGCGTAAATCGAGGGCCACCTGTATATACTTTATTCTGGGGACAATTGGGGGACATTTTTAAAATTAACCAGAGATCTAATCTCTGGTTAATTGTATGAGTGCTAATGGCTACCACAAGCTTGTAGTTGCAATAACCAGCCACTTGCAATGGCTGGTTATTTATCGCGTGACCGTAAACCGGCAAATTTGCGCTTTTACGGGAGCGATAAATTAGCACTCCACTTGTAATCTAGCCCTAAACGTATCACATTTTTTGTTATGTACAGAGATAAAGGGGCCGAATTATCAAGCCCATTTTTCCGCGCGATCCTTCAGGCACGCCCGAAACAACAGTTATGAAGCATCAGTCTTAAGACCGCTGCTCCATAACTGGTCCACCTGCTCTGAGACTGCCGACATCAATCCGCCCGATCCTATACAATCGGGCTGATTCGAATCTGCAGCGTATGCTGTCGGCATTTATCGTTGTCTGTTGGACATGATCTGCTGAGCGGATCATGTCAGACAGACCGATGATAAATCGGCCTTATTGTGTCTAGCTGCATCTGAGCATTGATCATGATGTTCAATGTCATTCAAATACTCCCTAATTTGCACTCTTGTTTGTTGCTTCCCTAAATGCACAGGCAATATACTGTTTCCCGCATTGCCGGCAAGTAATCTGGTAAATAACAAAAGTCGTCTGATATTTCCCCAAAGACTATACCTTATAGTGATCAATAAATAGGGTGCACCTTTCTAGTGAGGATACAGATTTCATGTTAATTGGCTGATAACAATACCACAATAACATTATTAATAAAGAATAATTTTATTGCCCAATGAAGCATAAAATAAGCTGATAAATCAAACTTACTTTAATGTACCGTTTTGCGTGTTAAATACGTAGTTCTGTTGCAATTATACAATAAAAACGTGATCTAGTGCATAGAGCATTTGTATTGCTCCCAATAGTAAATGCATGATTCATGTTGCCGCATATATACTTAATCAGCTGTTAATGTTATCTTATCAAGAAAACCTTTGGTTGATGTCAAACAGGAAACATATTATTACCTCCTTTTAATCACTTTCTTTCTTTTTTTTGTCCTGCTAACTATTGCAAAATAATAGCACAAAATATGAGATTATACCTTAGTTTCGATTGTCTGTTATTCAAGACAAGGCTAGGCTGAATTATTTTGAACAAAAAAAACATTCAAACTGTTTTGAAAATGAATTTGTATAACTATGATCATTTGTTTATTTGTTATAGCTTGTACGTAAGTATAGAAAAACAGACGTCATATATGGAGAATAAGTATATTTTCATTATATCACATGAATCTTTGAGAAGATAATCTGAAGATATACTTTCTTTGCCAAGTTCTTCTTTCAGTAAACTCTGAACTGTAGTGATTCATAGATAGATAGATAGATAGATAGATAGATAGATAGATAGATAGAATAAAAATATCAATTTTTTAGTTGATGTAATGGTGTCTTTACTATAGACAAATAGAAATGTAATGGTTATTTTATATGGTAAACGTGATTTTTTTTTTATTTTTCATAATTTAAGGTTCTTAATAGAGTATTTCATTTGTTGCATTACTGATAATAGATAACTAATTTTAAAATAAACTTCCATGATACAGATTCATGATGCATTTTTAAGACACTTTCCAATTTAATTCTATTATCAAATTTTGCAAACTCTTGCTATATACACACGTTGTACAGCACCCGTTTCTACTAAGCATATGCACAAGCTCACAGGGTATATACATATACTAGTCTGTGATTGGCTTATGTCTGTCACATGATACAGTGGGCCGGAAAATGGGAGAAAAAATAAATTGGCCAGAAAAAAAATCTACAGCTTATTTGAAATTTGATATTGCATTGTATTTTATTATGCACTTGTTAATTATGCAATTATACTGTATTTAGTGGTGCTTTATGGGGGGTGTTGCTATGAAGTTGTATTACCTTTATTCCTCTAAGCTATACATATTAAGGTCACACAGTATTTCCTTGTAACTTTTATTTCCTAGATCATGTATCATTTTAGTTGCCCACCTTTGACTGGTTTCTAGTGTCTAGTTAAAGCTCACTTTAAGACAGAGTTACACACTATTTTGAGTTTCTTCTCAAGATCACGCTATGGATAATCTTTTTCACACTGTGAAAGGGAGTCATGAATGAAACTGGGGTGTAGGGTGTCTGTATAACAGGAATCTGGCATTTTTTATTACTATTGTTATTTTTTTAATAAACGAATACAATTTAATTCTGAAAAAAAAAAAATATTGGGGAAGAGGTATCCCAGTAATCCCCAGGAGAAAAATGGGGCTTGTGCATTCTATGGACCCAACGGAAAATAAGGCTGATCTTCAAAAAAAAAAAAAAAATCTTCCAAGGCTGCTTTTTATTCTCAGTCCGACCCTGATAAGGTTGTACTAAGCACCCACATTTCTTATTATAGCATCTCCAATATTCAAAGGTGTCAAAAACTAAACATTCGTAACCCTTACTTTTATACCTTTTGCACTATATTGGACAGAGGAGTTACATAAAGAGAAAAGCTTTAATGGTTAATGTAAAATGGTGAATCCCTCAGCAGTACTACCAATCACTTGTGTTGCACCCTTTTTTAGACACCCCAAATTATTAAAGGGACATGAAACCCAAAATTTTCTTTCATGATTCAGATGAGTATATGACTTTAGACAACTTTACAATTTACTTCTATTATCAAATTTGCTTAATTTACTTGGTATCCCTTACTGAAGAAGCAGCAATGCACCACTGGAAGCTAGCTGACCATATCTGGTGAGCCAATGGCAAGAGAACAAAACAAAGTAGATAATTATATGTGTCATGAGATGCAGGACACATGCAGGACACAGCAATGATGGTACAACTCTATTTTATTGCAGAGCATAACAATACACATCTAGCAGGTTGATTGTACTAAACTAACTGCGACACAGACACCGGACCTAAGCCCCGCCCACATACTAGTGACATCACATCCTGCTCTCATCACATCTTCCCCTTTTTCAAAGGCAAAGCATACATTTGCATATGATAAATAACAAGGTACACCAACAGGGTATACAACAACATTTTTGTTTTTGAACATTATAAAAACAGATAGATAAGAAAACATGAACAAATAAATTACATCCTGACTTGGACATCGGGGTAGACTACCCTAGTCCACAGTGACCATGGGATTATTCTGCCCATACTTCCGGTCACTGTTCTAGCTAAAGTCAGTCCCTGTATCGGGCCGGAAGTTTCACCACTCTTCCGCTTGATGTAACTTTGCATGAACTGTCCTCTGATACAGAAGATGGTGAACAAGAGTCTGCTGGAGGCAAAGATATATCCCCGCTGTGATCTTGCTGAGGGGAAGGCACCTCTCTTAGAACAGGGGATCCCACCGGCGGTGGTACTGAGGTATCCGGTTCCAGACTCTCAGGTACAGGCTGAAGATGTCTTCGGTTACGGCGTGTAACCGTCCCTCCCTCTGTAAGGACTGTGTAAGACCTTGGTTCTGGAGAGCGGCCCACTACCGTAGCAGGCGTCTTCCATTTCTTTTCATCATCCAGTTTAATTCTGACACTTTGGCCCGCTTTCAGTTCCTGTAAAGGCCTGACAGAATGTCTCCTGTCGTAGAAGAAACGATAACCCTTTTTGGCCTCTTCATCCCTCCTAAGGACTTCGTCCCGAGGAACAGGGCCAGGCGGCTTGAAGACACCCACTGAGGGTAAAGTGGTGCGAATCTGGCGTCCTAGCATCAGCTGTGCCAGGCTAAACCCGGTGGCTTGAATGGGCGTCGCCCTGTATGACAAGAGGGCTAGGTACGGCTCAGATTGCTTTAGAATGAATTTTGTTGTTTGAACTGCCCTTTCAGCCATTCCGTTAGCCTGCGGATAATGTGGACTTGACGTGGAATGTACAAAATCATATTCCCTGCTGAAAGCACTGAACTCTGTAGAAGCGAACTGCATACCATTATCACTCACCAGCTCCATTGGAATGCCCCAGCGGGCGAACAAGCTCTTCAGGCGAATGATAACGGCCTGACTTGTGATATCATTCAGGGGAGCAATTTCCAAATACCTGGAATAGTAGTCAATCACAACAAGAAACTTTTTCCCGTGCAGTTCACACAAATCAGCAGCTATTTTCTGCCACGGCCCCGCAGGCAGCGGAGTAGACATCAAGGGCTCCCTTCTCTGAGTAGGCCGGGGTTCCCGGCAAAAGGCACATTCAGACACGTGATTTGCAATGTCGGAGCTGATCCCAGGCCACCACACAGCTGTAGCTGCCCTTTCTCTGCACTTTGTAATGCCTAAGTGGCCATCGTGAATCCTGTTTAACATCTCCTTCCTCATGCTGACAGGAATTACAATGCGGTCTTGGAACAGCACCAACCCCTCCAGCTCCGTGAGCTGTGACCTCTCTGGCTGGTAAGCATTTAAAGACATCCAGGCTGCCCGGCTCTCGGGCCAGCCTTCCTTTATGTACCTTATAACTTCTTGCAGATCTGTGTCCAAATATGTCTCTTTCTTTATCTCTTCCAGTTTCCTTGAAGAAATGGACTTAGAGGCCAGGACTGAATCAACATACACCTTCACATCCAATTCCGTGGAGGATTCTTCAGCAGCAGCCAGCGGGAGCCTGGATAGTGTATCTGCCACAACCAGTTGTTTCCCCGGCACATGCACTGCCTGAACATTGAACCTGAGCAGTCTCATTAAAAGTCTCTGGCATCTCAAGGGTGTTTTGTCAATGTCATAAGAATTGATTAGAGGGACTAGCGGTTTGTGGTCAGTTTCCAGACTAAATTTCTCCAAACCCACTAGATAACGCTGAAAGCGCTCACAGGCCCAAACTGCAGCCAGGCACTCTTTCTCAATTTGAGCGTATTTTGACTCCGCAGCCGTCAGTGTGCGGGAACAGTAGGCGATGGGCTGTAGTTTGTTGTCATTCAGCTGCAGGAGTGCAGCCCCCAACCCATAACTGCTTGCATCAGCACTAACCACAGTCTTTTTTGAAGGGTCGTAGAACCCCAGCACTGGGGCAGACCCCAGCAGGGACTTGGCATGCAGGAACGCTTTTTCTTGTGAGGGTCCCCAGACCCAGGCAACATCTTTCTTAAGCAACTCTGTGATAGGGTGTAAAACTGTAGATAAATCTGGAAGAAACTTGCCCACGTAATTTACAAGGCCCAATATCTGTCTCAGCTCATGTACATCAGAAGGGCTTTTCATCTGTTCAATAGCCCGAATTTTCTCGGGGTCCGGCTTGATGCCATCCCCGTTGATGATATGCCCAAAGTAGCATAATTCAGTTTTCCTAAAATGACATTTTTCTTTATTCAGCTTCAGCCCAGACTCTTTGATAGCCTGCAGCACACAACTCAAACGCTGATCATGCTCCTCCACTGTAGACCCATACACTAGACTGTCGTCCATGACGACCGCTGTGCCCACGTGGCCACTCAGGAGAGAACTCATTTCCCTTTGAAAGATTTCAGGAGCGGAGGATATCCTAAAGGGGAGTCTGCAGAAGCAGAACCGACCTACCGGTGTTATAAAGGTAGTCAGTCTGCGGCACTTTGGATCCAGGGGGATCTGCCAAAAGCCGCTAGAAGCATCTAATGTGGAAAAGAACTTCGCCCCAGCCAACTTCGGGGCTATATCTTCCAATGTCGGCAGCACAAATCTCTCCCTCTTCACTGCCTCATTCAACCTTTTCAGGTCCACACAGATGCGCACCTTTCCGTTTTTCTTTGCAACTGGAACAATAGGGGCACACCAATCAGTTGCTTCAACAACCTCTTCAATAACCCCCATAGACTTCATGCGCATGAGCTCTTTCTCCACTTGAGGCATGAGCGGGAACGGAATTCTACGAGGAGTAGAAATACTGTATGGGACTGCGTCACTTTTAAGTGCTATACGGACAGGTTTGCAGTTCAGTAGGCCCAACTCGCCAAACATATCTTCAGAGATCTCATTCACTCTGGCCACGAGGCCCAAGTCACAAGCTGCTTTTCTGCTCAATAAACTGTTAACACACTGACCTCGGATCACATGCACCCACATGGTGAACTTCCTTTGTTTGTACTCACAGCTGGCAAGAAATTTCCCCACACAATCAATACGGCCACCAGGACTATGGACATTTGTAGTAATCTTCGCCAGCTGGGGCTGTCGAGGCAGTTTCATGAATTCAGCAAAAGACATTACAGTGATATCTGCTCCTGTGTAAATCTTAAAATCAACTTTGGCTCCCATTACAGTAAAAGTAACTTTCCAATCTTCCTCTGAGCTTGTCCGTTCCACAACAGACCCCACAAAAGACACTTCCTGACCCTCCTGGTCACTGTCCACCTGCATCTCCTTAATGTATTCAGTTTTACACACCACTTCCAAATGGCCTATTCTTTCACATTTTCTGCATCTTTTATCTCTGGCCGGGCATATAGCACTCTGATCATGAGCCCGGTAGCACCGTGTGCATCGGCCATGTTGCGCCCATCCACTTCTAGGCCTTTCCAGTACTTTAGATCTACCGCTCACACTGTGCCTTTCACTAGTAATTTTCCTAGACTGTTGCACTTCATCCACAATACTCTCAGACCTCAGATCAGCACTTTGCTTTTTCACCAGTTCACTCTGGCGGGCCATCCTAATAGCCCCGTCTAACGTTAAATCAGGCTCTAACTGCAGCTTCAGGGAGACTTCAGCATCTGCAATTCCAATAACTATTCTGTCTCTGATTTGCTCTTCTTTAGCAACACCAAACTCACAGAATTCAGCTAATTCATACAGGCTTCGCACAAATGACTCCACAGATTCTCCCACACGCTGATTACGTTTGTGAAAACAAGCTCTCTCATGAATCACATTTCTTTTAGGCACAAAGTGGGCACTGAGTTTATCCATAACTATATCAAAGTTAACTTCTTCCCCTTCTTGGAAAGTAAAAGCATTGAACAGTGGCTCTACATCTTTCCCCATGGAGTATAAAAGAGAATTAACTTGTACTTCACCACTCTCCTTGTTCAGTTTCGATGCAATCTTGAAGCGCTGAAACCGCTGACGCCATGTGGGCCAAGCTGCAGGCTGAGAAAAGTCAAAAGGCTCAGGTGGGGTAAACTTTGACATTGCAATCGATCAGGAACAGAAGCGCAGTCCAGAACTTCTGACACCATGTCATGAGATGCAGGACACATGCAGGACACAGCAATGATGGTACAACTCTATTTTATTGCAGAGCATAACAATACACATCTAGTCAGGTTGATTGTACTAAACTAACTGACACCGGACCTAAGCCCCGCCCACATACTAGTGACATCACATCCTGCTCTCATCACAATATGTAAATTGGAAAGTTGTTTAATATTATATGCATTATGTATATCATGAAAGAAAAATATTTTGTGTCATGTTTTATTAAGTTTACACTTCTACCTGCAAATAGTAAGAACATAATTTTGACAGTTTCTGAGAATACAAATTGCAAAAATATAGATTATACTAATTTGTTTCTTGAAGGAATTTGTAATATAAATAGAGTCAAATATACCAGACATTCCCTGTGATTGGCACATTGTAGGAAAGTCTTGACTTTCAAGTATTTTAATTGGTTCAGTGGGTTCAGTGATAGTCACTGTTGCCTAAACAAGACTTTGGTTGCTCTTTGTAAGATAGTGCTCTAAACAGTCTCACAATTAGGGGGATTAAATTAGGAGCTCAGTCATATTGCCCTGCTATTAATATCCTGTTTCCTATTCAAGAAATTTGGGAATATCCAAACACGATTCAGGAATTCTCAAACTCTCCTGAGATCACCTAGACATTATTCCTGGAAAGTCCAGACTACACTATTTTAGGTCTCAAAACAGGGTTCATGGAAGGTCCATTTCCTGCCTACAAAAATACCTCACTGCAGTACCTTATGAAGGTGCCATGGGCCCCATGCAGTGTTTAAAAACCTTCAGGGTGAAGCTCAGGTTGTGCTTGGATATTTTCCTGGCTGTGCCTCTCCTAGCTTTCCTGTATCCCACTGGTCTTGGGACCAGTGTACAACATTGTTACAAATATTTTTAAAAACACATAGGCCCAGATTCCAAGTGGTGTGCCAATTCCCCCCCCCCCCCCCCCCGCTTGTCCGTTAATTGCGTTTGAAGTTAATAATTAGCTCTGCTGCATTAGTGTGCATATTACAAGTTGAAACTAAAAAGTTGAGGACTTTGGATATCTCAAGCGCACTAACTTCTATCTAACCTCTATAGACTTCTATGGGACATGTTAAAACATTTTTTTTTTGCTTGTGCACTAACTACGCTAAACCCAAAGGTGAGTTAAGAATACTTTAAATTCCTATGTTCTTCCCTAGAAGAAAATGTTCTTTTTATTTATTTATATACAGGGAGTGCAGAATTATTAGGCAAGTTGTATTTTTGAGGATTAATTTTATTATTGAACAACAACCATGTTCTCAATGAACCCAAAAAACTCATTAATATCAAAGCTGAATATTTTTGGAAGTAGTTTTTAGTTTGTTTTTAGTTTTAGCTATTTTAGGGGGATATATGTGTGTGCAGGTGACTATTACTGTACATAATTATTAGGCAACTTAACAAAAAACAAATATATACCCATTTCAATTATTTATTTTTACCAGTGAAACCAATATAACATCTCAACATTCACAAATATACATTTCTGACATTCAAAAACAAAACAAAAACAAATCAGTGACCAATATAACCACCTTTCTTTGCAAGGACACTCAAAAGCCTGCCATCCATGGATTCTGTCAGTGTTTTGATCTGTTCACCATCAACATTGCGTGCAGCAGCAACCACAGCCTCCCAGACACTGTTCAGAGAGGTGTACTGTTTTCCCTCCTTGTAAATCTCACATTTGATGATGGACCACAGGTTCTCAATGGGGTTCAGATCAGGTGAACAAGGAGGCCATGTCATTAGATTTTCTTCTTTTATACCCTTTCTTGCCAGCCACGCTGTGGAGTACTTGGACGCGTGTGATGGAGCATTGTCCTGCATGAAAATCATGTTTTTCTTGAAGGATGCAGACTTCTTCCTGTACCACTGCTTGAAGAAGGTGTCTTCCAGAAACTGGCAGTAGGACTGGGAGTTGAGCTTGACTCCATCCTCAACCCGAAAAGGCCCCACAAGCTCATCTTTGATGATACCAGCCCAAACCAGTACTCCACCTCCACCTTGCTGGCGTCTGAGTCGGACTGGAGCTCTCTGCCCTTTACCAATCCAGCCACGGGCCCATCCATCTGGCCCATCAAGACTCACTCTCATTGCATCAGTCCATAAAACCTTAGAAAAATCAGTCTTGAGATATTTCTTGGCCCAGTCTTGACGTTTCAGCTTGTGTGTCTTGTTCAGTGGTGGTCGTCTTTCAGCCTTTCTTACCCTGGCCATGTCTCTGAGTATTGTACACCTTGTGCTTTTGGGCACTCCAGTGATGTTGCAGCTCTGAAATATGGCCAAACTGGGGGCAAGTGGCATCTTGGCAGCTGCACGCTTGACTTTTCTCAGTTCATGGGCAGTTATTTTGCGCCTTGGTTTTTCCACACGCTTCTTGCGACCCTGTTGACTAATTTGAATGAAACGCTTGATTGTTCGATGATCACGCTTCAGAAGCTTTTCAATTTTAAGAGTGCTGCATCCCTCTGCAAGATATCTCACTATTTTTGACTTTTCTGAGCCTTTCAAGTCCTTCTTTTGACCCATTTTGCCAAATGAAAGGAAGTTGCCTAATAATTATGCACACCTGATATAGGGTGTTGATGTCATTAGACCACACCCGTTCTCATTACAGAGATGCACATCACCTAATATGCTTAATTGGTAGTAGGCTTTCGAGCCTATACAGCTTGGAGTAAGACAACATGCATAAAGAGGATGATGTGGTCAAAATACTCATTTGCCTAATAATTCTGCACTCCCTGTATATATATATATATATATATATATATATATATTATTTTTTTGCACACACATATATATATATTTTTACACACACACACACATATATATATATATATATATATATATATATACACAAACATACACATTTTTAAACACACACATATAGATATTAGAGCCCTTTACAGTCAAACTCCTTGTCATATATATATTTCTTTTAATCCTTTTAACATTTTATTAATATTTAAATGATATATTTTAATTTAAAAGTGTATATAAAAATATATGAGTGTAATACTTTATTTGAATGTGTTTTGTGCAACTTTTGCACTTTACTTCAGGTCATACTAAATGTTCTAGTGCAGATTCGGCTTTCGCTAGAGCGCAAACTTTAACTTTCAACTTGTAAGTATAGAATATATTAGAGCGATGCTGGATCATGTCTGACAGACATCGTTGAATGCCGACAGCATACTCTGTTTACATTTAACATTGCACAAGCAGTTCTGGTGAACTGCTTGTGCAATGCTGCCCCCTGCAGATTCGTGGCCAATCGGCCGCTTACAGGGGGTGTCAATCAACCCGATCATATACGATCGGCGGATTGATGTCCGCAGCCTCAGAGGAGGCGTACAAGTTAAAACCGCTGCTTCTTAACTGCTGTTTCCGGTGAGCCTGAAGGCTCGCATGAAACCAGCTGCATTGGGACCGATTGGCAGCTTGTTATATCAGCCCCTCTGTCTAAATCATGATCAAGTGTGGCTTTGAATTCCCTGTCGCTTTATGTATAGCAATAAGGCAAAAAAGGCCATTAAATACATTGTATAAGCATAATATTGAGGTTATTCACCGCCTCCCTTTAGTCAAGGGTGCCACTGAAATCTATCTTTCACTACATTCCAGTGCTGACCTGTTTGCACATGTGCAGCACCTCTCCTTCAGATACCTGTAGTGTAAGTTAATGGCAGCCCCACGATAAGGGGGAGGTCCATAAAATGTATTTAGTGTTTAGTGTCCTTTTTATGCATCCTAATTACCAGTAATTCTCCTATAAAAAAGTTATGGTTGACCCTGCTATATGATCCAAGTCTGCCATGGATAATATATTAATGCATATACTATAGCAGTTTTCTCGTAGCATTATCGTCTTTATATAACATAAAACCGTGTTTAGTTTAGGTATGAAGGTTTCAGGAATGTTGTTTTACATAGAGAGGTTGAGAAAAAATTCCACAATATGATGAAATATGGCAGTGGTTTAGCGAGAATGGAAAACAAACATATTCTGTTCTGAGTATTATGATTGCAAATAGCTCAGGGCTGGTAAATTAGTCAGACACTGATTGGCTTAGCAGGGTTACATAAGCCAACAGCACCTGTTGGCCTCAGGCATCTATCAAATGTATAACTGACTGCACTGAGGACAATACTATCTTGTTACTAAAAAAGCAATGTTATTAACTAATTATTCTTCCTCTGATTTTGTGTTCACTTGCTAAGAGTGTTTAGGGAGGTTGCTTTAATTAGTGGCAAGTGTGCTGGGAAATTAAGGTTATTAGCTGTTAGAAGCAGTGGTAAAGTCAGAGTTAATTATATTGAGAATCCCAGTGAAGGGTGGGGTTCATGGTTTGTCTTTATTGTGGTGCTGATTCACAGGTATGGTTGATGTAGCAGGACAACCTGATTAAAGGATAGGGATATCAAATTAAACTTTACATAAAAAAATCCTATATAATTAAATTATTTCTATTATCAAATTTATCGCTTTTTCTTTTTCTTTTTTGTAAAAACTTAGCTCCTTTCCTTAATAACTTACACCTAGCTTACGAGTTTTGAGCTATACCGGGTGCATAAAGAACACAATGAAATGAGCGGTACCGCACTTTCCATAGCGCTGCCATTACGAGTTACTGAAAAACCTCCTTGTGCTGTACGGTATGGTGCGTTAAGCTCCATCCCACACAAAAGCCAAGGGCTGAGTTTACGTGCTCGTGCCCGCTTTCCCTCATAGACATCAATGGAGAGAGAGTGTTAGAATAAAACTAACACCTGTGATCGCGGAATGGCAAATCGCCATAACGCAACCTCATTGATGTCTATGGCCTCTATTTATCAAGCTGTCAACCGCAAATACGCTGGAATTCCGAGCGTATTTGTGGCAAGCTTGATTTGCCTTAGTTATCAAACCCTACAGACCAGCAAAAGTAGAATTTAGTGACGTAACATACGATCCGCCGGACTCAGTCCGACACAGATCAATGCTTACGTCACTACAGATGTTCCAAATGCAAGTTCGGCACAATCTGACTACTTTTGGAAGTTATCAAATTTCTACCAGGTACGCTCGGCACTATTCCAGCCCAACATACCTGGTTTTCAATCCACCGCCCTGGAGGAGGTGGATGCCATAGGAATCAATGGGAGTCGGAAAGCAGCGAAAGATCATGGGAATGTCTACACCTAACACCCTTACATGTACCCCGAGTCTAAACACCCCTAATCTACCCCCCCTACACCGCCGCCACCTACATTATACTTATTAACCCCTAATCTGCCACCCCCCCTACACCGCCGCCACCTACATTATACTTATTAACCCCTAAACTGCCCACCAAAATGAAAGTTATTAACCCCTATCCCACCGCTCCCGGACCCCGCCGCAACTTAATAAAGTGTTTAACCCCTAAACTGCCGCTCCCGGACCCCGCCGCCACCTACATTATATTTATTAACTCCTAATCTGCTGCCCCCACATCGCCGCCATTATATTACATTTATTAACCCCTAAACCTAAGTCTAACCCTAACCCTAACACCACCTAACTTAAATATAATTTGAATAAATCTAAATAAATATTCCTAGCATTACATAAATTATTCCTATTTAAAACTAAATACTTACCTATAAAATAAACCCTAAGATAGCTACAATATAACTAATAGTTACATTTGTATCTATCTTAGGGTTTATATTTTTTTTACAGGCAACTTTGTATTTATTTTAACTAGGTACAATAGTTATTAAATATTTATTAACTATTTAATAACTTCCTAGTTAAAATAAATACAAATTTACCTGTAAAATAAAACCTAACCTAAATTACAATTACTCCTAACACTACACTATAATTAAATAAATTAACTAAATTAACTACAATTAATTACAATTAAATAAAATTAACTAAAGTACAAAAAAAACACACTAAATTACAGAAAATAATAAAATAATTACAATTTTTTAAAACTAATTACACCTAATCTAATCCCCCTAATAAAATAAAAAAGCCCCCCAAAATAATAAAAATCCCTACCCTATACTAAATTACAAATAGCCCTTAAAAGGGCTTTTTGTGGGGCATTGCCCCAAAGTAATCAGCTCTTTTACCTGTAAAAAAAAAAATACCCCCCCAACATTAAAACCCACCACCCACACACCCAACCCTACTCTAAAACCCACCCAATCCCCCCTTAATAAAACCTAACACTAACCCCTTGAAGATCACCCTACCTTGAGACGTCTTCACCCAACCGGGCAGAAGTGGTCCTCCAGACGGGCAGAAGTCTTCATCCAGGCGGCATCTTCTATCTTCATCCATCCGGAGCGGAGCGGGTCCATCTTCAAGACATCTGACGCGGAGCATCCTTCCAGGCCGACGACTACCTGACGAATGAATATTCCTTTAAATGACGTCATCCAAGATGGCGTCCCTTGAATTCCGATTGGCTGATAGAATGTTATCAGCCAATCGGAATTAAGGTAGGAAAAATCCTATTGGCTGATCCAATCAGCCAATAGGATTGAGCTCACATTCTATTGGCTGATTTGAACAGCCAATAGAATGCAAGCTCAATCCTATTGGCTGATTGCATCAGCCAATAGGATTTTTCCTACCTTAATTCCAATTGGCCGACGAATGAATATTCCTTTAAATGACATCATCCAAGATGGCGTCCCTTGAATTCCGATTGGCTGATAGAATTCTATCAGCCAATTGGAATTAAGGTGGGAAAAATCACATTGGCTGATGCAATCAGCCAATAGGATTGAGCTTGCATTCTATTGGCTATTCCAATCAGCCAATAGAATGTGAGCTAATGTCAGGATTGTGCTTTAGGACTCTTCTATATTAGTGCTATCTAACCACTGTACCTTTAAACCACCTTTCCATCCACTTCTTGTTCCCTATAAAAGACCATCAGCCCTCTAGGTCATTGCTTGGTATTGAAAGTGTTACTCATTCCTAAGCTTACTCAGCAATCTACTCGTTGCTGTCTGATCTAGAATCTTACCCTGCAATCCTGTGCTATCCGTTCAGCCTGTGTGCCTGTTACGCTAAACTGCTAGGAGCAGCTCCAGTTACTATCATTCCGGCCGGATCTATCAGATCCCTACGCGGTGACGTCACACGCCAACCAAACGGACCGACCGGCTTAACCTCTGCTGTCTGCCTCACGGATCACCGCAAACCGGACTTCTAGGACGCTCTGAACCTATCCTACTTGCCATCCGGCTTCTTACCAGGTACCTTCACTATCTCTGGTAAATGCTGACCAGTGTCTAAATGACTTTTATTCCGGATACTCTCCCTGTTTCTTATGTCAGTCTGCTTGCTTGAATCAGTATATTGTTTCACAGTCTCCTATATTGGGTTACCTAAATGCATTATATTCCTGTGTCATTTTCGTACTATTGCTGGCATCATCCCCACATTAGTTCTCTGTGATTAAGTTCTGTTTCACATATTTTATTTTTTATTTTGCTGCACTCTGGTTTCTAAGTTAAGGACCTTGCTGCAATTTTCAGTGACACCTCACATGTGGCAGACTCAGGGTCTCTTAAACTTAAATGAACCATAGATCAAATTGCTTAGTAGTTATTGTGGGACACACTTCGCTTAAAAGTAGCACTTGTGTTTACCACTTACTCCTGAGCTACAAAACTCACTTTTTGAATCTCAGCAGCTGTGGTTTAACTATAGTACTCCCTTTGTCCTTTAGACAACTTTGTTTGCCTGACAGAATACCAAGCCCTTTCTAACATGGACCCAGCTGAGATGACTACACAAATTCAAACCTTAAATCAAAAAGTAGATTTACTGGCTGATGGCCTTAATACTCTAAAGGCTGAGAATGTTGCCCTTAAAGCTTACATTAAGGATTATCTTGAAACTAAAATACATACACCTGAGCCGCAAGTTAGCCTCCCTGAAAAATTCTATGGAGACAGGGCACACTATAGAGATTTTAAGAACGCATGTCTCCTGCTGTTTACATTAAAACCCCAGTCATACCCTAATGACAGGATTAGAGTTCTAACCATTATCTCTTTTCTTAGAGGGGAACCACGTAGTTGGGCCAATAGCTTCTTTGAGACCAATGAGACTATACTCAACTCATTAGATCAATTTCTCCTAGCCATGGGTCAATTGTATGAGGACCCCTTCAAACAGCAAACTGCAGAGACTGCACTCAGGGCTTTGAAACAAAAAAAAAAAGGGTAGTCGAAGACTACATCACAGATTTTAAGAGGTGGGCAAAAGATTCCGAATGGAACAATTTATCTTTGAGGAATCAGTTTCGTCTGGGCCTTTCAGACACCGTTAAAGATGAATTGTCCCGCACAGAGATCCCTCCCACTTTAGAGGAGTTAATTAAGCTCAGTATTACTATTGATAGAAGGTTAAGGGAAAGACAACATGAAAGAACATACCCTGAAACATACACAAAGAAAACTACTAGTAATACTCCAACAACTTCCTCTAACAAGTCTAACATTGAACCAATGGAGATTGGATTCCTCAAAGGCCCTCTAAGCCCCCAAGAAAAGATCAGGCGAAGAGAAAATAATCTGTGCCTCTATTGTGCCTCAGACGAACACTCTGTTAAAGACTGTCCAGCCCTGCAGAAAATTAATAAGGGTGAGTCAAGTAACTCTACTGTGTGTTGTAGTACCTATGATACAAAAACATTCTACTGTAAACTCTCACTTTCTTTTCAGTGGGATCACCACCGCCTCAACGTACCCGCAATAATTGATTCAGGAGCTACAGCCTCTTACATAGATAAGGATTATACACTTGTTAATAAAATCCCACTTATGCACAAAAAGTGTCCTGTTTTATTAAGGGGTATAGATGGAAGGCCCATATCCTCAGGTTTAGTAGAATATCAAACAATACCACTGTTAGTGTCTACCCCTGAACATCATAGGGAGTACTTATCATTTGATGTGATAGCCTCACCTGTATCTCCAGTCATATTGGGCCTAAATTGGTTAACTTTACACAACCCACACATAAATTGGACAACCATGTCTCTCACTTTTAACTCCAATTATTGCAATACCACATGTTTCCCAGTGAACATCATGCACGCCTCTCCTATACAGTCTGATATACAACTACCTGAGCAGTATAGGGATTTTGCTGATGTTTTCAGCAAAACTGAATCAGAGAATCTACCTCCACATAGGAAGTATGACTGCCCTATTGAGTTAGTACCAGGAGCTGAGATACCCTACGGGCATATATTCCCCCTATCCAATCCCGAACTTACTCATCTAAAATCTTATCTTGAAGAAAATCTGAGAAAGGGATTTATTTGCCCCTCCACCTCTCCAGCAGGAGCTGGCATATTTTTTGTTAAAAATAAAGACGGTTCTCTACGCCCTATAGTAGACTACAGACAGCTCAATAAAGTAACAATAAAAAAACGGTACCCCTTACCTCTAATCCCTGAACTGATCGAAAGATTAGAAGGGGCTAAATATTTCACCAAATTAGAACTAAGGGGAGCATATAATTTAATTCGTGTAAGAAGTGGAGATGAGTGGCTCACGGCTTTTCGTACACGCTACGGCCTGTACGAATACACCGTGATGCCATTCGGGCTATGTAATGCCCCGGCCACGTTTCAGCATTTAATTAATGATCTTTTTAGAGATTTTCTAGACGTTTTTCTTGTCATTTATCTGGATGACATTTTGATTTATTCAAAGAATCTGTCTGAGCACATTTTACACGTTAGACAGGTACTCTCTAGATTGAGAAGTAACTTCCTCTATGCTAAACCTGAGAAGTTTATTTTTAACACACAAAGCATAAACTTCCTAGGCTATGTAATAACATCCACAGGAATCCACATGGAAGAAACTAAGATTCAGGCCATTGTTGATTGGCCTCCTCCCAAAAAAGAGGTTCAAAGGTTTCTCGGGTTTGCGAACTTTTATCGCAAATTTATAAAGAACTTCTCAAACATAACAAAACCTTTAACTTCTTTAACAAAAAGTAATACACCTTTTATATGGAATGATGAAAAACAAAAGGTATTCAATATGCTTAAACACCGGTTTACAACTGCACCGATTTTGAGGTTTCCTAACCCTAACCTGCCATATGTCTTGGAGGTAGATGCTTCAGACATAGCCGTAGGAGCAGTCCTCTCTCAACGAACAGGCATCAACCAACCTCTACACCCTGTAGCTTTCTTCTCTCGCTGTTTATCCTGTTCGGAACAAAACTACCCGATTGGTGATAAGGAGCTTCTCGCCATTAAGATGTTGCTGGAGCACTGGCGTCACCTACTAGAGGGTACCTCGGTCCCCACAGTCATATACACGGACCATAGGAACCTACAATACCTGAAAACCACCAGAACACTCTCAGCAAGACAGGTACGCTGGAACCTTTTCTTCTCTAGGTTTAACTACCAGATTGTTTACCGACCAGCAAACAAAAACCATAAGGCAGATGCTTTATCAAGATTACCAACACACATCCGATCTGAGACTCCAAGAGACACTGTTATTCCACTCGAGAACTTTGTATCTTTTGTTATTGATACTAACTCCTGTCTCTCCCATGAACAAACAATGGACTCATCAAAACCAATCTCCCAGTTACAGAAAAAACCTGATGGCTTCTTTTACTTTCAGGACAAATTGTACATTCCGCCTAATTTGAGACAGATCGTACTTCAATCCTCACATGATTCCTTATTCGCAGGACACCCTGGTATCAAGAAAACACAGGAACTTATCACACGTACTTACTGGTGGCCAGGAATCAGTCAGGATGTTAAAAACTACGTCCTCACCTGTGCAGAATGTACCGTTTCAAAAAGGGCTAAACATCCACCCTATGGACTTTTGACTCCGCTACCTACTCCTAGTAGACCTTGGCTAGAGATAGCTCTAGACTTTATCGTGGATCTCCCAAAATCACAAAACAATACAACCATTCTTGTTGTTGTTGATCTTTTTAGCAAGATGTCACACTTCATTCCGTACCATAAACTCCCTTCTGCCTCTGAAACCATTCAACTTCTCATCTCTCACGTCTTTAAACATCATGGTATCCCCAACACCATGCTTACTGACCGAGGATCCCAATTCACTAGCAAACTCTGGAATGAATTCTGCAAGGCCTTTTCCATTGACAAACGGCTCAGTACGGCTTACCATCCTCAGACCAACGGCCAGACCGAAAGGTCAAACCAATGGCTTGAGCAATTCCTTAGGACTTATTGCTCTTCACAGCCACTACAATGGTCCAACCATCTTTCCTACGCAGAGTTTTGCTTTAACAACACTATCCACTCCACCACTAAACAAACTCCATTCTACGTGAATTACGGTTTCCACCCCAGATTTCAAATACTTCCAGACAACCAGAGTTCTTCACCTAACATCTCCGACCTCTCAAATCTTATTGCCTCCAACTTTACAACTGTTAAAGCTGCAATAGAGGATGCAAAAAAGTCTCAGAAGTATTATTACGACAGGAAAAGATTGCCTTCTCCACCTTACTCAATTGGTGACTTAGTTTGGTTGTCTACCAAAAACCTCAAGCTGAACACTCCTTGTCGGAAATTTACTCCACTTTTCATCGGACCATATCCTGTGACACACATCATCAATCCTAATGCTGTTCGTCTTAAATTGCCTGATTCCATGAAGGTACATCCCGCCTTCCATGTCATCATGGAGTTCTCCAATATCTGATTCGATGGAAAGGTTACACACCAGATGACGATTCTTGGGAGCCTGCCAGTAACATTTCCGCTCCTAGACTGGTTAACCTGTTTCATCGTAGGAACCCTGACCGTCCCAGTCCTTGAGCCCCGGAGTTGCTCCTTGAGGGGGGGATCCTGTCAGGATTGTGCTTTAGGACTCTTCTATATTAGTGCTATCTAACCACTGTACCATTAAACCACCTTTCCATCCACTTCCTGTTCCCTATAAAAGACCATCAGCCCTCTAGGTCATTGCTTGGTATTGAAAGTGTTACTCATTCCTAAGCTTACTCAGCAATCTACTCGTTGCTGTCTGATCTAGAATCTTACCCTGCAATCCTGTGCTATCCGTTCAGCCTGTGTGCCTGTTACGCTAAACTGCTAGGAGCAGCTCCAGTTACTATAATTCCGGCCGGATCTATCAGATCCCTACGCGGTGACGTCACACGCAAACCAAACGGACCGACCGGCTTAACCTCTGCTGTCTGCCTCACGGATCACCGCAAACCAGACTTCTAGGACGCTCTGAACCTATCCTACTTGCCATCCGGCTTCTTACCAGGTACCTTCACTATCTCTGGTAAATGCTGACCAGTGTCTAAATGACTTTTATTCCGGATACTCTCCCTGTTTCTTATGTCAGTCTGCTTGCTTGAATCAGTATATTGTTTCACAGTCTCCTATATTGGGTTACCTAAATGCATTATATTCCTGTGTCATTTTCGTACTATTGCTGGCATCATCCCCACATTAGTTCTCTGTGATTAAGTTCTGTTTCACATATTTTATTTTTTATTTTGCTGCACTCTGGTTTCTAAGTTAAGGACCTTGCTGCAATTTTCAGTGACACCTCACATGTGGCAGACTCAGGGTCTCTTAAACTTAAATGAACCATAGATCAAATTGCTTAGTAGTTATTGTGGGACACACTTCGCTTAAAAGTAGCACTTGTGTTTACCACTTACTCCTGAGCTACAAAACTCACTTTTTGAATCTCAGCAGCTGTGGTTTAACTATAGTACTCTCTTTGTCCTTTAGACAACTTTGTTTGCCTGACAGCTAAATCCTATTGGCTGATTGGATCAGCCAATAGGATTGAACTTCAATCCTATTGGCTGATTGCATCAGCCAATAGGATTTTTCCTACCTTAATTCCGATTGGCTGATAGCATTCTATCGGAATTCAAGGGACGCCATCTTGGATGATGTCATTTAAAGGAATATTCATTCGTCGGGTAGTCGTCGGCCTGGAAGGATGCTCTGCGTCGGATGTCTTGAAGATGGACCCGCTCCGCTCCGGATGGATGAAGATAGAAGATGCCGTCTGGATGAAGACTTCTGCCCGTCTGGAGGACCTCTTCTGCCCGGATAGGATGAAGACTTCGGACCATCTGGAGGACCACTTCTGCCCGGTTGAGGGAAGACGTCTCAAGGTAGGGTGATCTTCAGGGGGTTAGTGTTAGGTTTTTTTAAGAGGGGATTGGGTGGGTTTTAGAGTAGGGTTGGGTGTGTGGGTGGTGGGTTTTAATGTTGGGTGGGTATTGTAATTTTTTTTACAGGTAAAAGAGCTGATTACTTTGGGGCAATGCCCTGCAAAAGGCCCACTTAAGGGCTATTTGTAATTTAGTGTAGGGTAGGGCTTTTTATTATTTTGGGGGGCTTTTTTATTTTATTAGGGGGATTAGATTAGGTGTAATTAGTTTAAAATTCTTGCAATTATTTTATTTTTTTCTGTAATTTAGTGGGGTTTTTTTTTGTACTTTAGTTAATTTTATTTAATTGTAATTAATTGTAGTTAATTTAGGGAATTAATTTAATTATAGTGTAGTGTTAGGTGTAATTGTAACTTAGGTTAGGTTTTATTTTACAGGTACTTTTGTCTTTATTTTAACTAGGTAGCTATTAAATAGTTAATAACTATTTAATAGCTATTGTACCTAGTTAAAATAAATACAAAGTTGCCTGTAAAATAAAAATAAACCCTAAACTAGATACAATGTAACTATTAGTTATATTGTAGCTAGTTTAGGGTTTATTTTATAGGTAAGTATTTAGTTTTAAATAGGAATAATTTTGTTAATTATAGGAATATTTATTTAGATTTATTTAAATTATATTTAAGTTAGTGGGTGTTAGGTTTTGGCTTAGACTTGGGTTTAGGGGTTAATATGTTTATTATAGTGGCGGCGGTGTAGGGGGGCAGATTAGGCGTTAATAAATATAATGTAGGTGGCAGTGGGCTCCGGGAGCATCGGTTTAGGGGTTAAACAATTTATTTAGTTGCGGCGGGGTACGGGAGCGGCAGGATAGGGGTTAATAACTTTATGTAGGTGGAGGCGGTATAGGCGGTGGCATTTTAGGGGTTAATAAATTTATCTAGTTGCGGGGGGGTCCGGGAGCGGCGGTCTAGGGGGTAAAACAGTTTAGTATAGTGTGGGTGTTTAGTGACAGGGTAGCAAGAAAGCTGTGAAAAAGCCGAAGAGCAGCGAGATCGATGACTGTTAGTTAACAACAGTCTGCTGCTCATCGCACTGTACTTGGTGCGTGGCTTTTTGACAGCTTTTTTGATAATTTTGGAGAACGTATTCAGGTCTGCGGCGGCGATGTTAGGCGATCTTTGGCGAGCGTATTGGTGCTGTCGAATGCAGGAAAGTCGACGGCTTGATACATAGAGGCCTATGGGTAAAAGAAAGTTCAAATCAGCCAATAGGATTTCAGTAGCTCTCATCCTATTGGCTGATTTGAATTTAAAGAATCAAATCAGCCAAATGGAATGCAAGGTACGCCATTTTTAAACGGGTACCTTGCATTCAACTTCAGTGTACGGCGGTGATCGTATGAAGAGGACACTCCGCACAGGATGTCATAGCCGGTCCTGGATAGCTCTGCACCACCGGGATGAAGATAGAAGACGACCCCGTCATGGATGAAGATGTCCCCACCTGGATGAAGACTTCTCGCCACCTGGATAGAGATGGATGTCCGGGAGTAGATATTCTGGGGTTAGTGTTAGTTTTTTTTTTTTTTTTTTAAGATTAGGGCTTTGGGCATTGTAAAAGAGCTGAATGCCCTTTTAAGGGCAGTAAAAGAGCTGAATGGTCTTTTAAGCGCAATTTCCAAACAAATGCCCCTATAGGGGCAATGGGTAGCTTAGGTTTTTTTAGTTAGGTATTTATTTTGGGGGGTTGGTTGGGTGGGGTGTTTTACTGTTGGGGAACTTTGTAATTTTTTCTATGCAAAAGACCTATTTAACTTAGGGCAATGCCCTACAAAAGGCCTTTTTAATGGGACAGTACACTGTAAAATTGTTTTTCCATTAATGTATTTTCAATGACTTGTTATACCAGCAGCAGAGTTTAAAATATTTGAGAAATTGCATTTTCAGGTTTATTTGTGAAAATGAAGTAGCTGGTTTTGTGCTTTGAAATCACAGCCTATTGCAATGGGTTGAGCTTTAGGTAATATCAGATCTCATTATGTTATCACTTTGTGTACACACACATGCTTCCTTATCTTATATTTGTCTGGAACACCAAAGCAAAATACATAGAGAGAACAATGGACAATTATTTTATTACTTAACTATCCTGCAGCCCACTGAGAGTGTAACTTCTTCTGCTGGCTGTGTTTACTTAGGCTTGTCAATAGCATATATGCCAGTATTAAAACTTTCAGTATAGGTGGCAATACCACAGGCTAAATCAGCTATTTCAAATGCTGAAATAGGAGTAAAGGATATACTTGTAAACAGTTTAATACACTCTAGCAGGTAAAATGGATCATTGGGAATAATTTAAAGGGGAGAACATTTTTGGGTGAACTGTCCCTAGGTTAGGGGGTGTTTTTATTTTGGGGGGGATTTTTATTTTTGTAGGGCTATTAGATTAGGTGTAATTGTTTTTATTTTTGATAATTTCGTTCATTATTTTTTGTAATCTTAGAGTTTTTTATTTTTCGTATTTTTCTTGTTTATAATTTTTTTGTAATCTTTCGGCTAGATCACGAGTTTTATCGGAAAGGCTGTGCGTTGCTAACGCTTCTTTTTTTCTTACCGCTCACTTTAAACAACGCTGGTATTACGAGTTTTCTGCAAGCCGGCGTTAGCCTCAGAAAAGTGAGCGTTGAGCAAAATGTAGCTCCTCATCTCACCTCGATACCAGCGCTGCTTACGGTAGCGGTAAGCTGGCAAAACATGCTCGTGCACGATTTCCCCATAGGAAACAATGGGGCTGAACTGGGTGAAAAAAAACCTAACACCTGCAAGAAAGCAGCGTTCAGCTCATAACGCAGCCCCATTGTTTCCTATGGGGAAAGAAAATTTACGTCTGCACCTAACACCCTAACATGAACCCCCGAGTCTAAACATCCCTAATCTTACACTTATTAACCCCTAATCTGCCGCCCCCGCTATCGCTGACACCTACATTATAATTATTAACCCATAATCTGCCGCTCTGGACACTGCCGCCACCTACATTATACTTATAAACCCCTAATCTACTGCCCCCAACATCGCCACAACCTACATTACAGTTATTAACCCCTAATCTGCCCCCCAACGTCGCTGCAACTATATTAAATTTATTAACCCCTAATCTGCCACCGTCAACATCGCCGCCACTATAATAAAGTTATTAACCCCTAAACCTAAGTCTAACCCGAACCCTATTCCCCCCTAACTTAAATATAATTGAAATTAAAGGGACACTGAACCCAAATTTTTTCTTTTGTGATTCAGATAGAGCATGAAATTTTAAGCAACTTTCTAATTTACTCCTATTATCAAATTTTCTTCAATTTCTTGGTATCTTTATTTGAAGTGCAAGAATGTAAGTTTAGATGCTGGCCCATTTTTGTGAACAACCTGGGTTGTTCTTGCTGATTGGTTGGATAAATTCATCCACCAATAAAAAAGTGCTTTCTAGAGTTCTATATCAATAAAAAGCTTAGATACCTTCTTTTTCAAATAAAGATAGCACGATAACAAAGAAAAAATTATAATAGGAGTAAATTAGAAAGTTGCTTAAAATTGCATGCTATCTGATTCACAAAATAAAAAAAATTGGGTTCAGTGTCCCTTTAAATGAAATTAATTTAACATAATTAAATAAATTAATCCTATTTAAAACTAAATACTTACCGATAAAATAAACCCTAAGATAGCTACAATATAACTAATAGTTACATTGCAGCTAGCTTAGGATTTATTTTTATTTTACAGGCAACTTTGTATTTATTTTAACTAGGTACAATAGTTATTAAATAGTTATTAACTATTTAATAACTACCTAGCTAAAATAAAGACAAAATTACCTGTAAAATAAATCCTAACCTAAGTTACAATTACACCTAACACTACACTATCATTAAACTAATTACCTAAACTACCTACAATTAATTACAATTAAATTAAATAATCTAAATTACGAAAAAAACAAACACTAAATTACAGAAAATAAAAAAAGAATTACAAGAATTTTAAACTAATTACACCTAATCTAATCCCCGTAATAAAATAAAAAAGCCCCCCAATATAAAAAAATGTCCCTACCCTCTACTAAATTACAAATAGCCCTTAAAAGGGCCTTTTTCGGGCATTGCCCCAAAGTAATCAGCTCTTTTACCTGTAAAAAAAAAATACAATACCCCCCCCAACATTACAACCCACCACCCACACACCCCTACTCTAAAACCCACCCAATCCCCCCTTAAAAAACCTAACACTAACCCCCTGAAGATCACCCTACATTGAGCCGTCTTCACCCAGCCGGGCACAAGTGGTCCTCCAGAGGGTCCGAAGTCTTCATCCGATCGGGGCAGAAGTGGTCCTCCAGACGGCAGAAATATTCATCTAGGCGGCATCTTCTATCTTCATCCTTCCGGAGCAGAGCGGTTCCATCTTCAATCCAGCCGACGCGGAGCATCCTCTTCAAACGAAGTCCTAACGAAGAATGAAGGTTCCTTTAAATGACGTCATCCAAGATGGCGTCCCTTGAATTCCGATTGGCTGATAGAATCCTATATGCCAATCGGAATTAAGGTAGGAAAAATCCTTTGTATTGTGACCGGCATTTACAGTCCACATTTTCCTGTTCATCTTTTCCTATATATTACCCAGCTTTTGTGGACTGTTATTTTCAAACTCTAGGCTCTTTGAAGCTAGATAGTGGTCTGCTCTATTAAGTTACTAGAGGCACTTATCAAAATATTTTTAGTGTTTACTACAAATTGAAGAGTAATTTCCCCAATGGAGGGGGCACAGGAGATGGATACCCTTATGTTTACCAAAATTGATGAGGATAACTTGAACATGTTGGATTTGGAGGATGTTTTTAGTCATGACTCCCCAATGATCAAACTAGGGGATCTATTTCAGGACTATGAGAATTTAAAATTAAAAGAACAAAAACTGAAATGGGATAAATGGATTCTAAAAAAGTATTTAGGCATAAAAATGATTCCCAGAGGGTTAAGATTGAACAAATTTCCAACAAATTACTTTAAAGATGAATCTTTCATTTCACTCTGGAATCAAGCATTAACTGACTGCTCACTAACATTGATTTCTCTCCTCATAGAGTATAAGGATTCTTTATTAAATGAAGTTACCTTAAAAATTGCATTCTTACAGTCTGATATGGATAGGTTTAAACAGAGTGATGTGTATACACAGTTTGAAATTATTTTCCAAAAAACTATTGAGGAGTCAAAGAAGTTAGTGATCCAAACTAAACACACTACATTTTTAAGAGACCAAAAAGATTACTCCCTTGGTGTTGTCTATGTCTGGCGTCGTCGCCAAAGAAATAAAACCTGGTTTAATTCAGGTACCCAGGAGAATTCTACTGGGGGGTAAAAACAAAAATAACAATAAAAGACACCAAAATAGGAGTAATTTACAGGGGTTACAGGACCCCCAATCTGACCCCCCAAAGAAAGTTACATTTTCTAATTCAGAGGCAGATGCCTCTGATGAAGACAGGTTCATCTCCAGCTTTGAAGGTGTCTCAGGGGATGAACAGATATCAGGGGGTGAAATGTTGCCTATTGAGAATGACATATATATATCAGGTGGTGGTAATAAAAGCATTTTGATAGGTTCTGTACCCCTAGGGGCTAGACCAAAAACAGGTAGATCAGATACCTATTCTGAACACACTATCAAAAATGGCTCACAAAAAATTGTTCACCCTAGCAAAGGGCCTGCTAAGAGTAATACTCAGGTTTTTCAAGAGGCAGAGAGACAATTTAAGGGAGGGGGGAGTCAGAATCAAGGGACTGGGGGCCCAGGCATGGAGAGTCAGAGACAACCCAGGAACACGCTGAGGGCAAAGAATTACAACAAAAAACAGAAGAAACACCAATAGATATAGTGATTAACTACTCCTCATATATCTTGACTGATATTGAATGAAAAGTCCTTAACTATGGTTTAGGTTGTGTTCCATCTAGAAGATTTGACTTATTTCAGACCATTCTAGATGTAAACAAATTAGTCAGAGATCTAACCCTTCACAGGTTCTTCTCAGGTGAAAGAACAACTGAGCACACGTCTAGAGGCCAGACCCCTTTGAGGTCTGGTATGTCTAGTCATTTGACCTTTGAAGATACTTGTGCTTTGGTTTCCCTTGAGGGTTTGCAGGGAGAGGGACATGTAACTGAAGACCCTCACCTGCAGACCATAAATCCCGTCCTGAGGTCCAAATCCACATTTTACCCCCTCCAAGCTAGTGGTAAAGCTCTAGAGGTGTTTCACCAGTGGGTTGTAGAGGATTTAACACAATTATCCAGGTCCTCACAAGAAGGTGTTCATAACTTGACTATTAAGGAGAAAGAAGCCTTAACTAGTTTATGTGAGAATGACCAAATTGTGATCAAGCAGTCTGATAAAGGTGGTAGTGTGGTTATCATGGACAAGACTAGTTACATTGATAAGGCCCTTCGCCAACTGAGTGATGCAGACACCTATACCCTGTTACCAGGTAATCCAACTGCAAGGTTCTCAAGAAAACTTGGGCACCTTTTGTAGGAGGTATTGATTGATTTCCAGTCTGCAGATCAGATTTGGTTACCATTCTGGTCACTCCCATCTTCCACCACCTCCCAAAGGTGCATAAGAGCATTACTAATGTCAAAGGCAGACCAACAGTAGCTGGTATCAGGTCCCTATTTGAACCTTTATCCAAATGGGTTGACTCTTTTTTACAGCCACTTGTACCTAAGCTGCCGAGTTATGTAAGAGACACTACTCAGACTTTACAGGTCATGGAGGGTATTGAATGGAGGGAGGAATACAGCTGGCTTACGGTAGATGTTGTCTCGTTGTATTCGTCTATATCCCACCAACATGGCCTAACAACCACCAGGTACTTCCTAGACTTGTACACGGATCTATCCTATGTAAACCCGAAGTGTAAAGTTCTTGTTGGAACATACCTTCTTTATGTTTCAGGGATACTACTACCTCCAGAAACGTGGCACAGCAATGGGGGCAAAATTTGCCCCATCCTACGCCAACCTGTTTATGGGTTGGTAGGAGAGGTGCCATGTTTATGGGGGTAGTGGCACTCCCTCAACACATATTGTCAAATACATAAGGTTCATTGATGACCTACTGATTGTATGGTCTTCTGACCAAGAACAGGCAGAACATTTTGTAAGAGACTTGAACAGAAACACTTTAGGGGTCCAATTCACCCATGAATGGCATGAGGATAGTATTAACTTCGTAGATGTGTCTCTGAGGGGTATGAAGTCAGCAGGTAAAGTGATTTCCACTCTTTTCAGGAAGCCCATTGCTGGGAATAGTCTACTGCACGCACGAACCAGTCATCTCGGGCATGTCTTCAGAGGCAAAGCCAAGGGTCAATTTATGAGGGTAAAAAGGAACTGTACCCTAAATGGTTCCTTCCGGCAAGAGAGTGGGATTCTAAGTCAAATATTAAGGAATATAGGCTACCCAAAAGGGTGGTGGACAGAGCCTATATTGAAGTACAGCATTTGAACAGAGATTCTATGCATACTGATGTTTACAGGACCTCACAGAGGAGTGGGTCAAGTGACCAACTTCAACCTAGATTTGTGACTTGCTTCTCAAATTAATATGACCAAGTTTAAAATCATAAGTAAAAATTTGCCCATATTGATGGGAGACAAAAAATTGAGACAGAAAGTGGAAAAAAGCTGTGCTCTCACTGCAAAGCGGAATGTTACATTGTGAAACATGTTATCCCCTAGCCTATTAAAAGACAAATCCTCTGGGAGCTCCTGGCTACACTGTAATGGCACCTATAGATGTGGCAGGAGGACATGCACTTCTTGTGATCATGTACAGATTTCCAAATCATTCACCTCCAATCAAACAGGGGAGGAATTCCCCACTAAGGGATATGTGAATTGCAAGAGCATGTTTGTTATTTATTTAGTGGAGTGCACAGAATGTCAAAGAGTATATATATAGGACCACCAGAGAAGTGGGTACCCGTATAAGAGAACATCTGTCCTACATTTCGGGTGAGAAACCTTGTTCAGCCCTGTCTAGGCATTTTCTGGAGATCCACAATAAAAATGTGGATACATTTAAATGGAAAGCGATTGAGCAAGTACAGAGACCACCTAGAGGTGGGGATAAGCTCTCCATACTCTGCAGACAGGAAACCTATTGGATTTTTAAACTGAATAGTTTGATTCCAATAGGTTTCAATTCCAAATTCGACATTATAAATTTCTGTCAGAGATAATATCTCTATAGCAATGATACATTTTCTAATAGGCATTTTCCTTGTGTTCTTGTATCTGCATTTTTATATGTGTACATAATTTTTTCCAGGCTTTTTGTACATTCTCATTTAGGGCAACACTATAACTTTTTGTGAGAGTATGTTCTAAATTATGGGTTTATTTACTCGATGTTACTGAAGTTTATTTACCCTCTACATTGGCAAGTATAGAATCCTTAGTAACATTACCTCTCCTATGGAAGCCAAAATATGATGAGCCTATAATTTATGCCTAAGACTGTAGATATATATTGATTATGCATCTTTATTTTATTTAATTTTGCACTGTCTGATATTCTGGATATTCTGGCCATTTGTTGTTGTTGTAGTTTGTTTAAGTATGCCTGTATTAAGAGTTTTAATGTCACTTCATTTCCTTTATATTAAAATTATCTGATTTCTTGAGGTGCCTACATAGGCCTGCTTGTAGTATATCCAGCTTGATGTAAACACTATATTACACCTTAGTACCTGTTTGTAGTATATCCAGCTTGATATGTCATAACTACAGACTAAATTATTACCATTATGTCCAGGTTTAATGAATCTAATAATGTTATTCTTAGATTTGTAAATTAGCACTTTAAGGGTTAATCCTTAGCCAATCCTCTTTTTGTTTTAACCTATCAGAGTGTGGTAGATGGTTTAAAAGTCTGCCACAGGTGTAGAGAATTTAAGTCTATGATTACGGTGTTCTAACACCGAAATCAGTCAGACGTTTTGCTGGTTGGATAATGGATCTGTTGCCATCTTCTGTGTGATTTTAACTTTATGCACGAATAAAGTTTGATGTTTTATTTTGTCTTACCTAAGGCTTTTTGGACTTCTTTTCCAAGGTGTAATATAGTGTTTGCGATGCGGGAGGATGGCGGTTTAGGGGTTAGTTGGTAGTTTATGGGTGTTAGTGTACTTTGTAACATTTTAGTTCAGTTTTGTGAAACATTTTTGTTTCCCAAAATCCATAACTACTGGTCTCACATAGCGGAATGGATCGTGTCGGTATAGGCTGTAGCGCAAGCATTTTAGCCGGACCGCACAACCTGTAATTCGGCGCTATGGAAAATCCCGCACTAAAACATATTTTTTTGCGTGCGGAATGGAGGGTTGCGTTACGGCTAAAATGCTTGCGTTACAGCCTTTACCGCCTCGACTCGTAATATGCGTTACCGGCCATTCCACATGCAATGGCCAAATTTTCAGCGGTATAGCCATACCGCACCGCAAAACTCATAATCTAGGCCTTACTGAGCTAGGCAGCGGATTGTGGGTGTGTTCTGAGCACTATATGGCAGTAGTGTTTGTAGCATTCTTAGAAATACTACCTGCAGAGGGAGCTGTAGAATGCAGCAGCTTCTGACACTCTGTGGTGAAACTCTATGGTAAATTAAGCTAGTTCTGTTTAAGTAGAAGCAATGTTTAAAAAAAGAATACTTTTTGAACGCAAATCAAAGTGCATTTATCTTTGCATATGATACATCAAAACAGTGTGTGTAAAAAGTATTTTGTAAAGGCAACGCTGTGTGTGTGTTCTACCCTGTCACTTAGCACATTCTGCTGCAAGTAAAGATCTATCAACAGGGAGCTAACTTCAACTCATATCCTAAATCCTCCAATTAGCAAGACAAAACATTCCCACAGAGTTTATTTTATCTTTCAAGTAACAAGGATTGGTATCCTTGATTCTAAGGACCTGATGATCAAAAATTCTTCAGCATGGCAAGATTTATCATACTAGCTCATAAGGGATAGTCTTATTATAATTAAAGCTTCATGATTCAGATAGGGCATGCCATTTTAAACAACTTTACTATTTAGTTTTATCATCAAATTTGCTTTTTTCTCTTGGTATTCTTTGTTGAAAGCTAAGCCTATGTAGACTCATACAGGCGTCACTAGGGGGGGGGGGCGGGGGGGGGGCCGCACCCGGGTGACACCCTCCAGGGGGTGACACCAAAAAAAAAATTTTTTTTTTTTTTTTTAAATTTTATTGAAATTCAAAGAAATACAATGTTGAGATGCATAGATTATTTTATTAGAGGCTGGCATTTGTGAACATTAGTGGGACTGGGGAAGTTGTAGACACACAATTTTTTTGCCCCTTGAGCCAGTGCTGCAATTTCAACAAATAGTTTTCCCGGCTTGTTTTGCTTGTTTGTACTTTGCTCCTCCCCTGCCCAATTTCACTATGAATGTTGTGGGTGTGCCGTGGGGCTTGCAAAGTTGCGCTGCTAGCCTAAACCTGCCTGCCTATCTGTGCTCACTGCTCAGTGACATTCGGCCCAGGGCTGTGCACTGACAGACTTGGAACAGAGTCAGAGAGCAGAATTTTCATAGTTTGCGTGCCTAAACCTTTTCTTCAGTGATTTATTTTAGAGTGCTCTGTTTATCTTTCATTTGATGTTCTGCTGAGCCAGGGAGCAGCTCTAGGCATGAGCTTTATAATTAATGCAGTGCAGTTTACATATTTTGTATGTGTGTGTCTGAGTTTTTGTGTGTCTCAGTGTTTTTGTGTGTGTGTTTTTGTGTGTGTGTCTGAGTGTGTTTCCGAGTGTTTGTGTGTGCATCTGAGTATGTTTTTAAGTGTGTCTGAGTGTTTGTATGTGTGTTTGCCTGTGTTTTTGTGTGTGTCTGCTTTCTGGGGGGGGGGGGGGTGACACCATGACTTACCGCACCGGGTGACACCAACCCTAGTGACGCCACTGGACTCATATGCTAATGTTTAAGACCTTGAAGGCCACCTCTTATCTCAGTACATTTTGACAGTTTTTCACAGCTTGACAGCACTACTTCATGTGTGTGATATAGATAACATTGTGCTCACTGATTGGCTAAAATGCAAGTCTGTCAAAAGAACTGAGATAAGGGGGCAGTCTGCAGAGACTTAGATACTAGCAAATCACTGAGTTAAAAAGTGTATTAATCTAACCATGTTGGTTTTGCAAAACTGGGGAATGGGTAATAAAGGGATTATCTATCTTTATAAAAAAAATACATTTTCAAGTAGACTGTCCCTTTAACACAATAATCTAAGAAAAAGGACTAAACCAAGAATTCCCTGCAAGTTGCAGGCTTACCTCCATAGAAAGTAATGAAGCTCACTTAAATGCAGACTCTCTCAGGGAAGAACAAATGTAGCTGAGAGCACACAACACCTTTTTTCTCTTCACTTTAATAAATAAAATGTGTATTTTGAATCAAACTTGCCATCCTTCGGTGAGAGTAAACCATGAGACCTACAGGTGTGTAATGGAAAAAAGGTGGTTGACTTTATTATTGTTATGATTCAAGTGTGCTGAAGATGATTTGAGAGCACAGAACAGAGACACACCAAAGTCAGAAATAGGGGAGTTTAGTTAGTAACCGTGCAGCAGTACACAGGAGAGATCTAGATGCATAAACGGAAACATAACTCCAAATGTCAATTGCAAGGAAGTCAGCAGGGGTTCACTCATAAATGTTAATCCAGAAGTATTCAAAGTTCAAAATATAGAGGGCTCTCATGTTTTCTCCATGTTTGGCATCTCTTTGATGCATGTTGAATCCTGTGTCAGACTGTGCTCTGTGGGGCGAGATTACATATGCGGCGCAGGCTTAAGAGTAACTGCTGAAACCCACGTCACCCTTAAAGTCACCTCACACATCAGGGAATCACATAAACCACGCAGTCAGTTCATCAACTGCCATCAGATAAACTGGCAATGTCCAGAAATGTGCGGAAATACACATTTCTGGAGTCGCCAGTGACTTACGGCAGTTTAGAAATTGCTGGTGCGTAATAAAAACACAAAGAAATTCTACATCACCCGTAAAAGTCTAACCCGTCTCCCAAAAATAAACCTGACATGTAAAAATCTGTATATCCGCCATCACCCCACATCACAAATAATAATAAAAGTATTAACCCCTAAACCGCCAACCCCCACAACGCAATATACCTAATTAAACTATTAACCCCTAATCCACCATCCTCCCACATTGCAAACTGCCTAATAAAGTGATTAACCCCTAAACCACCTTCCCCCACAATGCAATAAACCTAATTAACCCCTAAACTGCCAAACTCCCACAACGCAATAAACCTAATTAACCTATTAACCCCTAAACCGCCAACCCCCCACAATGCAATAAACTAATTTAATCACTAAGCCCCCTAACCTAACACCCCCTAAATTAACCCCAATTACATAAAATAATAAAATACTAAGTTAAAATTAAAATAAAAAATTCTAACAGTACTTTAAAAAAAAAACAACTAAGATTAAATTAAAATAAATCTAAAATTACAAAAAATAAGTCTAAAATTACTGAGAAAAATAAATCAAATTATTAAAAATAAAACATTTAAACCTAATCTAATACTCCTATGAAAATAAAAAAGCTCCCCAAAACAAAAACACCCCTTTCTGTAAACTAAACTACCAATAGCCCTTAAAAGGGTCTTTTGTAGGGAATTGCCCATAGTTAAACAACTTTTTTAAATTAAAAAAATACTAAGTCGGGGGGCGGAGTTAACAGCCATGCTGTGAGGAAGCAATATAGGAGAGCTCCACTTAATGAGTGCTTTAAAGAGGTTAAAAGAGCCTACATCTGCCCAAAAAGTTTACCAACTGGGGTGTAACTTTCTTAAGAGTAATTGAGATAAGTGAGCGATGTGTCTCCCGATAGTTGAGTGCTTTGATAAGAGGTGGCTCACATAAGCGTTTAGTGTTCAACCACTAGAACTACGTAGGCGATTACCTAAGCCATTCTGAGGGTCGGGGCTCCACTCTGGAGGCTCGATCACAAAGACCTACATCCCACCTAAGCACTTTAATATCCTCCTCTACGAGATCTCCATCCAGGAGAACACTAAACTGTTGAATTTACTGCAGAGAGAGAAGAACCTGATAACAGCTTCCTGCCCTTACTAGCTATCCCTGCTCAGAATCAAGGCTCCAGAGGGTCGGGGCTCCGCTCTAGAGCTTACCTGGAAGACTATCTGAGACATTCCTAGCTGCCAGAGAATTTCAATGAGACTGGGTGAGCGACCGGGAAGGTTACAGTGCTCTCACGCAGCTCGTCAGATTGAGTGGACTTACAGCGGAGGAGGAGGCATAAACGGCCGCCATCTTTGATTTTTGGCCCTGTAACGCTGATACGGTTACCCCCTTAAGGCGGGTCCGTTACTGCGGCCTACGATGAATAGATAAGAGGTGGTGTCAGACTGTGCATACTCTGCACAGTGGACTTGTTAGTCTCTCCTTGCCAGTCCAGCTGAGGAAGGAACCGTCTTTACCCTGCAGAAGCCTTTATTCTGGTAAGCGCCCCCTACTCCTGCATTACAACTTGGGTTCACTGCTAACCTCCCTAGGGGAAGAGACATCGTAGGCCATTGAGTGAGTGGGCGAGCATCCACCTTACCCTAACTTTTAAGCCTCTCCACTTTAGGCAACTGAGCCTTCATAAGACATAAGTGCCCCATATTGACCCTACATACAATTTACCTACAGGGACAAGAGAAGCCATAGAATAACTTGTGGCAATAATTTGGGGGCTTGATCCCACCAGCTCAGTGAGATTAGGAGAATTACAGGAGTTCATAAGGCCAGAACATAACCCCATATTTCGGATTCACATCAACACCCCACTCCATAGTAATCCGGAAATATACCTCCTTATAAGTTGCTTCTATATTTTTTTTTTGGTCTGGACATACTGAAGCCCATTTAGCTCCTACCACCTGGCACCTTAATCAACCTTCAGCCGAACAGACTACCTGGCATACCCCACCCTATAATCCCTGATCTAGAGCAATAATCCTGGTCACTATATAATTCTTTTACTATTTTGCATTTTTGCTGCTGCATTAGCATATGTATCTTTGATGTGTATACACAGAGTGGAGTGTTATTGGTATGTTCTTGGTCTTTATCCTTGCTTCCAGTTTGTGGGTACTGCTCACATGTCCTATGTCCAGCATACACCTCTGACCTCATAGGTTTCAAACTACTCAGTATACACCACACCCCAGGTTAAGCTCTGACCCACATCTTTAGTTGCCAACATATCTTAATCTTAGTACTCAGGTCCTACTTTATCCCGCAATACCCATTTCTTATTACTAGCCTCTGTACTACCTCCCCCTTAGGGTGTATATCCCTTGGTTATAAGACCCACATATAGTGTCCTTATTTTGGGGTATTTAATTTAAAACTATCTTAGAGGGAAGAATACTACTATCGTTTGGCCCAGATTTGTTTTACTTCACAGGCGATGATTTAAGCTAAACATCACATAATTTGTATACTGCATTGCTTTGTAACAGGGAATATTTGTGAGTTTAGATAAAAAAAGAAAAAAAAGAGGTCTCCCTTGAGTCTCTCCCTTTCCGGCTCAGCTGGTCTGAGCTGGTCACTTCCCCTCCCATTTTCCCCTTCCCAAGGGTCGTATCCCGTAGATCCCGAGATGAAAGGGGGCACATTTCTGAAGGTGGTATAGTGAATTCTTTATCTTTTATATTTGGGGCATCTGTAACCGCACATTCCCCCTGAGACGGAAGCACCCTTTACATAACTGCTTATATAACCAAGATGCTCTAAGGCCTGAAAGGATATCACCTACCCTTGCTCCGCAGTAAATATATGCAACCTGAGATAACCAATTCTGACTAGGAGTGTTCTCTATTTTTAGGATAATTATATAGTACCTTTGCATAACTATCTTTTTCCTCAGGAACTCGACTTTAAAATATTGGCAATATGCCTCATACCTCTAGGAGACAAGTGAAGACCCCTATCATCACTAAAAAGACAGTATATAAACATTTTGCTCAATCTGGAAAAGCGCCTATCGCAAACCCAAACACAGAGCTCAGTGACCCTGAATCATTGGATGCAGAATCTCAATCGAGCATGCACTCGGTGACACCATCACATCACTACATCACAAAGACCACTCTACAGAAGATGCTTGCTAATCAGACACGCTCTATTACACAAGAGATTCAGTGCTCTTCTGCAGAATTGAAAAATGATATTTCTGAGATAGGCAAGAGAGTAGACGCACTCGAGTGTAAACAAGATGATCTAGCGGTTGACCAGACCAGCTTGCTGTCTTATGCTGAAAACCTGGCGGAACAGCTAACTCAACTAGAGTTTAAAATGGCTGACATTGAGGATAGATCCCGCAGAAACAACATACAGTTCAGAGGTATCCCGGAAAGTGTCGGAACTCCTGATCTACAGGTCTTCTTAAGAGAACTTTATGTGGAATTGGTGGGCTCCCCGGAAGGTCTGGTGGATACTATGGAAAGAGCCTATAGAGCCTTGAGATCTAGATCTGTTCCCTTGGAAAAACCACGAGATGTCATAGTCTGCTTCCATAGTTATATCTACAAAGATAAGCTGATACAGGATGCCTTTAAGAAACCGCCCCTTTCGGAGAAATTCAGCGACATTCAGCTCCTACCAGATTTGTCAGTGCATATTCTACAATACCGCAAAACCTATCAACCGGTTACATCAGCCTACAGAAAAGCTAACATTAAATACCGGTGGGGACACCCCATGAATCTGGTGGTCACAAAAGATAACCAAAGCCATGTAATCTCCACTCTCCCACAGGGCCTGACTCTAATCACTTCTTGGGGTCTTCATCTGGGACTTTCTCCTCCATCAGAGGTTGCCAATCCAAAATTGAGAGCCTCAGCTCCTGAATGGTCCATCAAAGAACAAAGAGCAAAAAGGACTAAAACAAACCCACCATAGGGTTTAACTTGAATGTTGTCACTCCTGATTCTCTTTTTGAAGGTTCACTGCAGATCTGAACATTTGATTCATTTCTGGTAATGTATGTTTAAAGTTAACGTTAATCTATTGATTATATGCATTTTATTATACCTACCTTATGTGAGTTTGAAAATGTTGCACTATTAAGGTTTTATTATTCCTCTTGCATGGTTCCTTTTATCTAATAAATGTAGCTGTATCTGCGGAGCAGGGTTAACAAGGTTGACTTTGCTCTCCTTTGCTGCTATCTCCCCCCCACCAGAAGCCCACACTAGGGTTCTACTGAGGCGGACTATTTCTACCAAACCCTCTTCCCTCCCATACCGGATTTTCCCTTCCTCTTCTTTCCTTCTACCCAATCCTACCGACTTCCCGATTCAAACACTCCATTACAGACTCCTATGTCCTCCCTCAAGTTCTGGACACATAATGTTAGGGGCCTAAACTCCCCACATAAGTGCAGCCTATCAGCTAGATCACTCAAATACCATAATCCTGATGTGGTCTTTCTACAAGAGATGCATTGGATACGTGACAATCCTCACCACACGATATCTAAGGACTATACAACGCTAGAGTACACCCCCTTTTTAAAGCAGGCCAGAGGTACCGCAATCTTGATTAATAAAAGAATAGCCTACGAGCAAATCCAGGTCCTAAAGGACCCCCAAGCCAGGTTCCTAATTTTGATATGCAAATTGGACCCAACTCTTGACAGAAAATCCACTGGGCACATAAAACAGATTCCGTACACTACACAACTTTCAATCAAATTCCGGCAAGTTATTGCTCAATTTAATTATTATGATATATGGAGATCACTCCACCCCAGGACAGAGACTACACTAATTTTTCCCACCCACATAAAACGTATACTAGACTAGAACACATTTTCTGCTCAGTGGAGTTCCAACAAATCTCTTTGTCCATGGTCGGACCACGACTTTGTCACGGCAACTCTTCGTTTAACAGAGAATAGTTGTACGAAGTACTCCTGGCGCTTTCCCCACCAGGTTCTCCTAGATATCCCTTTTAAAGAAGACCTCAGAAAAGACATCATTATTTACTCACAAACAAATTACAACGGACAGGTACAAGATGACACACTTTGGGGTGCTGCCAAGGCCACCTTTAGAGGTCGTGTCATGATGAGGAGACAAGCTTATCTAAAAAAACTCCCGGGCCTATCCCTTTCCCAATCCCATATTGGACTATGATGCTTAGAGCTTTCTAACAGATCTGCACCCTCAGACACTATTACAGAGCAAATTACAAAACTGAGAAACCATATAAGTTAGCTAGAACTAAAACGCACCCAAGCTAACCTACTCAAGTTGAAACAACTATTCTATTATAAGAGCAACAAGGCAAACTTAAAAATAGAACAGGTTCATCTAGAATCCACCACATACAATCTGGGAACCAAGTCTATAAATTGCCCTCAAAGATAGGCACGTGCTTTGAAAAATTCTATTCGAGATTATACAATCTAGAAGAGGTATCTTGTCACTCACTAGCTGACACCTCAGAAATTCGTATGTTTTTGGATCATTTGAAACTCCCGTCCCTTTCAGATGAACACTGTGAGTCTCTTACAGCCCCCTTCACACTCAAAGATATTAAACATGTTATCAAACACCTGAAAGCCTATAAAGCACTGGGCCCTGATGGATACCTGGCGATCTTCTATAAAACCTATGTTAATGAACTAGCACCTTTACTCCTTAGGTTTTTTAATCAGGCCTAGGAAGAGGGAAAATTTGCCAGGGAATTTTTGGAAGCTACAATAATAACTATCCCAAAACCTCAAAAAGATCCATCTCTCTGCTCTAGCTATAGGCCTATTTCCCTGATTAACTTAGATGTTAAAATATATGCCAAATAATTAGCTAATCGTATATCCATGCTACTTCCACACCTTATTGATTTAGACCAGGTAGGGTTCATACCCAATCATGAAGGGCCGGATAATACTCAGTGCCTGCTTAATATCTGTACTGAATCCGCAAGATTGAATAGGCCATTCTCTGTTATCTCATTAGATGCATAGAAAACCTTTGATCATGCTAGATGGAGCTATTTATGGGAGGTTCTTAGAACCTTTGGTTTCCCGGAAGAAACCCTGATGGCTATTCGGGCATTATATTCTACCCAGATGGCGACGGTTAAAGGCCTAGGATTTCACTCCCCTTCCGAATTTCTAATGGCACCAGGCAGGGATGCCCCCTCTCGCCCTTGCTGTTTGCTCTAGCAATTGAACCTCTCGCGGAACAAATTAGGTCAGATACAAGAATAGATGGGGTAACTATACATGGCACAACTCACAAAATAGCATTATTTGCCGATGACATCACAATCTTTTCTTCAGACCCACTGTCCTCCTTCCCCAGGTTAAAAGACGCCCTTGAATCCTTTGTTCATATGTCCCTATATAAATTAAATTTAGACAAAACTGAAATCTTTACATGGGGTTTACCCCAAGAAGTGGCTGACTCCCTCAAAACACAATATAAAGTTAACTGTGTTAATAACTTTGTTACACATCTAGGTGTTAAGATATCAAACAATATATCGCAGATGATAAAAGACAACTACTTACCCTTGTTAACTGAGCTACGCACACTGAAAGACAGATGGGGTTACACCTACATATCATGGATAGGTAGGCTAACAGCCCTCAAAATGTCATTCCTACCCAAAATTACGTACCTTTTTAGGTGTCTGCCAATTAGAGTTCCAGGACATTTATTGCACCAATTCCAAAGTGAGTTCACAAAATATATTTGGCAACATAAATCTCCCAGAGTGGCCCACAAAATCTTGCAGAGCCCCCTACATTGTGGAGGGATAGCTTCCCCCTCTATTTTCCGCTACTACGAGGGGGCAATGTTAACGCATATCACACAGTGGGGAGCAACAAAATCTCACAGCAAATGGAAAGCTATAGAACAGGCTTCACTACTACATCATATACACCTACCTGACTTAATCTGGATTCCCCCCATTCTCGTCGAACCCTGAACATTACTAACCCTATAATTTGTGAATGCCTTGCGATGTGGGACAAGATTAGGCATTCCCCCCATATTGCTTCACACCCCTCACCGGTCACCTCTCTAACTGGCCTGCTTCTGGGTCTGTCTGACTCCCACCCCCAGAGATGGGCGCAACTGGGCGTACTAATAGTATCAGACTTTTGGTCCCCCTCCTCGACCCCACACTTCTATAGCCTAGATGAACTAAAGTCCGACTCCTTGCTGCCCCAATATATGACATTTGAATATAATAGACTACAGAGCTTTCTGACCAGTTGGGGTTTTAAACCTGAACTATCTCGCCCCCGCACAATGTGGGAAACTACTTGGCTGCAGGGCAATAGATTATGTAGACCTCTATCTCTGCATTACTTTCTTATAGGAAACTACCTCATTTACTTAAATGGGAATTGTATCTAAACACTACTATTTCCCCGCAAATATGGCAACTCACAGTAACCCTTACCAGAAAGGCCTTACATTGTGTCACGCTGTTTGAAACGTATTTTAAGTTGTTAACACACTGGTACCATACTCCCACAAGACAGCAAAATGTATCGATCTACCTCACCTCTGTGTTGGCGTAACTGTGAGAAGATAGGGGACACTATGCACATATGGTGGGACTGCCCCATATTAACCCCCTATGGAATACCTGCTTCCGGACATTGTCCAGTTTAGGCATCACACTTCCCAAATCCCCCTACAATGCTCTTCTCCATATAGGTACTCATACCTTACCTAAACACCAGGCATATTTATCTATATACCTTTTAATTGCAACCAAAGCGGCAATAGCCAAGTCCTGGAAAAGTATGACCCCTCCAAGCTGGCCCATGATATTAAATACAATGGCGTACATCTACACAATGGAAAAAAGTATATTCTACGCCTCTAACAAATCAGATTTATTTGAACTCACCTGGGCGGATTGGGGTACATGCTATGACACTACTTGGTCACCTAATGTCACGACTAAACCATGACGTCCATATCTGGACCAGCCCAAAACATTTTTACTATGACTGACCACCTTCTCCCCTATCCCCTCTCCTTACCATCCCCTCTCTTTTCCCCTTTTTATTTTTCTCTTTTTCTCCGACTTATTCAAAAATATCTTAAGATGTTACCAATGTGTACAACAAGTGTATATATGAGTGATTCTTATACACAGGTGATATTTGTCTATCACTTATATTGTTTAGTTGTAGGGGCCTGTGCGCCCCATATATCTTTGTTTATACCGATTATTGTATTTGTTTCTTATTATTGGCATCAATAAAAGTTTTTAAAACAAAAAAAAAAATACTAAGTCCCCCCTAACAGTAAAACACCCCCACCCACCAAACCCACCAAAATAAAAAACCTAACACTAAAAAACCCTAAACTATCCATTGCTCCTAAAGGGGCATTTGTATGGGCATTGTCCTTACAAGGGCACTCAGCTCTTTTGCAGCTCAAAAATCCCTAATCTGAAAAAAGCCACCCAAAAAAATAAAAAAAAGCCGAAAGTCTAACCCTCAAATAGGTACTCATTCCTGAAGTCCAGCGGAGAAGGGCTTCTTCCAGGCAGTGATGATCTTCTTCAAGGCATTGGTATCTTCTTTAAGTGCGGGGACCTCTTTTATCTTCTATCTTCATCCAGGACCAAGTCGACGCGGAGCGGAGGTGACTGCGGAACAGGACCGGCGACTGCGGAGCCATCCAGCGTGAAGTATCCTTTTCGTACGATCTTTGCCGCACACTGAGGTTTGAATGCAAGGTACCCATTTTATATTTGGGGTACCTTGCATTCCTATTGGCTGACATTTTCAAATCAGCCAATAGGATGAGAGCTACTGAAATCCTATTGGCTGTTCAAATTGCAATTTTTAAACTAACAAAATGATGGTAAGTAGGGTTATGTTCTTTTTAAATACAAAAATATATAATTATTTTAGAAGAGTGGCCATTGCAGATAAGCTTAGCTGCTTCCAACAATTTTGTGATATTGACTTGTGGGTCAGAAAAACGTATCTAATTAATATCAACAGGAAAACACCATTAAAGCATATGGGGATTTTTGCAGCTACTGTAAATCATTTGCTACGTTTTTCTACCCCTTGCTTTGTTACTTTTGTCCTGGCCACCATGCTCTCTACCATATGTATGTGACACTTTTCTTAATAATCCTGTCACTGCATTACAAATCCTTGTCCCTGTACAGCTGTGCTCTGTATCAGTAAGACTCCACTCAACTGGAAAAATCTTACTCTACCCTGTAATGCCCCACTACAGTATTCCCCAGATTCACCCCCCCCCCCCCCGACTGCCTAGACCAGTGATGGCGAACCTTAGCACTCTAAATGTTTTAAAACTACACTTTTACCATGATGCTATTATGCTTTACAGAACTTCAAAGGGCCTAAGCATCATGGGAAATGTGGTTCTGAAACCTCTTGAGTGCCAAGGTTCGCCGCCTAGACCCTGTCCAAAACCTAATGATTCTGACATGTTATGATCTCAGCTTTTTTACTGTGTGTGTCAAATTAACTTAGTGCCTTTTCTGTGTATTTTATGTACTTTTGTTTATGGACAGGAAAGAATAAGTTGCTGCTTTGTTACTGATATAGTATAATATTAGCACCAATATTTTGAACTACAACTTCAACAAAATCAGCTCAGTTAATCTATTCAAAGCAGACAGGTGCATTCTGATTTAAACAAAACCAAAAAAAATAAATTACTAATTTTGCTGAATTCTCTGCATTCCTTTCAAAATGAATTCATTAATTAATAAGTAAATTTTTTGCAGCAAAAAATTGGTTCCCTCATTTATGCCATTAAAACAGTTACTCTAAATGGAGGGGCGGCTTTTCTGCAGGCGAGAAAGAGTTACAAAGTTTATATTTACACTATTCAGGGCCAGATTACACTATCATTAGCGTGAGAAGCGCAAATACGATCACGAGAATGCAGTGTTTTTGCCCTCAAATCCATATTACAAGTGGTGCTGTGTTTTAATTACCGCAAAATAAGTTTGCGCAAACTTGCGGTAATTTACGCTCCCCATATTTTCTATGGGCAGTGTTGAGTGGCAATGTGCGCTCGTATTACAAGTTGAAAGTAAATGCGATCGCTCAAATACAATTGCATTTTACGCTCAATTTTTTTTACGTCATTTGAAAGTTTGGCCGGAGGAAAACGTTTAACTAAACCACTGGTTTTCAAACCTGTCCTCAGGCCTCCCCAACAGTCCAGGTTTTCAGAAATACCTTGGGTGAGAACAGGTAAAATAACCATGTTTACTAAGCAGCTGTTTCACCTGTGGTCCAGTTCAGATATCCTCAAAATCTGGCTTGTTAGGGAGGTCTGAGGACAGGTTTGAAAAACATTGCACTAAACTATATTATTAAACCCTAAACCGCCACACCCCCATATCACAAACTACTCTTCTACACTATTAACCACTAAATCACCACATCCCCACATCACAAACTATCCCGCTACACTATTAACCCCTTAACCGCCACATCCCCACATCACAAACTACTCCACTCACCACCACACCCCCACATCACAAACTACCCCAGTACACTATTAACCCTTAAACCGCCAAACCCCCATTGCAAAGTACCCACTAACCTCTTAATAGCTAACCCCCCTAACACCCCTAACCAAACACCTAACACAAAATACAAAAATAAAAACTAACATTACAGAAAATAAGAAAATAAAAAAAATAAAAAACCCACAGTTATGCCTATTATAAAACTAAAGCCCCCCCTTAAAAAAACGACCCCAAAATAAAAAAACACTGTACTAACACTCGCCTAGATTACGTGCTGACTGCAGTGCATTTGCGAAATGTTTTTTTCCAGGTCGCTTGAGCGTCTTCAGTCTCGCTAGCCTCACCAGTCCTTATGTTATTAAATAGTATTTAATAACATAAGAACTGGTGAGGCTAGCAAGGCTGAAGACGCTTGAGGGAGCCAGAAAAAAAAACATTTCGCAAATGCACTGCAGTCAGCGCGCGACTTGTAATCTAGGCAGCTAAAAGTTACTATAGCAATAGCTCTTAGAAGGGCTTTTTGTATGGGATTGTCCTAAAGAGATTTAGCTCTTTTTCTCAAAAACATGCTAACCCATTCTACAATAAAAGTAACTCCCACCCCCCAAAAAAAGCCTATCTAAAAAACTACTATAAAATTAGCCCTTATATGGGAATTTGGTAGGGCATTACTCTAAAGCGATTTCAGCTCTTTTGCTATATAAAAAAACATAATCTAAAAAAAACCCTTAACTAAAAAAAATACCCTTTCCTAAAAAAAAGATTGCCCTGAAAGGGGCATTTGGTTGGGCATTGCCCCTAAATGGGCATTTGGTAGGGCAGTGACCTGAAGTAAACATAGCTTTTGCTGCCCAATAAAATAAAAAATAAAAAACTATTCTAAAAAAAAAAATATATATATAAAAAAACTCCTATCCTAAAAAAAGGTTGCCCTGAAAAGGGCATTTGGTAGAGAACTGCCCTAAAGTAAAGATAGCTCTTTTTGTTAAGAAACAAATAAAGCCTAACTTAACAAAACACCCTAAAAAAAATCTACAGATAAACCCCAAAGATGGTTCTCACCAAAGTTGAATCCAGCTCCTGTTCATAGCTGGGCCCATCTTCATCCTGGCCGCGGCGGGGGCCCATCTTCATGTTGGACAGTGGTGGCCCATCTACTATCTTTATTCCAGCGGTAATCCATGTACATTCATCTTCCACCTGAGGCATTGAGGCCTATCTATCAAAGTGTCAACCGCAAATACGCCGGAATTCAGCGTTATAATTGTTGCGAGATTGATCCGACCTAGTTATCAAAGCCTGGCGTGACATATGATCCCGCGATCTCAATCCGACGCAGATCGATGCTTACATCATTACAGATGTTCCAAATACACATTCAGCTCTATTTGACACTTTTTCCTATTCATAAAACTTCTAACAGGTACGCTCGCGGCTATTCTGACGCATTGTACCTGGTTTTCAATACGCCACCCTTGAGGCCGCGGATGCCATAGAAATTAATGGGAGTCTGAAAGCACCGAAAGCTTATGTTCGATGCTGCAAAAGAATGAATCATAACCCCATTAATTTCTATGGTAGAAAAAAAGTTATGTTTACACCTAACACCCTAACATATACCCTGAGTCTAAACACCCCTAATATGCTGCCCCCGACATCGCCACCACCTACATAATGTTATTAACTCTTTTCCGCTGCTCCCCGACCCCCTTGCAACCTAAATCAACTTATTTAAACCCCTAAACCTCTGGCCTCCCACATCACCACCACTAACTAAACCTATTAACCCCCACATTGCCAAAAACTAAATTTGAGCAGCTTTAATTCCTATTGGCTGATTGAAATCTTTCAGCCAATAGGAATGCAAGGGACGCCATCTTTGATGGCATCACTTGCATTGAAATTCCAGTGTCCGGTGGTGACCGTATGAAGAGGATGCCCCGCGCCGGATGTCTTCAGGATTGACCCGCTCCGTGCCGGATGGATAAAGATAGAAGATGCCGTCTGGATGCCGCCTGGATGAGGAATTTTCCGGCTGGAAGAAGATTGAAGAAGCCGTCTGGATGAAGACTTCTTGCCGCATGGATGATGACGTCACCGGCTGGATGGATCCTTCAAGTGGGACTTCAAGGACTGTAAGTGGATCGTCGGGAGTTAGTGTTAGGTTTTTTATGGGTTTTTTTGGGTGGGTTTTATTTTTAGATTAGGGTCTGGGCAGTAAAAGAGCTAAATGCCCTTTTAAGGGCAATGCCCATACAAATGCCCTTTTCAGGGCAATGAGTAGCTTAGGTTTTTTTTAGAGTTAGGGTTTTTATTGGGAGGGTTGGTTGGGTGGTGGGTTTTACTGTTGGGGGGAGTTTTTTTTTTACAGGTAAAAGAGCTGATATCTTTGGGGCAATGCCCCACAAAAGGTCCTTTTAAGGGCCATTGGTAGTTTATTGTAGGCTAGGGTTCTTTATTTTGGGGGGGCTTTTTCATTTTGATAAGGCTATTAGATTAGGTGTAAAAAAAATATTTTTGATAATTTGGTTTGTTATTTTTAGTAATTTAGTGGGGGGGTTGTAACTTAGTGGGGGTTTTTTTTGTAATGTAGTACTTTTAATAATGTTTAATAGTATATTTAAATAATTTTAGTAGGGTTAGGTTTTTATATAATTGGTAGTTTAAATTAATTGTAGTATAATAGTTAGGGTAGGTTAATTAATAGTTTAAAATTAGTTTATTTTAATTCTACAGGTAAGTTTTAATTTATATTAAGATAGGGATGTTGCAATTTTAATTTAAAGTTAAGGGGTTGTTAGGTTCAGGGGTTAATAGCTTAATTTAATTTTTGGCGATGTGGGGGGCTGACGGTTTATGGGTTAATAGGTTTAGTTAGTGGTGGTGATGTGGGAGGCCAGAGGTTTAGAGGTTAATAACTTTATTAAGGTTGCGGCGGGGTCGGGGAGCGGTGGGATAGGGGTTAATAACTTTATTTAGGTTGTGGCGTGGTCGGGGAGCAGCGGGATAGGGGTTAAACATTTTAGTATAGTGGCGGCGTTTAGTGACATGTTATAAATAAAGTTGGGAAAAACACGAATAGCAGCGTCATCGATGACTGTTAGTTAACAACAGTCTGATGCTCATTGCCCCGTACTTGGTGTGCGTGTTTTTGATGGCTTTTTTTATAAATATGGAGAGCGTATTGAGATCTGTGGGCGCGATGTTTGGCGATGTTAGGCGAGTGTATTGATGCCTGCAAATGCAACATAGTTGACAGCTTGATACATATCCCCCATCTTCTTAGTTTCTCATCTTCTTATCTTGTCTTTGGAACTTTCGTCACCAATGTCCTCTTCATGCAGTCACCTTAACGCAATTGGGATTGTAATTTCTACTTTTTGCATGCATCGTGTTAGCGGGCAAACAAATACTTTTTGATTTTAATTTTGAATATGCACGGTATATGATGGACACAAAAAGCCAAAGTCGAAAGCAGAAGTGATAAATAACTCTACACTCAAAATCAAGCCCTCAGATGGGAAAATTTTCACTGATTTACTCAATTCCATAAATGTATTCAGAAATATAATTCTTGGTTGCTTGATTTCTGTGTCAGTATGCAAGTTTCACATTTGTTCATGGCCACCTACTGCTGCTGGCTTGTAGCAGTATGACTAAGTATTGATTTAAATTTGTTTAAGTTCAAGTTGCTTTCCAGTTGTTCCGTTGTTGCCATGAAGACGTCCAATTAGGAAATAATGGGTTAATACATTTTTATTCCTGAACAAATAATGTCAACATTTGACCAAATTGACCTCAGGAACTAATCTTGGAAGAAGAAAAAAATGTTGTTTTGGGGTTTTTTCTATTTGCATAATGTTAAACATACTACTTTTTATTGTACTCCTTTTATTGTCTGAAAGTCACTTATATTTATTTATTTATTTACATTTACAAAGCAGCAGTGAAGCAAAAATCAAAGTATTTTCAGGAAACTGGTTCTGATTTGTAGTCTTTGTGATACATAAACAAGCCAAGATTAAATTATTTATCTTCATTAACGGAGACAGAAAATGAGTATCTCAGTCAACAGCCTGACTCACCTGTGCCTGGCTGAGATACGCATGGCTATAATGAGATATAGATAGTTTACGTCAATCATATAACAGTAAGATATAGATGCAGCATGTTACAGTGTTGCTGCAGTTCAAATGGGCTGGATGTGAGTGTTTGTCCATTTGGATGTCAGGGATGGCAACAATGTATTGCAAATCCTTCTCTGGCAGCAAAGGTGTTGAATTTAACACCAATTTTTATAATTCTAATTTTACCTTTAACAGTAGCATTAGCCTGTAAACCTAATCCTAATAAAATATAATAATTAAATATGGTACTGATAAAGCATATTACTTTTAATGACTTTTACGTTTACATAGTTATCATATTCGTCAATAATGAATTATCCACAGCATTTGAGCAGTATATATATGGAAAACAAATTATCATACATCATGGCCTGCTCTGTTGCTGTAATTTATATGCTGAGTGCTGGTAGAGAGTTATAAAAAATAGCCATCCTAACCCACCTCACAAAATTATAAAGTATCCCATGCACTATATGACCAAACAAAAAATATGTACAAATTCCTATTCCTTATGTTACTTGCTCTTGCAAATGATGTAGAGCCTAACCCTAGTCACCCAACAGATACCATTCCTAACCTTCCAGCTAAAAAAAGGCCTCTCCTTTGTGCACTGCAATATCCGCAGCTTCTTACCAAAAATCAATGCACTGCAAGCATGGTGTTCACATTACAAGACCCAAATCATTGTGCTCTCTTAATCGTGGCTAACTGTAAAAATACCTGACTCTGCCATTGCAGAGGGTATTCTTGCTATAGAAATGACAGAGTAAAAAGAGGAGGCGGCATTGTAATTTATGTTGACAATTCTATAAAGTTCACCCCCTTACAAAACCTTAGCTCTCCTGCCATCTTTGATTTCCTTTCTGGCAAAATTGAAATCTGGTGCAGTAAATCAATCATTGTTGCAGGAATCTCTCGCCCACCTAACTCCCCCGTGCATACCCTTTCTGACATAGCCCATCTCCTTAGTGAAACCATAGCTCAAAATCCCAAAAAAAGACATTTTGGTCCTTGGAGATTTTAATATTGATTGGCTGAATTCTAAAAATAATAGTTCTTGCTCGCTGTTTAAGACTTTGCAACTAAAGCAATTAATCTCCTCCCCAACTCACATAAACATTTAAAGCCATAACCACACCCTGCTCGATTGGATTCTCTCCACTTCTCCTGATCGGATCCAGGAAGCAGGTGTTCTCCCTAACAGTTTCATTGACCACTGCTTAGTGTTCTGCGTGCACAAAATAAAAGCTACTAAATCCCCTATCAAGATTAAAATCACCAGGTCTTTAAAAAAAATGTAATCTTGATTCATTTCTAAATGACATCAAGAACCACTCCTGTCACAGATTAAACCTAATCCCAGATATAGACTATGCAGTTGAATTCTATCAGTCCGAACTTCTACAAGTTTGGAATTTGCAAGCCCCGCTACGTAAGGTGAGAGTTAAAAGAAGCACATTTGAACTGGATCACAGCTGACCTCATTCAAATGTTCCAGTTTCTAAACAAACAAAATTGGCCAAGGCCCAATATTTCTGTGAAAATCTGAACTATAACATATCTAACCCTAGAAAGTTCTGGAAAATCATAAATAACTTACAAACTCCCCCACTGTCAAAGTGAACAACCAAATCCTGCAACTTCCCTTAGAAGTGGCAAATGCCTTTAACAATAATTTTGTAGGTTGTTCCACCACCCTGATTGCCAATCTAATAAATGACACACATCCTGACACTACAAATGTGGATCAGACCCCACTAAATTTGCAAAGTCCTAATATAGAGAAGTTCAATTTTAGACCTGTACCTATCAATGTCATTAAGAAACACCATCTAACAATGAAAAACCAGTCTGTCACCACCATCTTTCCAGCCTTGTGTTTAAGAGCTTTTCTGGGAAGCTCCCACCTTACCTGAGCAGAATGCTCTCCCCTGCTATTCCCACCTCCTATAACCTCCGATCCATTACCTGCACTTTATTTAGTCTGCCTCAATATAAAAAGAAAGCAGCTCGATCCTCCTTTTCCTACAGAGCACCGAAAATATAGAATGACCTCCCGCACACTTTCAAATCTTCCCCTAGCCTAAAATCCTTTAAGAGATCCCTCTCTACATATCTCAAAACAGAATGCACCTGTTATGGTTGATTATATATTTCCTACCTGTTCTATGTTAAATGTTGTAATATTGTTTATTAATATTCACCGAAATTACGAGTTTTGCGGTAACAGGGGTGCAGTGCTAACGAGCAGTTTTCCCTCACCGCTCACCTACAGACAACGCTGGTATTACGGGTTTTTAGAAACCCGGCGTTAGATGCAGAAAAACGTGCTTGTGCATGATTTCCCCATAGGAATCAATGGGGGAGAGCCGGCTGAAAAAAAAAACTAACACCTGCAAAAAAGCAGTTAATTTAGGTAACTAATTTAATTATAGTGTAGTGTTAGGTGTAATTGTAACTTAGATTTGGTTTTATTTTACAGGTAATTTTGACTTTATTTTAACTAGGTATTTATTTAATAGTTAATAACTATTTAATAACTATTCTACCTAGTTAAAATAAATACAAAGTTGCCTGTAAAATAAAAATAAACCCTAAGCTAGCTACAATGTAACTATTAGTTATATTGTAGCTATCTTAGGGTTTATTTTATAGGTAAGTATTTTGTTTAAATAGGAATAATTTAGGTAATTATAGTAATTTTATTTAGATTTATTTAAATTATATTTTAGTTAGGGGGTGTTAGGGTTAGGGTTAGACTTAGATTTAGGGGTTAATACATTTAATATAGTTGCGGCGACGTTGGGGGCGGCAGATTAGGGGTTAATAAATGTAAGTAGGTGTCGGCGATGTTAGGGACAGCAGATTAGAGGTTAATAAAATTTAACTAGTGTTTGCGATGCGGGAGTGCGGCGGTTTAGGGGTTAATATATTTTTTATAGTGGTGGAGATGTCCGGTTCGGCAGATTAGGGGTTAAAATTTTTATTTTAGTGTTTGCGATGTGGGGGGGGGCCTCAGTTTAGGGGTTAATAGGTAGTTTATGGGTGTTAGTGTACTTTTTAGCACTTTAGTTAAGATTTTTATGCTACGGCGTTAGCCCATAAAACTCTTAACTACTGACTTTTAAATGCGGTACCAGGCTTGACAGGAGAGGGTGTACCGCTCACTTTTTGGAAGACTTCAAGTCCCATTGAAAATATAGGATATGCAATTGACGTAAGTGGATTTGCAGTATTTCCGAGTCTGGCCAAAAAAGTGAGCGGTACACCTGTACCTGCAAGACTCGTAATACCAATGAGCGTTAAAAAGCAGCGTTAGGACCTCTCAACGCTGCTTTTTAAGGCTAACGCAAGACTCGTAATCTAGCCGATTGTTTTTGTATTTTATTGTACTCTATTTTATCAATGCAATGTTTTGTTCATCCAGGACATACTTGCAAACGAGAGACATCTCAATGTATCCTTCCTGGTAAAATATTTTATAAATAAAATAAATAAATATATATATATATCATTAGCAAAGAAGCTCACTGTCACTCTCACTTAAAGGGACAGTCTACTTCAAAATGTTTATTGTTTAAAAAGATTGATAATGTCTTTACTACCCATTTCCCAGTTTTGCACAACCAACATTGTTACATTAATATACTTTTTAATGTTTGAACATCTACATTTATGCCTGTTTCTAAGCTAGTATAGACCGCCTCTTATCTCATGCATTTTTTTTAGCTTTTCACAGCAAGACACTGCTAATTCATGTGTACCATATAGAAAACATTGTGCTCACTTCCATGGAGTTGTGCATGAACCAGCACTTATTAGCTAAAATGCATGTCTGTAAATAGCCCTGAGATAAGGGGGCAGTCTGCAGAGTCTCAGAAACAAGACAATCAAAGAGGTAAAAAGTATAATATTATAATTGTGTTGGTTGTGCAAAATTGGGGAATAGGTAATAAAGGGATTATCTATCTTTTTAAACAACAAAAACTTTGTATTAGACTGTCCCTTTAATTTTAAATTCTGACACCAAGGTTCCCGTAATAGAAATACAGTGCTAGATTACGAGTGGGGCTCAATTTAGAGCTTCCATTCAAGCATAAGCTACGCCAGACGGAGGTTTTTTGCATGCGTCAGGTTGAGCTCATATTACAAGATAAAAATAAAAAGTTTGCTCGCAAGTGAAAACCAGAGGTGAACTAAAAAACAATCACAACTACGTTAATTTCTTCTTCTATAGACTTCAAAGGAGTGCGAAAGCTGCAAAAAAAACTAACCCCCATATTCGTGCGCTAACTCGACAGAAGTTAAGAAAATGTCAAATTACAATGTTCTTCGCATACAGAACAATGTACTTTTTTATCGTAAATACGTTTCTCTCTCTCTGTTATTTTCTATGTGAAAAACATTGGAGTGTAAAATATGAGTAACGCGCACCAGGATTTGCAATTTAGGACTAACACGGCCGAGTTAGCTCACATGAAGAATTGCTATCTTCAGTGCACGTTATTGAAATATTAAATATAAAAAAAAAATAATATTGATTATTTAGAATATTTTAGAATATGTTCTTATTGCATGGAATCTGCACTCACAAGAGCGTGCTTCCATAGCCTTCAATGGGAGCCTCATTCTCATGCCGTCAGACACGGCATAAGAACTAGTACAGAGAAGGGGGTAAGTCTCGTAATGATGGGCAGCAGATTGTAAATATAGGTATATGTATATGACTATATACATATATATTTATGTATTTACACATATTAACACTAGGGATGGGCGAATGTTTCGCAACATTCGAAAAACGGAACGAATTTTAACACATTCGTTCGAATCGAATTTCGAATGTTTACATAACATTCTAACATTCGATTTTCAAATGTTCGATTTCGAATTTTACGATTACATTCGAAAATATTCTTTTCGAAAAATTCGAATTTAGATTGTAATAGTATTTCTAATGCTTTTTCTTTAAATGTAATATTCGAATTATGCAATACGTGTATTCAAATTCGAAACATTTGAATTTAGATTGTAATAGTATTTCTAATGCTTTTCCTTTAAATGTAATATTCAAATTATGCAATATTCTAATTCGAAAAATTCGAATTTAGACTGTAATAGTATTTCTAATGCTTTTTCTTTAAATGTAATATTCGAATTATGCAATACGTTTATTCTAATTCGAAAAATTCAAATTTAGATTGTAATAGTATTTCTAATGCTTTCTTTAAATGTAATGTTCGAATTATGCAATATTCTATATGGAAATATTCAAAATGATATATTTGTATCTATTATGTATCAATTTACTAGATTCCTGCCCTACCACATGAACTATTGAACTTCTGAATAGTATTTGTTAAATAGAATGTTAAATTCGAAATTTCGAATGTGGACATTCAATATAATTATAAAAATTCGAATTCGAAAGTGACATTCGAAAACTGTAAATAGCATTAGATTTTCGAATTTTTAAGAATATTCGTTCTTATCGACATTCGGATTTAGAATTCAAATTTCGGTAATAACATTCGTTCTACATTCGAAATTCGAAAATTTACACATTCACCAATCCCTAATTAACACATAACTGTATATGTAAATAAGCATATACAGTACATATATATATTTACGGTGAACACACAGTTTCCATAGACTGCAATGTAAAGGCACTTTTCAGTGCGTTTTATTTTTTTCTGAACACCCCATACCCACTCCTTTAAACACTTATAACTACTTCTTGCAGTTATTTTAAAATACGGTATACAATTAAAAAAACATTTTTGAATACCTATCAACCATAACCATGATGAAGAACAGCGATTAGATGGAGGAAAATCAACAATAAAGTCAAAGAGGTAGTATGTGACCAAGGTTTCTGGGGAACAATTAAAGGCTGTAATGTTGTATAACTGTGTCTTGTTCTTGCACATACTTCACAAGATGGAGTAAAATCCTCCACCACCTACTTCCAATTAGGCTACCAGAAATAACGAGAAGTTTCTTTGTTTTACAAAGACCGCCATGACCAGCTTATAAATTGTTATTAAAATTATTAAAAAAAAAAAATTTTTTTGATTTTTTTTTGAATTTTTTTTTTTCTCTTTCATATTTTTATTGAGGTATCGGAAACATACAACATAGATTGAAAATACAATTTCAAATTCAAATATTCTCAAGACAGGGTACTATAGACAATTCACCTGCAATTTTAACACATGGATAAAATTATAACCGTGATACCTCATTTTTGATTAATGTTCTCTGAAATATAATCCCCTGCAGTCCAATAAGGTCACTCATGGACCCAATTGCATGAACAAAACAAAATAGGGGAGATAATGAATGAAATGGCCTCCTTTGGGCCTTATTATCTATAAAGGTCACATCCATGAACAAAGATACAAATAAATATACAATAATATATAATATTTTGCTGCACTATTGCAGAAATATACTCACTTTCGACCATAAAGTAATAAAAAAAAAAAAAAAAAAGGTATGTGCTGCATATCTAATTTTGCATAACATCAGGACAAACAGAATGCAAATGTATAAGGGGTTGAGTGATGTAAATGGTCACTTTAGGGCCTCTGATATAGATTATAGGGGGCATAGGGGGTTTAGTTAACTAACAATAAATTCTCTCCTATGAGCTTAGTCTGTCATTCGAGGCTGGGGAATGCACTACTTTAATAACTAGTTTTGTAGATATTAGTTCCTCTATTCAACTATTCAATCTTGCAAAAATTCAAAGCAATTTACTATCCTATATGGCAAATTAGGAAGCATATATGATGTTGTAGCTTTCTATCTTGGTGTATAGATCTAATCTACATAAAATCTGAAAGTAAATTAAGTTATTCATAGACTAGAGTATTAGCCTGTCATGCGGTTGTAAGAGTAAAAGCAGCCTCTGAGAGCAGCAGTAATAGGGACTATAAGGAATATTAGGTACAGAGTATCAACCACCATATTAAACTATGTCATTATGTGAAACATGACCATTGAATAGACTGGTGTTAGACAGTAAAGAATACATAACTTAGGTCATCAGCACAGACTCTTTGTGGGATCATGTATACAACAAAAGGTCTAACTGCCTCCAACTGCAAAGTAAACAGGGTGATGGAAATAAGAAACAGGCCATAACGTATCTCTGTGGCACCCCGTTATGACAGCAATTGCATTGCGATAAGTTATGGTATATATAAGCTAGCATTAATTGAGAGCTAAGTAGGGCAGAGGAAGTTCTGTAACAGATTCAGCATGCGGCTAAGAATAACAACTTAAAGATTATAATAGATTATTAGCCGGTATCTACAGGGTTAACTTTATCATGGGACCGCCTCCTCCTATTCCCGTGTTGATATCCCATAGTCTGTATATTTGAAAAATGAACTCAAACCAGGGGGCCAGCAACTAGATAAAATAGCGATCATCAAAACCTGGAGTTATTTTAAAAGTTGGGGGCAAGCAGGAAAGGAAGCATATTCTTTAAATGGATCGCTGCTTGAGGGTTATATAGTAATTAAAAAAAAAAAAAAAAGAGAACCCCCATGGTGACCGCTGTCTATAATACTATGAAAAAGTGTGAACAAGTGGCTCAATAAAAGGGGTAGACGTCCCAACATATAACAACCTACAATACTCAGCAGCTGACCCCTGTGTTCGTGTCCTGGTAGTAGTTGCCTTAAATTATCAGTGTAGCAACTATACTGTCACCAAGGAGCCGCAGAACACTCATGGCGTTTTTGCAAGCCCTAGCTCCATCGTTTAGTCCTCAGGTCATCAGAGTAGGTCCCCCCGGATCAAACAGATGGCATACGATACCTTCAGGTTTGTCAAAGGCTCCGCCATTCCATTTTATTTCATGCGGAGTGGGGTTTTGATGTGCGGAGTGGGGAGTCGCTGCCATAGCCACTTTTTCTTCTGCCTTGTACATTTCATGTTGAACGGGTTGTAACTGAGGCTGACTATCCCGGTTTGACTTTTTTAAGCCCCGATGTTCCAGAGATAACGGAGAGTACTCTATCTTAGGCCGCACACTTCTCTCTTGTGGTCAGCAGCTCGCCGTGGGAAATGGTTTTTGAGCACTCAGGCTTACATATTTATCTGGAGAAATGTCCTCAGCTGAGGATTTGTTCTCAGGATCTCTCAATTGACAGTTCTGATCTGCGGCAGCCGGAACTTGAGCCTGAAGTGAGGGATCGGATGAACTTAGGGAGATCAGTTGGGTACTTGAATCCTTGTCAGATTTCACCGGGGAGACTCCTATCTTGTGTTGAGATCCAATTTGCTTAGTTAGCTCGCACAAGCTACCCCATTCAGCAGACCAAGATTGCAGCAGCTTATCATGGTGTTCAGTTAGCAAGTTGGCCAAAGCCTCAAGTAGTGAGTTAGCATTAGGTGCCATCTTTTGTAAGTGCGTGTACAGCGGTAAAGTCACTTTATCCTCTTTTCGTCAGTCACATATAACAAGTGTAGCGTAGCAAACTCATGGATGTTCTAGGATGAAGATGAAGTTATATTCTCAGTGTCTGTGCACTGCTTACCCGGCCTGAAGAATTACCGGGGGGGGTGTTGAGAAAATTATTAAATATTTTAGAATGAAGTTCCGGGGGAAACTACCACCTCATCATTACATAAAGCCAAACCATCAACAAAAGAAATAGAATATTCAGGAGGAAGATAAGCAGGATCAGAACTAAGCAATTTATCCATAATAGAAACGGTTACTGCAATGACATTGGAAGGAAAAAGAACAGTTTTACAAAAACTGTGAGATATAGGGGCCTATCTATCAAGCTCCGAATGGAGCTTGATGCCCCGTGTTTCTGGCGAGCCTGCAGGCTCGCCAGAAACAGCAGTTATGAAGCAGCAGTCACAAAGACCGCTGCTCCATAACCTGTCTGCCTACTCTGAGCAGGCGGACAGACATCGCCGGAAATCAACCCGATCGAGTACGATCGGGTTGATTGACACCCCCCTGCTGGCGGCCTATTGGCCGCGAGTCTGCAGGGGGCGGCATTGCACCAGTAGCTCTTGTGAGCTGCTGGTGCAATGCTGAATACGGCGAGCGTATTGCTCACCGTATTCAGCGAGGTCTGGCAGACCTGATCCGCACTGTCGGATCAGGTCCGCTAGACTTTCTTAAATAGGGGCCATAGAATCTTACTCAAACACTCTAGAAAAAACATCTGTCTTGCCATTTCTTGAGCCAGGACGAAATGTAATCAGTAAATTAAATATTACAAAAACAAATGAGCTTGTCTGGGGTTTAAATGTTTAGCAGATCGTAAAAATACTCAAGGTTTCTATGATCAGTGTAAACAGTCACTGGATGTAATGCCCCCTCCAGCAAATGCCTCTACTCCTCTAGAGCTTCTTTAATTGCCAACAGCTTCCTATCTCCTACATCAAAGTTTTGTTCAGCAGGAGACAGTCTCCAAGATAACAAGGCCACTGGATGAAACAGCTATTTCTCCCCTGCCCACTGTGACAACACTGCTCCCATAGCCACCTCTAAAGCATTCAACTCTAAAAATAATGATTTGGACAAAACTGGTTGGGCTATAGGGGACGAATCAAAAATGTGCTTTAACTTATCAAAAGCTTCCTGGACTTCAACAAACCAATGACATTTTGATTTGAAACTACCCAGTTTAGTCAAAGGGGAACAAATGGCTGAGAATCCCCTAATAAATTTAAAATAAAAATTAGGTAACATCAAAAATACAAGTTTGGCATTAAGCCAATTTTTAGAGCAAATGAGACAGAACTACATATACATGTAACTCGTGTTCTTCTACAGACTGAGAAAAGAATGAACATAATGACAAGATATATAACCATTTAACTATAATAATAACTATTTATTGATTTCGCTTGCGCGCAAACCCCGCTGGAAGTAAATGTTTAGCGCATGTGGGTTTGCACGCATATTATAAGATAAAACGTGAAATGTTTGCATACAAGTGAAACCCGATGAACACTAATTTCAGGATTTCAGACATTGCAACCGCTTTAACTTCCCTATTAAACTTCAATGGAGATTGCTTTAAAAAAAAAACTGACACATCGCTCGCACGCTAACCCAACACCGCGTTAGACCTACAGTGCTAAACTCAAATGTAGTTATGCATATTTTACATTCCAATGTTCTTCACATAAAAGAAAATTTTCTTTTTAAATATATATTTCTGTAAATGTTGGATATTTAAAAAATATATATATATTCATACCTATATATATATATATATATATATATATATATATATATATATATATATACATATACATAAATAACATTTTCTTATATGTGAAGAACATTGGAATGTAAAATATTTACAGTAAATACACAGTAAGACACATTATAAAATATTCAAATTGAAAACAAATTATTTTTCTTGATCTCAAGAGAGGCTTTTCTCACCTAACCAAAATATTTATTGAACTGCCTTGACTGTTGCAACTACAATTCCCATGACAGGCTAACCTAAACCTTATCTCTCTGCGCCCTCAACCTGTAGACTGTAAGCTCTCTGGAGCAGGGCCCTCCTTCCTCCTGTACTAGATTTGTTTAATCTGTTATGCTTTTGTATCTTCTCACAAATCCTTGTCATTGTATACCCTTATCTCTGTACCCAGTGCTACAGAATTTTCCGGCGCTATACAAATTAATTATAATAATAATAATATCTGTATATATTCATATGTATATACAGGTTTAAATAATATTTTCTTCTATGTAAAAAACATTGGAATGCAAAATATGCATAACTACCTTTTGGTTTAGTGCGTAGTGTTATGTTTTTTTTTTAATAATGTAACTCCATTGAAGTCCTTTGGAAGATGAAGTTAGTACTTTCAGGTTATCCGAAGTCCTGCAGTCAGCGCACATCAGGTTTCATTGGGGCAAGAACATTTTACTTTCTTCTTGTAATAAACGCACATATTATAAAAGCTTAGTTCCAGCAGTGTTTACACGTGAGTGAAAGCGATAAATAGAGCACCACTTGTAACCTGGCCCATAATCTTTTATAATTATTCTCATACTGTAAAATGGGAAACTGATCATTTACAAGGTTAAAAATATCTCCAAAACTTCCAAAATTTGCTGCACAGGACTAGGTTTGTCTTTGCCAAATATTTTTTTTATTTAATTTATTTTTGAAAAATCTATTTAAAATGATCTAAGTGATTAAAGGTTTACCACTCGTTACCAGCAGAGAGGGAATAACTAACATATTTAAATAACCATTACTTATAATAACTTATAACTGTATTTAACTAGTAAATTAAGATACAACACGTATATATGGGTACATTTTTCAACCGTCACAGGTAAAGAATTTTTTTATTAAACAATAAATATAAACCTAGAAAACCGACAAGGCTAGGATGGCGGCAAGCAAGAGCTAAGTAACCCAGCGCTACTGGAGGTCTGCGGCCCAAACGGAAACTGCACCCTCTGCCCAGGTAGATGCTACTGAGGATTTGCGAGATCATGTGACCCACCCACAAGGGGAAGGAGGGGCGCCTCATGTGCACCTGAGGCTGTCCGCCCCTCCCAACTTTTAGATTGGTCACCACTCCCCCAGTTCACCCTCTCCCATGCAACAGGGCCGCTACCCCCGCCACAAGATAGCATCTCAGATGGTATACTTGCCGCCACCACTAATAACTATGACCTGACTTACAGGAAAGGTAGAAGAGACCTTCGAATATTATGGATAAATATATCTAGGGCTATATTCTGCAAATGCACCTTGTCTCTCCTATAGTATTCTGTCTTGTCGGCCGTTAAGGCTTAGTGTCTAACCACGAAACCTCCCTGCTCTGTGATGGTCCTGCCTATGGTTGAGTTAATCTTCTTCCTCACCCTGTACGCTGCACTGTGGGAAGACATGTGCCTCCATTCCAGCCTTGGAATAACATTAGATCAACCCAGAATAACATTGGGAATATGGGTCATTATCCAACTAATGTCTGCCTGCATGATCTTAATAAGCTGCAGAAATGGAAGAGCACCTAAATCGTTACCCCCTAAATGCAGGATGATAATATGAGGTTTCCCCAACGTACAAGGGCCTCAGACAAAAGGGAGGGGAGCCTAGGCCAGCACATCCCCCTCACACCCAACCACCTAACTGAAGCTTTGGCAGGGGAAAACCAAAGGCTCTGGCCACCGGGAAGGGACAGGCAACAGATTGAAGCCCAGTGGACGTAGGAGTGCCCCACAATCCAAATCCTTCTAGCGCCTTGGGATGCTCCAGAAAAAACAAAGAACGTTAGTAACTGCAACTTGGAGAAAGGAACATTTAAACGATTGGACAAACATAAGACCTGTATTTATTGGAGCGCCACCTTCCTAAGCACATAATGGAGTCTACTGAATCCCCCTATATAGCTGCATTAGTCGCTGAACCTATCCAAAAGGAGTGCAGGGCTATTTTTGAAGCATCAAAACCTGCCAGGGTAGCAGCACGAGTCAATACTCTGCGAAACTGGAAAAGGGATAATGAGGAGCCATTCTCATGTATGAGTAAGGGACCTTGGACTGTGGAGCGAATAGCTAAATATTGATTTAATAAGACCACCGGGCAGCAACTGCCAGGCATCTTGGGGATGGTTACCCATATCCCCTTGCCTTGTTGGTCTGCTTTGGAATGCGGGAGGAAAAGTAATAGTGAATCAGGGGAGGCCTTAATATGATGAAACTGAACGCCCTTGCTGCCACACTGCTTGGATGGAGAAACCAGCTCGCCTATACGGAGAGCTGCAGAATATGCCAGAACAAAAGCAGAGCGGAACAAGAAGAGCTCATAGGGAGAGGAACACACAGCTTCCAAAGCCTATACCAAATTCTCCAAGCGGTCATGTGTGATGGGCTCGCGGATGTCTTTCTGCTGTGGTTGAGAACGACCCCAGCCTTTAACTATTTTGCGAATAAAGAAGGAATTAGTGGGGTCAGGTAGTGAATGACTGCACCTTGACGTGCACCCTCAGACCACAAACTCACCTGACAAGTACATAAGGTGACTTGCGAAGCTTCAGCCGCCTTCACCTTCTGTTCATGGCAAAATAAGTCCCATTCCTTCCACAACCTGATGTAAGAGCACCAAGTAGATGGGGCTAGTGATGCCCAAACTAATGGGAGCAGGGATATCCAGGGTTCAGAAGCTGCCAAAGGAAACCGGGACAAGGTAAGCCTAGTCTTGCAGCGTGAGGGGCAAGGCGCCTAAAAGTCACCCAATTAAACCTGGAAAGAGCATCAGCAATTACATTGTTCACACTAGGGACATGCTGTGCCTGAAACTGAATGTTAAGTTCCAGACAGCGTAACACCAAGTGACGTAACAAGCAAACCACTACAGCCGATGTGGCCGACAGTCCATTTATCGCATGCACAACACTTAGGTTATCTTTCCAGAAGACAACAGTTCTGTTCGAAAACTGCTTACCCCAGAGCTCAATGGTCAGGACTATTGGAAATAATTCTAGGAGTGTGAGATTGCACAGAACTAGGTTTGTCTTTGCCAAATATTTTTTTTTTTAATCTATTTAAAATTATCTATTGTGAAAAGTATATGGCTTTTTAACGTTTTAAAAACATATGCTTAGAACTTCTTAATATTTATTTTACTGCAAGAAGATGGGAACACAATGTTCTAGATATTGTAAATTGAGATTATTTACAAATTTTTTTTGGCACATTTTTAAAAACTCATGCAGAAGAGCTTGGTCGGTAACAGGATGACATTACAAATGGTTAAATACTGATCACAACAGAATTACTGATATATATTACATTTAACCCCTTCACTACCAGGAATTTCAGAGAAAACGTGCCCAAAGTACTAGAGAATTTTTAGCATGTTTTCTATCACTCTGTTTAAACAGAAATGGAGCCTATGAAAACTAGGCACAGTATATTTTTAAAGTAGACTGCCCAAGGTATTGATCTAGGCCCATTTCAGTAAGCAATTACAAATATTGCAACTGAGCCCTTTGGATAATAGTGCATAAGCCTTTCCCTTAATTGCGCATAGGAGGTTGCAAGAAATATCATACTATAAATATTAAAATTAAATAGGCGGAATTGCTTCCCTATTGAATAGGGACCTGAAAGCATATTACATGAACCCTGCCTGTTTTTATGTGTGGGTGTTGCCACTCGTTTTATGCAAATTTGAAAGTTAAATGAAAGATATTTAGAAACTTTGTTTAAGGACAAGGTTGGTTTTATTACACACACACACACATACACACACATATATATATATATATATATATATATATATATATATATATATATATATATATATATATATATATATACACAGTATATATATAGATATTTGCTATAATGTAGGGATTAGCCTCCAACTTGATACCTCCCACCCCCTAATCCCTATCTGATCTCTCCCAAACACCTCTCTCCCATCCCCTCACTGGTCACCACCATCTTAGGTACTGACAGACAGTCTGCCAATATACAGTTTAGGTTGTTTTTTTTAAATATATATTTATTCATTCATTTCTGTAGTGTAGGGGTCCCTCCGCACCCTTCAACCTACTTCACCCCCCAAACAGCTCTATAGCCCTCTCCTTCCAGACGTATTTGTTACTGACAGTGGAAACGTAGCATGCACCTCTGTGTGTGATGTAGTACCTACATCCAATTGGCACAAGGGGTTAAAAAGAGGAAAGTACTGTAAATTACAATCACAAATATGAAATAAAATAAGCATGGAATAAAGGAAAGTTTGGAATAAAAATAAATATTTTAATAACAGAATTGTTAAATGCAATGTTTACATGTTGTAGTCTTGTTTACTGTTATCTCACTTTTCCTACAGATTGCTAGCTTACGAGATATCATATATTAAGCAGAGTGCTAAATATTGATTTCATGAATGCTATATTTGCACTCCACTGTGTAATACCAGTGCACGCTAATTAAAAGTTCATCAGCTATCACAAGAGCGCGCTTCCATAGGCTCCTATTGGAGCCTCGTTATGATGCCTTCGCGCTTCCATAGGCTCCTATTGGAGCCTCGTTATGATGCCTTCGCGCTTCCATAGGCTCCTATTGGAGCCTCGTTCTGATGCCTTCAGAGACGGCAACAGAACTTCACCGCAGCAAAGGGGTTAAGTAGCACAGCGATGGCAGCAAATGTAATTATATATGTATATGATTATATACATATATATTTATGTGTGTATACACATATTAACACATAACTATTTAACAACATGAACAAGGGAGTAGAAACCTAAAATACAGGATTCTAAAAGTCTAGGCAAACACAGCACAACTGTACGTAAAAGAAATAAAGAAAATACAGCAGATTCTTAAAGTACAAAATAGTTTAACCCCTTAATGACCACAATGTACCCTGTATGTCACTGGTCGTTAAGGTTTTTTTTCAGGACATAATAGCACAAGTCTAGCAAGAACACACTATTAATGCCCTCCCTCCAGCAGGCTTTGTGGAATAGAGCAGTCTCCACGCTGGTGGCAAGACCGCGCTATAAAACAATCAAGTCCACAAAAAAAGGCCAATTACATACAGGGTACGTCGCTGGTCCTTAAGAGGTTAATAAAATTACATAACATACATCCAAACTACCAAACATACAAATCACATCCATACAGAAGATCTCCCGGTTGCATAGATTGTAACAAATAGGCCGTGAGGGAGACTGGTGCACCAGTATGCAATGGTAAATGAATGTTCGTAACAATAGTGCATATATCAATTGCATATATTTGTAATCCAAAGATGTAGTACGTGTCCCCAAAGTACACAAGCCAGGTGAGTGTAGTCTATACCCCTATATATATAGTAGAGTGTAAGTACGTTAGAGCGTTTGTAAACAGGGAGAGCTGGGCTCCGCCGCGTCTTTTTCACAGGTACACCAAAAGGTAATGGAGAAAGGTGTTATGAATAACAGTTCACTTCGATACCTGTCTTTTTCACGCGGTTGCTCTTCCCTCAGCGTTTGCAGCACTTTTCCAGAGGATCCCTGGTCTGCTTGTGGTCTACCCCTAGTCTACCCCAGAAGATATTACGTTATGGGAGCAAACGCTGAGGGAAGAGCAACCGCGTGAAAAAGACAGGTATCGAAGTGAACTGTTATTCATAACACCTTTCTCCATTACCTTTTGGTGTACCTGTGAAAAAGACGCGGCGGAGCCCAGCTCTCCCTGTTTACAAACGCTCTAACGTACTTACACTCTACTATATATATAGGGGTATAGACTACACTCACCTGGCTTGTGTACTTTTGGGACACGTACTACATCTTTGGATTACAAATATATGCAATTGATATATGCACTATTGTTACGAACATTCATTTACCATTGCATACTGGTGCACCAGTCTCCCTCACGGCCTATTTGTTACAATCTATGCAACCGGGAGATCTTCTGTATGGATGTGATTTGTATGTTTGGTAGTTTGGATGTATGTTATGTAATTTTATTAAACTATTTTGTACTTTAAGAATCTGCTGTATTTTCTTTATTTCTTTTACGTACAGTTGTGCTGTGTTTGCCTAGACTTTTAGAATCCTGTATTTTAGGTTTCTACTCCCTTGTTCATGTTGTTAATTACTTATCTATCTAGGATGCACCTGTACATTTTTGAATTTCGAATGATTAATTAGAGTGCAACTTACCTCACCTGTGTTGTTTTTAACACATAACTATATATGTATATATTCATATACATATATAATTACAGGGAACACACAGTTCCAATAGACCATAATGTGAAGGCACTTTTTAGTGCCCTATTTTTTCTAAAACCCCCACACCCGCCAACTTTAAACCCAAAATACTGCCTAGTGCAGTTATTTTATTAAAAAATAAAGATGCTGATATCTTTATTTTTTAATGAAAAAAAAAAAACTAGACAGTATTTTGGGGCCATATGGGGCACATTTATAAAATTAACCAGAGCTCTGATCTCTGATTAATTTTATTAGCGCTAATTGCAACCGTGAGCTTGTGGAAGCAATAACCAGCCACTTGTAATGACGTGTTAATTATCGCTAGCTCTTTAAACTTGCCTTTAGTATAATTTGCTGAAAGTACTGATAGATATACGCTCAAGAGCAGCAATTAACTTCTGAAAGCTAGCTGGTTATTGGTAGCTACACACATATGGCTCTTGTCATTGGCTCACCAGATGTGCCCAGCTAGGTCCCAGGCGTGTAGTCCTTCTCTGGATTTGCCTTTAACTTTGTGTTTAATCTCTTTGCAGGTATGCAAACAACAGTGCAATAATTAACTGCTCTAACACATTAGAATCCTATACTATAAAAGGCCAAGTGTGTTTGTCCGAAGCTGTCATGCGCAGTAGAGACAGCACGCGGACAAACACACTGGCCTAAGTCCCTACCTGTTCTGCCGACTGCGCCGAGCAGAAGTGGGCGTGGCCGACCGTGAAGGGGGCGGGGCCTAGCGCGAAAGCCCGTGAAAGGGGCGGAGCCTAGCGTGAAGGCCCGTGAAGGGCCGTGGAGAGAGCTCAAACAGCTCAAGAGAGGGTGGAGGTATGTGGGGAGATGTGCAGAGATGTGGGAGATGTGGAGTGAGGGGGGAGATGTGGAGAGAGGGGAGAGATGTGGAGAGAGGGGGGAGATGTGGAGAGAGAGGGGAGATGGGGAGAGATGTGGGGAGATGGGGAGAGATGTGGGGAGATGGGGAGAGATGTGGGGAGATGGGGAGAGATGTGGGGAGATGGGGAGAGATGTGGAGTGAGGGGGGAGATGTGGAGTGAGGGGGGAGATGTGGAGAGAGGGGAGCGATGTGGAGAGAGGGGAGCGATGTGGGCAGATGTGGAGAGAGGGGGGAGATGGGGGAGATGTGGAGAGAGGGGGGGAGATGTGGGGAAAGAGAGACGGAGAGAGAGAGACAGAGAGAGAGGGGGAGAGGGAGAGAGAAAGAGAGGAGAGAGAGAATGAGAGAGGGAGAGAGAGGGGAGAGGGAGAGAGAGGGGGGGGAGAGGGGAGAGAGAGGGGAGAGAGAGGGGAGAGAGAGGGGGGGAGAGATAGAGGGGCAAGAGAGAGAGAGAGGAGAGAGAGAGAGAGGGGGGAGAAAGAGAGAGAGGGAGAGAGAAAGAGAGGAGAGAGAGAATGAGAGAGGGGAGAGGGAGAGAGAGGGGGGGAGAGGGGAGAGAGAGGGGGGGGGGGAGAGGGGAGAGAGAGGGGAGAGACACAGAGAGAGGGGAGAGAGAGGGGGGGAGAGATAGAGGGGCGAGAGAGAGAGAGGAGAGAGAGAGAGAGGGGGGAGAAAGAGAGAGAGGGGGAGAGAGAGGGGGAGAGAGAGGTGAGAGAGAGGGGGGAGAGAGAGAGGGGGGAGAGAGAGAGAGAGATAGAGGGGAGAGAGAGAGACAGAGAGAGGGGAGAGAGAAAGAGAGAGGCGAGAGAGAGAGGAGGCGAGAGAGAGAGGGGGGGAGATAGAGGGGGGAGAGAGAGAGAGAGAGAGATAGAGGGGAGAGAGAGAGAGAGGGGTGAGATAGAGAGAGGGGAGAGAGAGAGGGGAGAGAGAGAGAGAGAGAGAAAGGGGGGAGAGAGAGAAAGAGAGAGAGGGGGGAGAGAGAGAGGGGAGCGAGAGAGAGGGGAGAGAGAGAGAAAGAGAGAGAGGGGGGAGAGAGAGAGGGGGGAGAGAGAGAGGGGGGAGAGAGAGAGGGGGGATAGAGGGGAGAGAGAGAGACAGAGAGAGGGGAGAGAGAAAGAGAGAGGCGAGAGAGAGAGGAGGCGAGAGAGAGAGGGGGGGAGAGAGAGAGAGATAGAGGGTGGAGAGAGAGAGAGAGATAGAGGGGAGAGAGAGAGAGGGGTGAGATAGAGAGAGGGGAGAGAGAGAGGGGTGAGATAGAGAGAGGGGAGAGAGAGAGAGAGGGGAGAGAGAGAGAGGGGGGAGAGAGAGAGGGGTGAGATAGAGAGAGGGGAGAGAGAGAGAGAGAGGGGAGAGAGAGAGGGGAGAGAGAGAGAGGGGAGAGAGAGACAAAGGGGGGAGAGAGAGAGAGAGGGGAGCGAGAGAGAGAGGGGAGCTAGAGAGAGGGGGAGATGGAGAGAGAGAGGGGGAGAGAGCGCAAAAGAGAGGGGGAGAGAGAAAGCAAAAGAGAGTGGGAGGGAGAGAACGCCAGGGGTGGGACCACTGTAATGCAAAAAATGGCCCGTGTGAACGGGCTTTAGGACTAGTAATTTATTTTGCACTTGTATGTCCTGTAAAGTAAACATGTTAAAGGGACTATGTAACCAAAAGGTAAATTACTCTATTTGAATATTTGTTAAAAAAACACTATATATATCTTACTATCTATCTATCTATCTATCTATCTATCTATCTATCTATCTATCTATTTATTTATCTATCTATTAATGATCTATCCATCAATCAATCTATCTATCAAGCATCTATCTATCTATTTATCCATTTATCTAATTTACATTACATTACATTATATAATTTAATTAATATCAGATTACACTTGAAGGAGTAAGTTGGGTAAAAATTCTAGCATACATTTTGAGCATTTTATATTACTAACAAGATATTTTCTCTTAAATGCATAAATATATTAATCATATTTATTTTTATTTTAACTTAAATATATTGTTTATTTGTTCTAAAAGTTTGTGATACATTTTCACAAAAGTTTCCATGCAATTTAAAAACATAATTGTGATTTTTTTTTTCTGGTCTATGCAGTTGACTAACACGATTCAAACAAAAACACATAATTGAGGAATGAAGCAATAAAGAGGTAATTACAATTCTTCTCTGAAAAACAGCTCTGAGCTACCAAAGCAGAAAGATTTATAGAGAATGATTTTACCACTGGCTTTCAAAATTGCTCTATTGAGATTGTATGATCATATGACTCACAACAGCGTCAGTACACCCACTTAACTAATAAAACTTACTTATCAAAATCAATAAGAAAGGTTCATAAATAAAAGTAAATAATTTAAAGGCCAAATTCATAGGTTATTGTTTTTTTATAATAATTGTGTTATATTGTCTAAGATGCATTGTGCAAAGCCTTCAGATGACCCTCACCACAGTAATCATTATGAAAGTTGGTTACCTGCTCCTGAATGATAATAGTTATGTAAATGAAAATAATGAGTAATAATGCCATTTATTAAATGGACGCTAAACTTCTAAAATGTTTTATGGTGCATGTGAAATATCCAAAAATGTAATATATTACAAAAAATATTCATGCATGCAAAAAAAGGTTATATCAACATAATAGAAATTGATTTCAAACATGTGCATGGTGTGCACAACTGATACCATTGAGTAGTTAATTGTAAAAAAACAACACAAAGGGGACTATTCATTAAGAGGCGAATGTCAGGTGAATTTAAACATTTCTATTCCTGCCAATAAGTAATAACTATGCATTATGAAGGGCCAAACCCAGTGAGTATCTCCTGCAAAAAGAGCTCAGTTAGCCCTGCACCTTGCATAGTTAATGCTGTTGACAATCACCTAAAATAGGAGAATAGGGGGTGAATTGTATGCAGCATTAAAGGGATATTCCAGCCAAAATTGGAAACCACATGGGAGCATTTCGGTATTGAACAGAAGCATTTTTGTAATATATATGCATTAGCAAAAATGCTTTTAATAAAAGCTATAGCTGTTTTTAAAGAATATTTAAGTATGCAACGTGCACCAGCATTTTAAACTTAGCACTTGCTCAGAGAGTCTAAGGTGCTTGTACCATCTGGTAATGACTCAATTTGTTAATTGCGGACATGATACAAGCCCCACTGGTGATGCAAGCAGCTGCAGTAGTTAAATTGTGGGTGCAGTGACACTATCTAGCTATGCTTCACATGCACGTGCAGAGAAAAATTATAACACTAAAACAGTCATAACTTTTACTAGAAGCATTTTTGCCAATACATTTATATTGCGTTGTTCAAGGTTAAATCAGCTCTTCTTTCAGGAGATACTCACTCATTTGGCCCTTTATAATCTATAGTTAAAGGGACAGTATATACCAATTTTCATTTAACTGCATGTAATAGACACTGCTATAAAGAAGAATATGCACAGATAATATAAAAATCCAGTATAAAATCTTTTAAAATCTTACCTAGAAGCTCCAAATTTAGCACTGTTGATGAGGTTTGTCTGGGACACCCACTGAAATGGCCAAGAGCAGACCCCCCTACATATGAAAAGACCCATTATACAAACAGAAGCAGTCTGAAGTCTGTATACATCAGTATACATCTAAAACTTTGGGGCTTGGTTTGGAGTCTGAAAATCAGCACAATGTTATTTAAAAATAAGCAAAACTATACATTTTTACAAAAACATCCCCAGATGCGCTATATAAATGGATCATCTACAAAACATTTATGCAAAGAAAAATCTAGTGTTTAATGTCCCTTTAATAAAAGATTTCAAATCACCAACAATTCACCTGCAATTCATTTCTTTGTGAATAGAGCCCAAAAAGTAGGAACACTCTACACAATTATATACCTGAAAATGGTTGCAAGCAGTCCAAAAATAATGTATGAAAAAGATAGAACTAGCAATAAAATAATTGCACGCTAAAGTGTGACCGAGGCTGCAAAACTAATTCTACCTTTATTATTCAAATTGAAAAATGTATATATTCTCCACAGTCATCACATAAAAACACAGACAAAAATGTACAATTTAAAAACAAAGGCAAGATATGGCACCTGGCCAACACAGGGATAAGTATATTTGGCAAACATCTACCAATAATTAATGTAACTGCTTTAAAGGGACACTAAATTATGATTTAGATAGAGCACACATTTTTAAACAACTTTCCAATTCAATTCCATTATTGAAATGTGCAAAATCTTTTTTCTGCACACTTTCTGAGGCACCATCTCCTGCAGACCATTAGCAAGAATTCACAGAATATTCGTATATGCATAGGTTTATGGCTGTCACATGATGCACTGGAAAGTAAAATGTAAGTTGCTTTGAAATTTGTCAGAAAAAAAATCTCCTGCTCAAGTGAAATTCAAACTACGAGCTATTGCATTGTCTTAATTTGTTAATTATGCTATTCTATTGTGTTATGTGGTATTTTAAATGGTATCCTTGTGTATATAGTTAGTCCGGGCACTTAGGCACTGATATTGAAAACCTCTCTGCTCAGTTGAGATATTCTAAAATGATCCTCCAGCCCTGCAAGATCCCTAGTGAAGTATTAAAAAGGCAGATTTTACTTTAATTTCTGCATGTGAAGGAGAGACAAGTCCAGTGCAATATAGCACTGCATGACAAGGCCAGTTCTGTTGCATTTACACTTTGTGCTTTCTATGTTATATCAATTTACCCTTCAGATTAAATTATATTATATTTAAACTTTGCATTTTCCATTTTGTATTTTATTTTGCATGCAGCAGTGTATTTAGGATTGTGATTTTACAAATTCTCATTATGCTTTCACAATGTCTGTGTAACTTTAACAAATTTGGCTTATACTTTTCAAATTCATGTGTATCTTTTACAAATTAGATTGCATTTTGCATGTCTTTTATTTAAATTAAAACTGAAAAACTGTTAGCTTTAGTCTCCCAGAGAGCGTCTTTACTTTTTATGGCCAGATAATCAAATATTTTCTAGTTTGTAGAGAAATAATAGTGCTGACTTCACAGGGGCAGATTTCACTGAATTTTCAAAGAAAAGGGAGGAACCTGGAAATTGTAGAGAGTTGGTAGATGCCTTTAATAGAAAGTAATTAAGCTCTCTGGGATACAAAATTTCACATGGGAGAGAGAAGGTAACTGGAGAACCCCTGGGGCTGATATAAAGGCTCAGTTTTCATCGATTGCAAATTAAACTGAAATGTTTTCACTACAATTTAACTTGCTGTTGTCTATATTTTAGTATATTACTTTTCTGGTAGTTAAAATAAGTGTATTGTGGGGGCGGAGCCAACTGACATGCAGACCAGTCGCACAAGAGAGGAGCTCCGCATATTTTCCTGTTTATAATAGAGAATTTCGCAGATAACCACTCTGAAAAGTGCTTAAAAATTGTACAGATGTGGTAGACAGTCATATCTTGCATATCTTGCAGTCTTGGAAGCTAGTTTGTACTCTGGGACTCATCAGGAGGTGACGTGCTTAAGGCCTGGGGCGACATGCTAAAACGCGCTAACAAGACCTTGAATCAGTGATTACACAGTACTCTGAAGCTACAGCTATCACACATGAGCCGAATGCAATACCGGTATGGGGAATGATTCAGTCCTCTCGGAGGTTTGGGAGATAGCCCGGAGTTCAAATTGCAATAATGGCAAAGTTGCGGCGCCATCTTGACTCAAACTTAGGCAGCAGTAACTCTGAGGGAGATGACACCACACAACACTGACACTAAGTCCCACCAAGATACAGGAGCAGCTAGTGTATACTACTACCTGCTTTCTCCCTTTGAACATGGAGGAGACGACCGTTGCTATCCGCAATCTACTATTGGAGCTAGATCGAAAGCTAACCGCCGGATTTGAAGACCTCAGAGCTATAGTTAAAAGTGTGCACAAAGTGCCGGTAAGCCCTACACTCGTGACATTCACTAGGACCAAAGAACGTCTAGAAATAGTGGGGTGCATGCCTGGAGACGTAGATGAACTAGCCTATACTTGCGGGAGCACATCAGTGAGTCGCATGCCCTTCCCTTTAGATCCAGCCAAGGGGGACATGATCATTAATAAGCAGGGGGTCCCTGACCTTAGTTATTGGGAATGCTCGAGATATGGTGTTACATGATCATTGTCCTACCGGTCCCTCAAAGCCCATTGAGCCTGAGCAGCCTTCAGGAGTTTTCACAGACTCCAATGAGCAGGGCTACGGGCGCTATTATCACAGTCACTTCAATCTGGCTATTGGAGATAAATGGGCAGCTTGGTGCCGGGACAGTAAGAGAAGCCTCAGCAGATCCTTCGCTCCCATACAGCTGAGAGCAAACGGTTGTAGTATACTATTTCAAGAACCCTGCTCTAGGTATAATAAACTACCCCACACACTGGTGTACATAATTGATCCCATGCTCCCTCCATTTAGAACTGGAATAGGTTAATCCTGGCCTGCCTTCTGTGTGACTTTGGTATGTACTATAGCAAACAGCCTTCAATGTTGCTGGACCCTTGGACTAACTTCTCACGAGAGTATAGATGCCTCACACCTGTTTAAGTTTCATTACTTTTTGCTTCTCACCATCCCTGTTTTGCCCACCCCTTGGAACCCCCAGTCTGACCAAGGGGATGTCATAACCCACTGCCTTTAGTTGTAGCACCTACCTATATGTTCCTATGACCCCAAGTCCACAAATAAAGAACCCCTAATCTTCAGTTGCAGGAAGTCTACTCATTTAAGGATATTGACAATACAAAATATCTACAGTTCTGCGTTTCAACTCTGGGATGGATTACAGTGACTATGTCAATATAATGTGGGACATTGCCTAGCAGTAAACAGACTATACGCCTTCCTACATTGTTAAGTACATTATGGTTATAACATCATCTTTAAATATATATATTGCCACTTTACTGAGGTCTTTAGGGCATAGCTTATTACTTATTTAAAGGCACATAGATTCTTTAATGTTATCCTCTTGTCCTGTTAATATTTTGACGCCAAGTTATATTGCTATATAAGTTAAGTTGCTACGTGTATGCTAGGACATCCCCTATAGCTACTACACACAGGTTTCCTTTATCCTATTGTAGCGGATATTTATAACTTTTAGTCATCTCTGTTGGTAGGATATATATGTTTCTAATGGTCACTTTTAGACTGTATCATTCCTAATGCCGGGCTCGTAAGGCCTGATCTCTACAAGCCATTCCTAGAATATTTATCTACCCAAGTATACGATTCATTATTGCATACCATCCTATATCCTGAGTTTCATTATTGCTATAGGTCTAAGTTTGGGAGCATTTGTATTTCCTAACATTTACAGTGTGGTATTACTGGGTCCATGGCCGGGATCTCAGTGTATAATCACCCCCCCATATGACCAACTACTAGGTATTACTGGACGGGATATTATTATCTCATTAGCAATGGACTCTTATTATATTCTTATGATTGGTAGGAAAAATACTTAAAGGGACACTGTACCCAAAAATTTTCTTTCGTGATTCAGATTGAGCATGAAATTTTAAGCAACTTTCTAATTTACTCCTATTATCAAATTTTCTTCATTCTCTTGGTATCTTTATTTGAAATGCAAGAATGTAAGTTTAGATGCCGGCCCATTTTTGGTGAACAACCTGGGTTGTCCTTGCTGATTGGTGGATAAATCCATCCACCAATAAAAAAGTGCTGTCCAGAGTACTGAAACCAAAAAAAAAAGCTTAGATGCCTTCTTTTTCAAATAATGATAGCAAGAGAACGAAGAAAAATTGATAATAGGAGTAAATTAGAAAGTTGCTTAAAATTGCATGCTCTTTCTGAATTACAAAAGAAAAAAAATTGGGTACAGTGTCCCTTTAAGTCGCAATATAGGATGGTGCCCCTATTACTATTGAGTTAGTGGGATTAAGTCCACTAATGTTCATACTGCTATTAGTGTGTTTTAGATTTGCACATGATGACATTATTTTTCTGCATGATGCCTAAAATTGGAGTTTGAGCTTCAATGGTGTAGATTTAAGCTAGTTTAAATAGCCTGGAGACAAGTTCATAATATATTCATTTATATCTCATGTTAAAATCTTCTATTGTTATAACCACTTAACTTTTGTATAGTTACTACTGCTACTTTATATCTAACTGTAGGTGGCCTACACCCCATATACTAATCAACATTTTTAAATAGATTGCACCATATGGGTAACCTGGACAATGTATATCCCTTGCTTATATTAACTTACATATATACTACGTCCCTATTCTCTGGAATTTGTTTCAAGCAAGTCCCACTATGGCAATTTTTAAAGGATATAATTTAACAGCCGGGACTCTTGCAGCTGCCTAATCCTATAGAGTTCAAATATCATGGTTAGAGGTTTCCTGAACCTTTCACATCAAATATGGTTTTATTATGTGATGTAATTTGTCTATTAGCCCATGATTTCTAATGGTTGTTAAGTTGGACACGAAAGGCTGATGTTTAGGCTGGTTTGTTTCAATAGGAAGGTAACTTTAAGCTAAGCTCCCAACCACTGTGGCTTAATACTACTCAAAGTATAGTTTCATGGAGGCTATTTCCTAATTCACATTTAGCCTATTATAGCATGACTTTTAGGACAAGGCTGAAATTAATATAAAAGTTACACATTATCTTAAGTCACAGCCTCTTATTTATCTATTTAACTTCTAACTATGGTAAGACTCCTTAATAACTCATGACATGAAGCGTTGTCTTATCTTCTATAATGCCCATTCCTATGCCCCCAACTCTACCTCCCCCCTTATTAAAAGCGGCTCTTGCCCGCTGATTTACCCTAAATAACACCCAAACCATATTACTACCTATTCATACCTGTTAGTGCGCTTGCAGTTTCATTAATTTTTTGCCTCACATTTACTAAAGATGACTTATTAATTCAAATTTCTAAACCCCCTATACATCACATGCACTATTACCAGGCTTTTCAAATCTTGGCATCCGCACCACATTATAATTTATATTGTTAAGTAGGAACTGGTTTGTGAAAAAAGAGGTTCCAATTATTTATATACAGTTTATGTGTTTGTGTTGTGTCTATAGTTCACTCGTTAGATAACATTGAATGACACATGAGAACTCATCATATGTTGTTGTTCCTTTTCATAGACTAATGAAACTATGTATCTTTCTTGTGTAAACTGATCATTTGCTGTACCCATATCTACCAACCTCAATAAAAAATGTTTTAAAAAAAATAAATAAATAAGTGTATTGTGGATTTTGAGCAAACTTCTCCTGTATACAGCTGGCGAGACAAAGCAGTGAGACCAGCTTGTTTAAACTGCTTAGAAAATTTCACAAGACTTGTGATAGAGCTTCAGACATACTCTGAGAACTCCCCTGTTCAGCCCAGGTAACTGCTGTGTCCCTCCCATTTTCTGAAACTGTCAGTTTACAATGCACAAAATACAAAGTGTAATGTAATATGTAAGAGATAAACTAATATAAAATATACAAAATATAATGAGTTATTAAAGTAACACAGAAACTTTCAAAGCATATTCAGAATATGTATGTAATAATACTGAAAGGACCCAATCTAAAAAGTATATTAATATAAAATGCAATGCAAAAAATGTGTGTAATAAAACTATCATATCATTCAGTGCTATATTGCACTGGGCTTGTCTCTGCTTCGCATACATAAATGAGAGAGTGCAGTGCTAGAGAGTTAGGTCCCTTTTTCTTTTGAAAATGCAGTGAGTTAAGCCTTTGTGAAGTCTGAACTACAATTTCTCTCCAAGCTAGATAATATTTGAATATAAAGGCCTTAGTATTAATAACACACTCCAGAAACAAAGTTGAGAGGCGCCACAATTATTTTGCAATAGTGAGTGTCTGTTCTTCTGCAAACAATATGGGCACTGAAACATCTGATCCAATAGTCACTACTGTGCTACATACCATCCAGGCACAGAAGGGTAACATGCTCTGAACAATAAGGAAGAAAAATAATTTAAAACCTCTCCGGTCTGTGTTACCATGTTACATTGGAACCGCTGAACTTTCCAAGGCACAGACAAAGCGTTTAGATTATGGTAAGTTTCCGGATTCTCATTGGTTAATATGGGGCACTCTTTCAGTTCTATTGGTAATGATGAAACTTCTGCACATGCAAAGAAAAAAATTCTTGGCCCCAGCAGTCATTAACTTCAACCCTCACTTTCCATAACACAATCTAAACAAGAGTCCATTTGCTCTAGGAAGCCTTCAGGTCTTTTTAGAACCATGACTATGAAACAAAAGGAGTGGAGGACAGTCACCCAAGAATGGTAAAACCATTTCTCAAGCTGGTTTAATTATTATATGCTGCTTGCAGTCAAGTGGGCTGAAATCACTGATCTGTATGTATTCCTGTCAGCCGGAGAGTTACAATCTCAGAACTATGTGTGCTATGAGCAACAAAAGAAGTAAACACACTGACCCATGGAGTTTAAGGTCCATTAAATATTAAATAAATGCTAGATGTAATGATGGATCCCAAGCTAAGATTTACCTAAGAATAATATACAGATGTATTCTATAAGATTATATTATTTGTTTAAGGAAACAAAGCTGTTTATGGAAATAAAGGTTTATTTTTTATAAAGCAATGGAGGCCACCATGTTGTAACCTAGATTTCTTTCTCTGCTGAGGTCAGTTTGGGGCAGTTATAAATGAGTGTGCAACCAAAGACTGTGTGTAATATCAGTGTTATGTCCGGAGATCTACACTTCCACTTTTACAGGAAAGTCCACAATTTACAGAATTAAATTATGGGATAAAGATGAACTATATTGCAAAGTTGTTGTGCTAAGAATCTCAAAATGTTTCATGTCCTTTTAAAATCTCAGATGTGTTATTGTGTTATTGGCAGCAGATGAGGTAAACTCACTGATTTGTGAGTCCTAATTGGAGCAAAGGCTGATACAATTAGAGATGTTTATGTGTGTTTTACTAGAAGCCAATGGAGAAACAAATACTGATAAATATGTTACTGGCACCCAACAGACCTAAAACCACTGCTCAGAATGGTCAAATCATTGATCTGTGTGTTAGCCGTAGTCAATAGCTCAGCTTTATGATTATTTCAGATACCCAGCTTAAATATATATATAGGCTAAAATTATTTTTTGCCGGCTAGCAAAGTCTCGGCATCTATCTTCATTACAATATCATGACCCCATCTACAAGACTTTCTCATACCTCATCCATGCTATGTAATTCATTTGTTCCATCTGTAAAACAAAAAAATAAGCATATATTCATTTGTGTATTTCGTCAACTCCCTCCATATCCTGTAGAAAACCTTGTTTACAGGTATTGTAAATTATATAATTATATTATATTATATACATTCTGTGCAATTCATTTTCTTTCTTTTTTTTTTGGTAAATGTTATTTTACCTATTGTCATAGCTCTTTGTTGTATGTTGGTGTTTTAAGAACAAATAACAACAAAATTGAAAATAATAGCATCAACAACCTAGATTTAATAAAACCCATTTGTGAAACTAATACCTCAGTAAAAAATTAATAAAAATGTCTTCCCGCTCCACACGGCAGCCACATGTTGCAAGTAATCCTCCATTATAATCAGTGGAGCCACATCTATGTTGTAGGTGTTCACTTCTCATCATATAGAATTTGTCCCACTGTAAAGGATACCAGCATCAGAAACAATAAAAAAGATACAGAAGAAAAATAAAAAACAGACAATCTAGTGAGGCATGTCCTTAAGACGAGTCTTTATGAATTCTGCATGCTCGGCAGAGATGTAGGTGAAAAATTCAGACGACACCTCTAGAACGCCTCGGAATATCCACATCCAGCCGTTGAAGATAACTCTCATTCTATCCAGTGAGAATACTTTACCTAGCAAAATACTGTAGATATGCAAATATTTTAGTTACAAACATTTTTATAATCAATTTAAAAACATGTTTCTTAAGTGTTAAGTATTGTTTTATGCTGCTTATGTCCTTGTTTGATGTCCTAATTTGGACACCTCAGGCAACTATGCAAAGAAAACCACAGGATCTCCCACTAATGAAACACTAGAAAATAATTTTGAAGCAAAGATCAATGAATTTCCAACATGATCTCGCCTCTGCACCGAGGTCCCTCAGCAACCTCATGAGCATCTATGAATCTAGCCAATAAGTGGAAAAAAAGGAAATGATAAACATAAAGCTTGTACAGATACAAAATATGCATTCAGCATTCACAACAAATAAAACCCAAGGACTCTGTAAAATGATCATTTAGTGACTATAATTTTTTTTGGCACCTTTACTAACCTTATAATTAGCAAGAAAAGTCAATGTCTTTTCATCTATTTATTTTTTGTGTTGCATGTCACTATATGTTGTACTAGTTTGTCAGATTTAATTTGCTCCCTTGGTGTTCTGTTATGTCTACAGGTTTTTAATTTAGACAAACACTTGATGGGAACAACATATTTTGAAGTAACATAGATAAACCAAGTATTTGCTGGTTATAATGTGTGAATTTTAATTTGCACTATAAATACATTTTTTCTTACTGATTTATTAAACGTAATACATTGGCAGTTTAAAATAAAACTAAAAAAACATAAAATTATTAGTAAAAATATACTACCAAAAGTCAAATATTATACTAAAGCTTACTACAATCTCTCAAAATCACAAACTCTTCAGAGAAAATATCAATACTAAAAGCAAATTCATACATAAAAATAAAAAAGATACATACACAACTTTTGCCTCCCACTATGGGAAAACTGGATAAATCGCAGTAACAGAAAAAAAATAAAATCATTGCACTTTTATTAATGAAAAAAATATTAACCTGTAAATTTGTCATAATACAATGCCATTTATCATGAAAATATTTTCAGATTTTTTTTAAAGAAGCTAACATGCACTTCTAACTTTCTGTGAGTTGAAATACCTTGATATTTATCAATATTCAAGATATAAATTATTCAATATTGGGCTAGATTACTAGTGGAGCGTTATTTAGTGCTCCCACTCGAGAATAAACACCGCTAGATGTAATCTTTTTTGTGCACGTGGGTTAACAAGTTAAAAGTAAAACTTTTGCATGCGAGCAAAACACGATACACGCTAACTTCAACGCCCCAAACTCATTTTTTCTTCCCATACACTTCAATGGAGAGCGCAGAAGAAAAAAAACTAACACTTATCGCTCGGGCACTAACCTGACAGGAGTTATTTATATTTCAAAATATTAAAAATAAGAAAGAAACAGTAGACATGAAAGTAGGTGGCTACAAGCAAGACAGGGATTTCAGCACAACTTTTTTATTTTCCAATAAATGGTAAGTGAGTATGATCTAATCATCTAAGGTATATACAAAGTTAAATGTGACTGCAGTGTCCCACATCTCCAATGCACATATCCAAGCAAAGTAATAACAAATTATATAGGTTAATGATTAAACCGTGTTAGCATCTCTATAAATACAACAGTATGCAAATAGCATAGAGCATCCCTGAAAAACTCTCATGAATAAGCTTAAGACAGTGCAACACCTCCACCAGAGGGTGGCTTCACATTTACAGTGAATAAACGGCCACCTTGATGATCACTGAGGATCTATGCTTATCTTAAAATACTGTGTCCAAATAGGAACAAATAGCTACCATCCTATACATAAAGGGGGGGAAAATGACATTGATATAACACACATGTACAATAGAGACTGGTAGTTAGGGCAAAACCTCCACCAGGGGGTAAATTTGCTTCAAAGGCGAATATCTGGCTACCTTGGTGATCCGTGAGGATCTATGCACTCTAAATAAAGACTGTACAGTAAATCATATAAAGACATGTAATGCCTGTATACTGTATATATATAAGTATTCAAAATCGTTGATTTATATGTATGGATAGGATAGCAAAAAACAGCAAATGAGATATATCCTGTATAGGGGTATGTACAACACCTAATTCAATGCTTTTGTGGAGATTCAATTACCAATACTTAAAGCAACTCATATGTTAACAGTCTAGCATGTATTCATTATACAGTTCATACTGACCGAACTCCGAGTCCAAGATGTTAATAGACACAGTTAGTGGATAAGATTTAGTTACCACTGCCAGCGCTTCCTGCGCTTGTTACGTAAATCCATTCGGCTGGAACCAAGGTACTGCTTAAGTGTTGGGTTAGACGGAATCCGTATATCATCCGTAAATATAGAGCTGTTCTTCAAAAGAGCACTTTCCTCAAAGTTAAGACCAAAGTTTTTGGCCCTTAATTACTTTGTGCGCAGTGTCCACCACATCCGCTATATGTCCCTGTTAAGTCAAGGTTTTCAGGTAAAGTTCGATGCTCCTCGCATACGTCACTGCCGACGTGCGTTTCACCCCCCACGTGACTGTGTCAGGATTCCACACTGTCCCTTTAAGTTATAACAGCAATCTGATTGGTAGCAATGCCTTTAAATCCCTACTACTTCCTTTTACTCATTGCTTAGTAATTTTTCCTACAGCTTAGCTGCACCAGGTTTCCTGAACCTATCTGAAAGTACTAAAGCCTCACCAACTTGATCCTGATAACTAAGAATTAGTTGTTTATCTTCAACTTGCAACAGCAATATTACCTGCTTGATTAATTGTGCCTGAAGTCATTATATCAAGACTGGGGAATTGCCGGATATAGTAACTTATTCATTTAACTACTTCTTACCTTTATCCTCAGCAAGGAATCCTCTGACAAGTCAGCGCTAAACTTCTGACCTGTTGTTCCAAGTAAGGAATCAGTCAAACAGACCGGACCGGACCAACGGCTCTCCTGACTCCTCCCATCTATGACATCAGACGCTACCGGACCGCGGTAAGAGTAACATCTCTCTCCCTCCTCTCACAGAGACACCGCTACGGCTCTTACCTGAACTACCGAAGGAATCTTCACATACAGAGTCTCCAATTCTCTATCGGATACAGCACTGTGCTAACAGCCGCAGATCTGACACTGCAACGGTTTCAGCTGAAACTAAACAACAAGCAAGGTAACCAAAGACTGTGCACATAAAGTATCAGAATTGTGTGAATTTATAACAAAGACTGTGCTCGCTAAGTTTTTGGATTGTATATAAATATAAATTCTCAGGACTGTATTTCCTCAAGATTATTTCCTCAAGGTTTAAAGTTGCACTATTACAAAAATACCTAAGTTTAATTCCTATTACTGTATTATTCCTTAAACTTAGGATTCTGTTATTTACCTCTGGTTTAGGAGAGTAAACAAGAGTTCTTAGTATATGAAGTAATATACAGAACTAATCTACTACTAACTTCACTTTATTTTTACTGAATCCTTTTTACCAATAAAGGATTTTCACATTATACAGTGATACAAATCATAATTTAAAGGTACAGCAGTTGTGTTCCTCAAAAGGATTTATTCCTTATAGACTGTGACGTCATTGGGGCTTCCTCAGGACAAACGTTTTTCAGGGACACTCTATGCTATTTGCATACTGTGGTATTTATAGCGATGGTACCACGGTTTAATTATTAACCTATGTAATTTGTTATTACTTTGGATGTGTGCATTGGAGATGTGGGACACTGCAGTCACATTTAACTTTGTATATACCTTGGATGCTTAGATCATCCTCACTTACCATTTATTGGAAAATAAAAAAGTTGTGCTGAAATCCCTGTCTTGCTTGTAGTCACCTACTTTCATGTCTACTGTTTCTTTCTTTTTTTAATATTTTGAAATATGAATTTTTAAGGGTCTACACTAAACATACTTTCCCTATAAAGGGTTTTTATATCCAGAGGACATTATACGTAAGTCCTCAGGTTTTTTGTATTTCTCCCTAATCTAATTAATATTAGGAGTTATTTATATTTTGCATTCCAATGTTCTTCACATACAAGAAAATGTAAATTTGATTTTAAATATATATATATATATATATATATATATATTCCTATAGATATATAGGTATAGATTTATATTTTACATTAACATTATCATATATATATATATATATATATATATATATATATATATATATATATAATAAATATTTTTTTCTTTGTGAAGAAAATTTGAATTTAAAATATTCGTTACACGCTTCGGATTTATGCTTAAGGTCTAAAGCGGTGTAGGGTTAGCGCACATAAAGAATTAGTTATCTTAAGGTGTGTTATGGTAATATTAAAAACAAAGCATTGTAAAAAATTATAATTGTTAATAATTATTATGGATATTGTAAAATATATATATATATATATATATATATATATATATATATATATTCTATGGATTATTTAAAATTGTTTGTACATTTATATTTAGATTAATTATTAATATTTCTCAATTTTTTATATTTAATAAATACATAACGCACCTTAAGATAACTCATATAACGCACATAAACTCAACAGGAGTACATTAATGCTTAATATTTTTTAATATTTTATATTTCATATTTCCATAACATGATTTAAGATTACTAATTCTTTATGTGCACTAACACCGCATTAGACCTAGAGCGAGAAACCCAAAGCCTCTTACCATATTTTACATTCCAATGTTCTTACATAGAAAATAATGTCATTTTTATAGTATATATTTCCATTTATGCAAAAAAGAGTTTTTATCAAAGCTCACTGTTAATACTAACTTGATATTACAGTATATTTTAATAAATGGATGTTGACAAATCAATATTAATTTCCACACAAAAAAAAAAGATAGAGGGTGTTTATAATTCAACAAAAGCACAAATATGCATGACTTCTCCTTTAACACCCTTCATTTGTATTATTGCTCCCAAATAAATATATTATATTTATATTTAGGAGAAGTGTACTATAACACCATGAAAAAATAAAATAAAAAAATGGTTCCAAAATAAAAATAAAATGTTCTTTTAAAAGTACGCACTCACGTGCCCCCTTGATACCACTCTGTTTGATGGATTCAGATGCACTTACCAGCTCCTTTGAAACAAAGCTACGGTATTTCTGTTTTTTTCCCCCAAGAAAAGCAAGGTACTGTTTGTTATGGTAACGTGCAGGAGACTCAGGAACTGGTTTGGTGCGATTTAATAGGATTGTTTTAACATTGAACATTAACGTATACTATTTGAATATAATACATTTTCCATCAGCAAGTATGTGCGTACTTTTAAAAGATATTTTATTTTTATTTTGAAACCGTTTTTAGGATTTTATTTTATATTTTCTATTTATGGTGTTATAATGCACTTCTCAAATATAAATATCAAATATTCATTTGGGAGATATAAAGGGTGTTAAATGAGAAGCCATTCACATTTTTGGTTGGTTAAATTATATAAACACCTACACTATATATAACTTTAAATAAGGTTTTTTTATTGTTGAAGTTAATATTGATTTATCAATTTGTCCACATCTATTTATTAAAATATAATATCAAGTGGGGGCGGAGCCTAGCCACGGACTAAGATGGCTGCGTATTGTTAGAGCTCTGTAGTCCCCCTAGTCTTCAATACATAATTAGCGTTTTCCCATAACCCTATAATAAGCACAATACCACTATTTAAAAGCAGAACGATCCTGGGAACTACTGGGGCAAAACTAACAAAGTGGATGGCGGTGCAAGTTGCGGCATAAAGATCAGAAGCCGCCAAGAGGAGGGCCCCGGCGGGGAAAATAAAGTGGACAAAAGCCCGCACATGGCTGAGAGAAGAAGGAGGAACATACCCGGCACTGAAGCCCTGCTGAATCACCTACCGGTAATTGCCCGCAACATCACAAACACAGACCGGGCAGCACTGAGGCGGATCACACGGGCGGCGCATTAGCTAAGATCACGTGGTCGGACAGAGGCCTACTGAACCGGAGCCGCCGGCCATCAGGTACAAAGACAGACAGCTAGGGCTGAGCAGAGAACGCCGCCACCCGACGGTAAGACCGGTCCGTGCCATTCCCCTGCGACCTCACTGTCACATAGCCTAGAGATCAGTAAAGGGCAGCTGCAGGCAATCACTGACTGAGAAATAGGGAACAGTGCAGGGTCTATAATCCCTTAAAAGCAAGAGAAGGGAGCATTGCAGGCCCAAATGGCTACAGCAACAAAAAAAAAAACTTCCCTCAGAAACAGGGACACGATGGTACACTGTCATTATTGAACATTGTAAGCATTTAAAACAAAGGGTGAGGAAAGCACAAAAGAGGGCCGCAAGATATAAGCACAGAGGCCTGAGAGTCATGCAAACAAACTCCCTAAGCAGCTAATTAAGATTAAGAGGGCTGGAGCACTAAAAGTACCACTGGTACTTTATTCTATATACCCCAGTATTGTTAAAGTACACTGAGCAGATAAGAACTTAACCACTCTCTTCTAAGCTTTCCACAGGCTGTAGTGAGTGGGGTGAGAGGCTTGGGCCACGAACACTGCCCACACTGAAGGGAATATAGAGAATAAAAGACAAATAACAACAAATAAAATTAAAAAGTTGTTAATCATAAAAACCAAAAGTGGTGCTTCATCTTCTCTGTTTGAAACAACAGCTGCACAGCAAAAGTGAGGAGCTTAATAGGGTCACTTAGCACAGACAACAGCTACAAACCATGGCTGCCAAAAGGGCTGCTAAACCGCCTAGGAATACACAATCCACAGCGCTGCATAACTACCTAATTCCAGTCGAACCAACCATGCTTACAATGGATGTAGAGAGCAGCTCATCAATGCAGACAGCGTCAGTTCTCGCACACGACCCTGGCGCACACAACAGGTCACAAAACTATCTGACCAGAGAAGATATCAAACATCTATCTTCAAAAGAGGACATCAGGGAAGCGATGAAGGACTTCAAGACTATGTTTGGGGAGCTGAAAAGAGACATTATGGTTGTGGACCATCGTGTTACACAGATTGAAGAGAGAAAAGAAACCCTAAGCTCAGATCTACAACATCAAACCAGCCAAATGCAGGTCCAAGAGGGTACAGTACAAACACTTATGGACCGCATAGAGGATTTAGAGAATAGGAGCAGGAGGAACAATCTTAGGTTGCGGGGCATAACCGAGGCAGTTGACCCTCCCGCCTTACAAACGTACATACAAGACTTTATTAAACACCTCAAAAATAACGACACTGCCCCAGACACTCCGATAGAAAGAGCACATCGGGCCCTACGCCCCAAACCACCTAACAGGGCGCCACCTAGAGACGTCATTATGAAACTACTGTCCTTTAAAGATAAGGAAGAAATCCTAAGACTTGCCAGAAGACAGCACCCACTTAAGTTTAGAGGCTCTGAAATACAGGTCTATTCTGACCTGTGTCCAATGACTCTACAGAAACGAAGGGACTTGAGGTTTGTTACTGCGGTCCTAAAAGAGAAGGGACTGCCATACAGGTGGGGATTCCCTACCTGTCTGATTGTCACAAAAAATAATACTTCCCATGTGTTGAAATCTATGGAAGACCTCACAAACTTCAACCAAGCATTGGGCATCAATATCCGCCCACCACAGGAAGCAGCAGATGATCCACGGGGCCATCCTGGCCACAACCCTAGGGCGAACCAACAGCCTCCAGCTTGATGGGACAGCCTCAAGAAAGAAATGACTATACAGCTATCACTGAAAAGTGAGATATATTGAACATTTCTTGAGGCAATACCAGATGAGTCCTTAGCAGGCTATACAGGTCGTATATTAAAGAGGACCTTGTTGTTATTGTGTAAGATAACTATAACTGCCACTGTTAAAAGTATTTAGCATAGATTATCTTAGAATTGAGTTAGAATGTTATAGCAACAAGCTAGTTTGTTTACAAATGTGTTGCTTAGCCAGTTTTAAAATACACTTATAAAGTTTGTATGTCTTAATGAACAGAATTTAGACAACTATCACACAGACAGATGAGATATCAATGAACACTAACTAGTAAATGGTCTAGGCTTCTAAACATACACTGACCGCAAATCACGACCCAATGGCGCCTATTAGTGACACATACACATGATACTTGACAATACAGCACCAAAAAACATGGCAAAATAACACGACATATACACACACCACAAGCGACGCTACAAGCACAACAAAGGATGCAACACCAAACTTGATAGGCACTGGCAGACATTAGAGAAAAAACGACACCTATGCATTTGGACATTTTAGACGACGACCGGGAACAAATTCTGCTCGCAAATATATGTGGTAGTAAAGTTTAATAATTTTTTTTACTTGGAAAACGTTGATTTAAAGAAAATATGTTAATAGTTTATATATAAGATTGAAGACAGGGGGACAACTACCCCTAGTATTTTCTTTGTAATTTTTGCTACTTGTTGCTACTACGAAGTAGTAAACCTTCTACTTCACCCTTTCTCTACCTCTCTTTCCACCCTTTTAGAGGCATCTGCTTCGGCTCTCAACAGCTGAATCCTAGACTCACTTACTTCCTCCCCCCTTTTTACATACATTTTTTCTTCCTAAAACTCTTCTAGCCTATCTCTCACCTCTCCCTTTCCCCTCCCCCCCCCACTTTTTTTTTTTTTCTCCTTTCTCCTCCCACCCACCCTCCATCCAAACACACAGATTACTCTACTCCAAGGGGGAGCAAAACCATCATGGCACCCAATCAGAGACATGCACGAACACACCCAATAGAATTGGTCTCCATTAATGTCAAAGGCCTAAATAGCCCCAATAAATGATCTATAGCACTTAGGGACTTGCAGAGGATGGGTGGTGATATCATATATTTGCAAGAAACCCATTTTGCAGCAGCCCACAAACCTACCTGGAATAGCCGCCAATACCCAACTGCATTCTTTGCGTCTGGGCCACAAAAAAAGAATGGGGTGGGAATTATCCTACACTCTAAACTACCTTTCCAGGTAATACAAACACACAGAGACCCGGAGGGCAGATACTTGGTTATAACTGGCTCCCTATACGGCAGGCCGATCCAGTTAGCTACTGTGTATTGTCCAAACCACTCACAACACCTTTTTCTCTCAAAAGTAGTCTAAAAAATCTGGGAGGAGACTTTAACGCCCCCCTAGACCCCATTCTAGACACATCTGATGGTATCTCCAGCGTCCCCCACAGGACACTCAAACGCATGACCGCTACTCTGACAGAATTGATAGTTCACGATATATGGCACGTACATCACCCAAAAAGCAAAAATTACACATTCTATTCGCACCCACATAGAAAGTACTCAAGAATTGACCACCTGTACACAGACACCACTGGCCTCACGATAACCCAAAACAGTAATATTGGCGTGATATCATGGTCGGATCATGCTCCGACTAGCTGTTCAATCCTGTGGCCCAATGTCCAAGTCACGCCATACATATGGTGACTAGATGACACGCTACTTGATGACCCTGTCTTCAGGACAGATATACATAAAGAAATGACAGATTTCTTCCTGCTTAATGATGATGGTCACACGGAAGGCACTACTGTCTGGGAAGCGCACAAATGCACTATTAGAGGTCTCCTGATCAAAAGGAGATCCGCCCTAAATAAAATCAAAAGAGAACGCTACCAGACGCTACTAACGCGAGTGGCACAAGTGGACCAAAATCATAAATTACAGCCCAATGATGAATCCAAAACAAAAATGCTAGCAGACGCTAGGGGAAACCTTTTGCAATACTTGCAGGAGGAATATAAAAAAAAAGCGCTGATGCTGAGACAACTATACTTTGAACATGGGGATAAAGCAGGGAAGCTGTTGGCCAGAGCGATAGCAAGGAAAAAACTAAAGGCATATGTGCACCATATAATTGACAGGGGGGGAGATGAGAACGGAGGCAGAATCCATTGCAGACACCTTCAAAAACTATTATGAAACATTATATAATATAGCTAGTGAAGAGCAAGGAGGACGGGAACACCCGCACCCATCGCGAAAAGAAGATACCATTCTAAATTACCTTGAGGGAACTGAACTTCCCAGACTCACAGATCAAGAACGGGATTCATTAGACACCCCAATTTCAGAGGAAGAAATTAAACAAGCAGTCAAAGACCTCCCTTCGGGGAAAAGCCCGGGGCCTGATGGCTTTGGACTTAAGTATTATAAAATTTACGCCGACATCTTGGTCCCTACCCTCGCAAAGCTGTTTAACGCTTTGTCCCAAACCCCCAAACTTCCAAGCTCCATGCTAGAAGCTTACATCAAAGTGTTGCCTAAGCCGGGGAAGCAGCAGGACGCTCCAGGAAATTTCAGACCAATATCACTTCTGAATTCCGATGTCAAGATACTCGCAAAGGTCTTGGCTAATAGAGTGAACAGACTGCTCCCCGGGTTGGTGTCCACTGATCATGTGGGATTTATCCCAGCACGGGAGGCGAGGGACAACACCTTGAAGGTATTACAGATGATTACGCACGCCCAACTTCTTGATACACCACTCTCCCTGGTCACTACGGACGCTGAGAAAGCATTTGACCGGGTGAGATGGTCATTCATGAGGCTGACGTTACAAAAATTTGGTTTTGGAACTAAAATTGTAAATATGATTATGTCCTTATATTCTTCCCCCAACGCAAGAGTCAGAGTAAACGGCACGCTATCTAACTCATTCAACATTAACAACGGCACCAGACAAGGCTGCCCCCTCTCGCCACTTTTATTCGCGCTTACCGTTGAGGTTTTGGCGAGCAGAATCAGAAACAATGCACATATCAGAGGGTTCTCAATTGGTAGTAAAGAGCAAAAACTCTCAATGTATGCCGACGATGTGCTATTGTCAATTGCGAACTCGCCGGAGTCATTACGCGAGGTCATGACAGAGATGTCGACGTTCGGAAGCATGTCAAACTTCTTGCTTAACCCGCAGAAGTCCGAAATATTGATCGTCAAAGAGCATCCCGACCTGGCTGAAGCACTTCGGACTAACTGCCCGATCGAGCTAGCACGCCATTCCATCAAATATTTGGGAATAAAAATCACCCCCAACATACAAGAAACGATAGATATAAATTATAAAAATATCAGAGACGAGATTATAAAAGACCTAGCTAATTGGGGCGAATTGGGGTGGTTAAGATGAATATCTTACAGAGGGTCTTGTATGTGATGCAAACCATACCGGTCCCCATCTGCACATTACATACAACAAATTCAGAAGGCAATAGAAGCATACATATGGAATGGCATTAAGCCTAGAGTCAGAAAGCACACCACATACCTGCCAAGAACTGGAGGCAGCCTGGGAGTGCCCCTTCTGAAAGAGTATCAGAGAGCTATCGCCCTGCAGAGACTAGTAGAGTGGTGCCACAATCTGCGACACAAAGCTTGGATCCAGATTGACAATGAAATCTTGGGTCGTGGGAATGTGGGAGCTCTGGCCTGGATCTCAGCCAAGTACAGGCCAGGAACTATTGCGCAATACCCTTTGATGCGGGAGGTGTTTGAGGTATGGGACCAGATACTTACTAAAGACCCACATATATCCACATTCCATTCACCGGTCACTCCGGTCAGAGAAAACCCAGACTTGGGCATGGCATATAGAACACATGCAACAGGTGATTTCTACACCTTAGCAGAAACCTCTATAGCCAACATCATACAACAGGGCAAGCTCAAAACACAATCTGAATTATCAAATTGGGCACCTGAAATCTTTGTGTCGTGGTTCAGAGTGGCGCAAATGCAACATTACATATCAACGCACAGAGACAGGGCGGCCCTGACCAGACAAAGAACACTCTACGAGACATTGTGCACAATGACCCAGACCCCATTACACTTAATTTCACAAATATACAAAGCTTTACTCACAAAGGGAGATGCTACCCTGCCGACCTATACCGCAACCTGGCAGGCCGAACTGTCCCAAAATATAGACATGAAAGATTGGATTAAGATGTTTGCGAAAGCCAAAAAAGCTTCTGTCTCCATGAAAATACAGGAAACACATTACAAGCTTTTAAGCAGATGGTACATGACGCCCCAACGACTACACAAAATCTACCCACATGTAGACGGGGGATACTGGAGGGGTTGTGGGGAGGAGGGAACACAATTACACATATGGTGGACATGCCCCCATATACAGCCTTATTGGGGGGGAAGTATTAGGAGAAATGAGTAAAAAATTGGGGACCATAATTCCACCAAAACCTACCTATCTGATATACCATGAACTACCCAAGGTGATAGGAGAGGAAAAATATCTGCTCCTCTTGTTAATGTTAAATAGTGCGAAGGGTCTAATACCTGTTCATTGGAAAAAACCGCAGGGTCCGACTTTGCAGGAATGGAGAAATAGAGTGGGGGATCTGCTAAGACTGGAGCAATATCACTATCTCAAAATGGGCAAACTAGCCACGCATGAAATGATGACACTGGTATGGGAGGGCAGAGGCATATAATGGGTGTATATGCAATACAGTGGACCACCGCGGGAGGCATGACGAATTCTATGACTCGCTACCACATGGAAATCATTACACTGGCCCCTCCATCCCTCCTCTTCCCCCCCCCCTCCATTTCCCTCTCTCCCCCCCCCCCCTTTTTTTTTCTCCTCTCCCCCTGCTTGGTGCTCTATTTCTTTTCTTTCTCTCATTTCTCAAGCCTTTACGAAAGGTAAGGTAGTAACATCAGGAATTAACCATGTCTCGGTTGTATGTAATAGAAAGCCGAGCTGTTATCAGATATGTGTAACCAAAGATCCTGATGTTAGGTTCCAAAGTATAAGTTTATTTGTTAATACTGAATTTATAACATAGCGAGCGTATTGGCTTGCTGAAACAAGCCCGAAAATAAAGGACTAGCCACTAGCATATCACTAAGCGAGGAGAAACAGAATATTGGATAAATAGAAATAACTAGCAAACAACCTAAATGAATAAAGTGGTTCTGTAATAAGTCACTCACCAAACATGTTGAAACGACTGTATCCATGAACAAAGAAATGTTTCTGTTTTGAAAATGTTGTTCTTACTTTCTCTTCAATAAAGCTTGTTTGAAAACTCAAAAAATATAATATCAAGTTAGTATTAACAGTGTGCTTTGATAAAACTCTTTCTTGCATATTTTCATTATTTTGGATTTGTGGTGAAAAAAAAACTTATCTATAGCAGCAACTGTTATTTACTTAATATACCCAGCACTAGCTATATACATATTTGTTTTATTTTATATATTTCTATTTATATGTGATAATGTTAATGTAAAATATATATCTATACCTTTAAATTTATTGGAATAGATATATAGATATATAGGTTTAGGTACATATATATATATATATATATATATATATATATATATATAAATAAATATTTATTTAAAATACATTTTTTTATATAAAACATAAAAATATGAAGAACATTGGAATGTTAAATATTTACAGTAAATACACATTAAAACACATTATTATATATTATCATAGAATTATTATTTAGACACACACACACACACATATATATATACTGTGTATGTGTATATATATATATATATATATATATATATATATTCAACAAAAAGAAGCAGGCACTCACCGGTATTTAAATAAAGGATATTTAATTCCACAAGGTGTGACGTTTCGGAGTATTACCTCCTTCCTCAGATATAACAAGAAAGTAAATAACAGCAACCTCTATATATACACATGTGTGAACGTAAAACCACCTACTAATCATAATCAAGTGATTTGAATCAGCTGGAAGCATCAGGCGCACCTATGGAATTCATTCTGGACATACTGGAGATTTGCCTCAGGAAGAACTACCGGTTTGAACGACAATTCTATCTTCAATTGATGGGGACAGCGATGGGGTCCAGGGTGGCCCCATCATACGCTAACCTATTCATGTCAGAGTTTGAGAATAACAGGATTGAGTGCTTCAATAGACCAGAGAGCTTATATTTTAAAAGATATATAGATGATCTGATGATTATCTGGAGGGACAGCGAACAACTACAAAGATGGTTCGATGAATTGAACAGCGAGCACGCTACCCTGAAATTCAAAATGAAATACAGTAAAACAGAAATAGAATTCCTAGATCTGAAAATATATAAGCATAACAACAAACTGGATACAACCCTGTATAGAAAACCGACCGACAGAAACTCACTCCTAAAAGCTTCAAGTTGCCAACCCCCAGCACTTAAAAAGGTGCTTCCAAAGTTACAATTCTATAGGGTACGGAGGAACAACACGAATACTGAACAGGCAGCAATCCAAACCAAAGAAATGAGTAACAAATTGTTACAATAACTCATCTCAACGTCTAAAAAGTTCATCATTGGGGATACACCAGAAGAGGGTAACAAGAAAGAGAAAATGACTATGACTACCACCTATACAGCGGACACTAAAAAATTCTCCACTATACTGAGAAATAACTGGGAGATACTAAGATCAGACGAGACACTTTCTTTCAAATTGATGGATGTACCTAGCATAGGTTTTAAAAAAGGAAAGTCACTCAAAGATATACTACAAAATACTACAAAATACTGATCCCATACACCCGGCTGTTATAAATGCAGTGGATGCACTACCTGCAATGGGCTACAAGCTGGGAAATTCATTCACCACTCAAGGCACAAAAAGAAGTATCTCCATAAGCATACGATGACCTGTACAACCAAGTATATAGTTTACTTACTGTTTTGTCCGTGCAGCTTGTTTTACGTCGGTAATTACTTAAGAATCAGGATGGCGAATCATAGAAGTGCGATACGCACGGCGATTAAGAACCAAGACACGGACCAGCCAGTGGCCAGACACTTCCTGCAGAGTAGACATAATGTAGCAGACTTGCGCTACACCATCATTGATCACGTGCTACCCCTACAAAGGGAAGGAGATCGCAATAAAATACTTTTGCAAAGGGAAGCGAGATGGACATTTGAGCTTGAAACTCTGAGCCCTAAGGGTTTGAATAAAAAAATAGAATGGCATAGCTTCATGTAGCTATAGCAATTTGTATTCTGGAGAGTATAACCTAGCATACAGTCTATTCCCGAGTTTATTCCCTTATGTTCCCCCTGTAAATTGTCTCCCTTTGTCTTTTCTTGACCTTTCCTTCACCTAGAATACGAGTTTTGTCGGTAATGCTGTGCGGTGCTAATGAGCAGTTTTCCATCACCGCTCACCTACAGACAGCGCTGGTATTACGGGTTTTTACAAACCCGGCGTTAGCCGCAAAAAAGTGAGCGAAGAGCAAAATTTAGCTCCACATCTCACTTCAATACCAGCGCTGCTTACGGTAGCGGTGAGCTGGCAAAACGTGCTCCTGCACGATTTCCCCATAGGAATCAATGGGGGAGAGCCGGCTGAAAAAAAACCTAACACCTGCAAAAAAGCAGTGTAAAGCTCCTAACGCAGCCTCATTGATTCCTATGGGGAAACAAAAGTTATGTCTACACCTAACACCCTAACATGAACCCCGAGTCTAAACACCCCTAATCTTACACTTATTAACCCCTAATCTGCCACCCCCAACATCGCCAACACCTACATTATATTTATTAACAGCTAATCTGCCATCCCCAATGTCGCTGCAACCTACCTACAATTATTAACCCCTAATCTGCCGCCCCCAAAGTCGCCGTAACTATATTAAAGTTATTAATCCCTAAATCTAAGTCTAACCCTAACCCTAACACCCCCCTAACTTAAATATAATTTAAATAAATATAGATAAAATAACTATCATTAACTAAATTATTCCTATTTAAAACTAAATACTTACCTATAAAAGAAACCCTAAGCTAGCTACAATATAACTAATAGTTACATTGTAGCTATTTTAGGATTTATTTTTATTTTACAGGCAACTTTGTATTTATTTTAACTAGGTACAATAGTTATTAAATAGTTATTAACTATTTAATAGCTACCTAGTTAAAATAAATTCAAATTTAACTGTAAAATAAATCCTAACCTAAGTTACAATTACATCTAACACTACACTATAATTAAATAAATTACCTAAACTAAATACAATTAAATACAATTTTAAAAAATTATCTAAAGTAAAAAAAACCCCCACTAAATTACAGAAAATAATAAAATAATTACAATTTTTTTTAACTAATTACACCTAATCTAATCCCCCTAATAAAATAAAAAAGCCCCCCAAAATAATAAAAAGCCCTACCCTATACTAAATTACAAATAGCCCTTAAAAGGGCCTTTTGCGGGGCATTGCCCCAAAGTTATCAGCTCTTTTACCTGTAAAAAAAAGTACAATACCCCCCCCCAACATTAAAACCCACCACCCACACACCCAACCCTACTCTAAAATCCACCCATTACCTCCTTAATAAAACCTAACACTAACCCCTTGAAGATCACCAACCTTGAGAAGTCTTCACCCAGCTGGGCCGAAGCCCTCAACAAAGCCGGACGAAGTGGTCCTCCATACGGGCAGAAGTCTTCATCCAAGCCGGCCAGAAGAGGTCCTCCAGACGGGCAGAAGTCTTCATCCAGGCAGCATCTTCTATCTTCATCCATCCGGCGCGGAGCTGCTCCATCTTCAAGACATCCGACGTGGAGCATCCTCTTCAAACGAAGTCCAACTGAAGAATGAAGGTTCCTTTAAATGACGTCATCCAAGATGGCGTCCCTTGAATTCCGATTGGCTGATAGAATTCTATCAGCCAATTGGAATTAAGGTAGAAAAAAAAACTTAGGTTAGGATTTATTTTACAGGTACATTTGAATTTATTTTAACTAGGTAGCTATTAAATAGTTAATAACTATTTAATAACTATTGTACCTAGTTAAAATAAATACAAAGTTGCCTGTAAAATAAAAATAAACCCTAAGCTAGCTACAATGTAACTATTAGTTATATTGTAGTTAGCTTAGGGTTTATTTTATAGGTAAGTATTTAGTTTTAAATAGGAATAATTTAGTTAATGATAGTTATTTTATTTCGATTTATTTCAATTATATTTAAGTTAGGGAGGTGTTAGGGTTAGGGTTAGACTTAGATTTAGGGGTTAATACATTTAATATAGTTGCGGCGACGTTGGGGGCGGCAGATTAGGGGTTAATAAATGTAGGTAGGTGTCGGGATGTTAGGGACGGCAGATTAGGGGTTAATAAAATTTAACTAGTGTTTGCGATGTGGGAGTGCGGCGGTTTAGGGGTTAATATATTTTTTATAGTGGTGGCGATGTCCGGTTCGGCAGATTAGGGGTTCAAAAATTTTTTTTAGTGTTTGCGATGTGGGGGGGGCCTCGGTTTAGGGGTTAATAGGTAGTTTATGGGTGTTAGTGTACTTTTCAGCACTTTAGTTAAAAGTTTTATAATACGGCGTTAGCCCATAAAACTCTTAACTACTGACTTTTAAATGCGGTATCAGTCTTGACAGGAGAGGCTGTACCGCTCACTTTTTGGAAGACTCGTAATACCGGCGTTATGCAAGTCCCATTGAAAATATAGGATACGCAATTGACGTAAGTGGATTTGCGGTATTTTCGAGTCTGGCCAAAAAAGGGAGCGGTACACCTGTCATTTCAAGACTCGTAATACCAGCGTTCGGAAAAAAAGCAGCGTTGGGACCTCTCAACGCTGCTTTTTAAGGCTATTGCACAACTCGTAATCTAGCCGCTTGTTTTTTCGCTTGTTTATTCCCTATATTTTCCCCCCTGCTACTCCTTCCCTCCTCTACAGTCTGATCCTCTGTCTATGAGTCGTACTATGTCATTCTCTTTTGTCTAAGTATCATGCTATGTTATTTTCATTTGTTTTATTGCTTATTTTTCTTTTTTGCTCTTTATTCTGTGCTTCTACTATGTGTTTTCATTTCTCTCTTGTTCTCTTTTTCTTCTCTTTTTTCCTTTTTTTCTCTTTTTTCCTTTTTTCCTCTTTTTTCCTTTTTTCCTGTTTTCTTTTTTCTTTTTCTTCATATTATGTTGATAGCAGACTTATGTAATTTGCCCGCATAGATATATGACTGCATAGTATTTTACCGTCATTATACTTTTGCTTATGGCCATAGAAGTCCCCGTTGTATTTATGAGTACCTAAGCAGTCCGCCCATATTAAGTTATAGTTGTTAATCATGTATATATAGGGGCCTATCTATCAAGCTCCGAATGGAGCTTGACGGCCCCTGTTTCTGGCGAGTCTTCAGACTCGCCAGAAACAGCAGTTATGAAGCAGCGGTCACAAAGACCGCTGCTCCATAACCTGTCCACCTGCTCTGAGCAGGCAGACAGACATCGCCGGAAATCAACCCGATTGAGTACGATCGGGTTGATTGACACCTCCCTGCTGGCGGCCGAGTGGCCGCGAGTCTGCAGGGGGCGGCGTTGCACTAGTAGCTCTTGTGAGCTGCTGGTGCAATGCTGAATACGGAGAGCGTATTGCTCTCCGTATTCAGCGAGGTCTGGCGGACCTGATCCGCACTGTCGGTTCAGGTCCGCCAGACCTTGATAAATAGAGGCCATAGTGTTGCATAAGAGCAACATTGTTTTTATCTAGTTAGCCACGTTGTTTAGTTTAAATTGGTTTGGTTGGTTACTAGGGCTACAGACGACGCCCCCTAGTGACTCATGCTATGCGCCTGATGCTTCCAGCTGATTCAAATCACTTGATTATGATTAGTAGGTGGTTTTATGTTCACACATGTGTATATATAGAGGTTGCTGTTATTCACTTTCTTGTTATGTCTAAAGAAGGAGGTAATACTCCAAAACTTCACACCTTGTGGGATTAAATGATATCCTTTATTTAAATACCGGTGAGTGCCTGCTTCTTTTTGTTGTGTATGATTTGCCTGCTGCAGTACCCCGGTCAAAGGTTAGTGAGTGCCATACTCTGCCTGGAATTATATATATATATTACAGCCCATTGCAGTCAAACAAATGGCCATATACTGTATACCTTTGAACCTTTATAAAAAAAAAAATTAATATTTATATGAATAAATTAATTAGTGTTTAAAATGATTGTAACAGTACATTTTAATGTATTTATAACAATGCATGTCTCAAGCAAATGTGTTTTCTTTCAACTTTTAATATGCTCCCAAATTAAGACGCCAGTGTTATTTTTATTTTGTTTGTACACAAAAGTTAGTGCACCACTTGTAATCTAGCCCATTACTATTACCTCACAATAGAAAAATAATAGCAAATCAAACCTTCTACAGCTGATACCTATTTACCAGAATAGATCTTTCAGTAGAACTAGGAAATGTTGAAGGATGTTTTTAAAAAGAACAATATAAGCTATTTTACTGTAAGTATTGATGAGCATATAAATTAATAAGTGAATGTAACACAGATAATTCTGCATTCTTAGTACTATTTTAAAACAGATGTGCTATTATTGGTATCAATTACTGATGACAAGTATGAAAATAACTCACAAATGATTTTGTAAGACAGTAGTATTGATTCAATATTGATTGTACACCGCATTAGAGTTTCTTGTTTCAGTCATTTCTATTAATCGCCAGCCTTTTTTCCCAGGCAAATGTGATGGAAAATAATTTAAAGCATAGTCCTCACTGCAGTCTATTAGAGTTTACTGTTAAAAAATATTGGATCCAGTACTGGTGATCTTTGGTTGTGAAATCTATGCAATTCAAATCAAACGGAAGAGCATCAATTTAAATTAGTTAAGCTATGTGAATTACAGCATGTACATAGTATTTCTGGGTCATCAGAATATTTTGATTTATTTTGTTTTACATACTTCCTAATTAAATTTGATGCAATTTTACTATAAATATTTGTTCATTTAATTTAATCTGTGTTCTTTTGTCTTTGATTTTAACCTAAGGCAAAATATTTCTTTTTATAAATTCACTTTCTTTTAACAACACATAATTTATCATATAAATAATTTCTGTCCCTTAATGTTACACAGTGTTAAACACATTTGGATTCTGAAATGGATTTTATTATTTCTTACAATGGAATCATAACATTTTACATTTATATTATATTACAAAATCAAAAAACCTTAAATTAGCCTCTAAATTAAATGTTTTCTTTGTACTTTAGAAATGATGTACTGTATCACAAAAGGTCCTAGGGCACACCTCTTCAAAAGGATTTTGAATGTTGTTTATCCTAATTTCTTTGCTGTGACCAGTCACAGACAGATGAAAACTCTGTGTACTTCTGATTTACACCGTCACGTGATGGTGTATATCAGAACTACACCGAGTTTTCATTGCCAGAATTGACTCTTTGATGCCTGTCTAAACGCCATGGAGTAATAACTGCAACCGGCCGGTGCAGTCTTTCGCAGCTCCTATTTGTCCTTTCAAAATTGTTTTATTACCGCTTTATTGTTACCTCATTTCCATTGAGGTTTAAATTTGTAAGTGTGCCCTTTTACTCTACTTGCTCAGATTTATTTTATTAAACAGTATATACAGGTATGTGCTTTTCTTCTTTCACTTCCGTTTACACAATTATCCCCATCTGCGGTGAGAGTGGAAACAAGAGCCCATTGAACCGTGCTGCTGTGGGTCGGGTTGCCACCTCAGCCATGTTTTCCTGGACACTTATGCGTTACACATGCTGCAGGGTGTGCAGGGAGGAACATGTATTGTGTCTGTAGACAGCACTATTTATATGCACTATTCATATTCCTCCCTGCAAAACCTGCAACATGTATAACTGTGTCCAGGAAAACATGGCTGAGGTGGCAACCCTAGCTGTGGGGCTGGGAATGTGAGATTGTGAACAGTGGAGGAATTCTGTCACGCAGGAAGAAATGGTGCTATCGATAAACACACTGCAGTATCCTTACCTCATTCCATTGAGGTATTGTTTTGTGAGTACAAGGGGTGCCACTGGAAACATTCTACATCCTCATCACTTGTATAGATGTACTGTCTACAAGAGGACTAGTTAATAGTGACTATTTCTAGGTGGTTACCTAGCGCTTAATACACTTCAGTAATCTTTGTTTGTATACCCTGTGTATATATATATATATATATATACACTTTGGAGCCCTTCCCAGTCAAAAAACATGAAACATACAATATAATTTTTATTCTGGTTTTATGTGTTTTGAATACAAATACTTTAAATTCCTATGTTCTTCACTTAGAATATATATACAGTATATACTAAAAACATATTTGCAATATACATGTATTGGCAAAAATGCTTCTAGTAAAAAGTTATTACTGTTTTAGCGTTAACATTTTTCTCTGCACGTTCATGTGAAGCATAGCTAGATATTCTCAGTGCACCAGCATTTTACATACTGCAGCTGCTCAGAGCCTCAGTGGGACTTGTATCATGTCAGCAATTAACAAACTGAGTCATTAACAGATAGCACAAGCACCTTAGGCTCTCTGAGCAAGTGCTGTGTTTAAATTACTGGTGCACGGTGCATACTTAAATACACATTTGAAACAGCTATAGCTTTTAATAGAAGCATTTCTGATAACACACTTATATTACAAACATGATTCTATTAAAAACTGAAATGCATCCATGTGGATTCCAATTTTGGCTGGAATGTCCCTGTAAACACCATTTACATTAGACATGTGCAGGGAAATAACTCATTTAAAGGGACATAATACTCATATGCTAAATCACTTGAAACTGGTGCAGTATAAAGGCTGTGACACACTGCAAGCCGAGCGGCGCGCAGTGTGTAGATGCAGCTGTGCGCGCTCAGTGTGTCTTGCCTTTTCATCTCTGAGCACTCTGCTGCGTCAGGTCGCGTAGCTAAGCGCTCAGAGATGAAATATTTGAACTTCAGAAGCGATGCGACGCGGAGCAAAGCAGCTGCTTTGCCTCGCAACGCATCGCTTGCAGTGTCACAGCCTTAACTGTAAAAAGCTGACAGGAAAATATCACCTGAGCATCTCTATGTAAAAGAGGAAGATATTTTACCTCACAATCTCCTCAGCTCAGCAGAGTAAGTTCTGTGTAAAAAGTTATACTCAGCTGCTGCCCAGCTGCAGGTAAAAAAATAATTGAAGAAATGAACAGCAGCCAATCAGCATCAACAGTGCTAAGGTCATGAACTCTTTCACTGTGATCTCATGAGATTTCATAGTAAACTTCCTTAAACTTTATAGGGAAATAAGATGAGTGTTCACAAAGCTCACTCCCTTAGCTGTCCCGGGACAGACATACTGATTTGCTGCTTAGAAGTCCTTTACAATAGGATGTGGCTACTGAGGAACTTTTCAGGTAAAATATCTTTCTTCTTTACATAGAGATGTTCAGGTGATATTTTCTAGTCAGCTTTTTACAGCTATGCTGCAACACTTTCAAGTGTTTCAACATTTGGGTATCATGGCCCTTTAAGACTAAATTTTCAAACAAATATTTAATGAAATTCGTTTTGTTTAACATTTACATTTGTTTTTGTTAAAACAAAGGTAAATGTTTCGAAAGTTACAGATGAAAATCTCACCTGTAGCTACATCCTTAACCTAACATACTCTCGACAGCACGCTAACCTGATAATCTTCTTGTCAGAGCCCTGGCTCGTTAACAGAAGACTTAGCAGTTCGGCTCCCAGGACCTGCACTGAATTTCATCAGTATTTTTTTGTTTTCTTTAAATTTTGTTAGAGCATTCATTCGGTACCATTGTACATTCGTCTGAAAACGAATGCACATATCTAATATACATACACACATACACGTTCCCAGTCATGACCCTTGTCATTTATAATATCCCTTTAAATCTGCAACAATTTTTTTTTCATAATTAAACCTTTGTTTAACTTAAAGCAAATACAAGATAAGAGTTAGAACATACAATTTTAAATTTAACTTTCCAATGTACTTCTATGATCAAATTTTCTTCGTTCTTGTTATCCTTTATTAAAGGGACATAATACTCATATGCTAAATCACTTGAAACTGATGCAGTATAACTGTAAAAAGCTGACAGGAAAATATCACCTGAGCATCTCTATGTAAAAAAGGAAGATATTTTACCTCACAATTTCCTCAGCTCAGCAGTGTAAGTTCTGTGTAAAAAGTTATACTACAGCTGCTGCTTAGCTGCATGTAAAAAAATAAAAAATGAAGAAATGAAGAGCAGCCAATCAGCATCAGCAGTGCTGAGGTCATGAACTCTTTGACGGTGATCTCATGAGATTTCACTTAACTCTCATGAGATTTCATAGTAAACTTCCTTAAACTGAATAGGGAAATAACATGAGTGTGCAGGAAGCTCACTCCCTTGTTTGTCCCGGGACAGACATGCTGATTTGCGGCTTAAAGTCCTTTGCAATGGGCTTTGAATACTTAGGGCATTTTGAGGTAAAATATCTTTCTTTTTTACATAGAGATGTTCAGGTGTTATTTTCTAGTCAGCTTTTTACAGCTATGCTGCATTAGTTTCAAGTGTTTCAAGATTTGGGTATCATGTCCCTTTAAAAAAACGGAAAGTAAGTTCTGGAGCGGGCACGTGTCTGCAGTATTACATGTTAGCAGTTTTGAAACAATTTTTTTATATTAGCAAGAGCACTATTTCATGTCATGTAGTGCTTCAGACACATGCATGCTAACTATCTAGATATATCTTCAACAAAGAATAACAAGAGAACAAAGCAAATTTGATAACAAAAGCAAATTGGAAACTTTTTAAAAATAGTTTTCTCTATCTGAATCGTGAAATAAATTGGGTTTTATGTCCCTTTAAATGCTTTATTTCCATAGAAATTTGATGCGTTTTGTAATGCAAACTAACAAGTGATAATCATTTACTTTAAGTTTCACAAAGTGCTTAATTCTAAAGCAATATTTTGGGATTGCAAAAGAGCACAACACTTAATCAACCAATATGGGCACAATACAGCTCTGTGCTATCCAAATAATAGTATAGGGTGCTCTAAAATGCTTTGGGCAAGTTCATATTCATTGGTTAAAATTTGCAATAGCAGATTGTGTGTGATCATTTGCGCAGAGCCAAGGGCAAGATAATGCATCACCGCTTGCACTCCACTTGTAATCTAGTCATATATGTAGAACATTGTTACAAAAAAAGCTGCCATGTACTACTTAAAGAAACATAAAACACAACATTTTTCATTCATGATTCAGATAGAACATACAATTTTAAATGACTTTCCAATTTATTTGTATTAACAATTTTTCTTTGTTTTCTTGTTATCCTTTGTTGAAAAGCAGGGATGTCAACTGAGGAGTGCCCACTTGTCTGCGTCACTATATGGCAGCAGTTTTGCACAGTGTTATACATTAGCAAGAGCACTAGCTAGCAACACTATTTCCCGTCATCTAGTGCTTCAGGTATGTGCAAGCTACCTACATTTCTCTTCAACAAAGAATAGTATGAGAACAAAGCAAATTTGATAAAAGAAGTACATTGGATTTGGAAAAATTGGGGTTTCATGTCCCTTTAAGACACATGCATGATTCAGCCTACCTCAGTATGCTGTCATGAAAATGAGGCAAGTTTTAACAATGGAGTCAATTTAATAACAGAAGTAAACTTGAAATATTTTTTTTATATATATCACACACCCTTGCACAAGATGTCACAGAAGCATGTAAATATACCCATCTTCTGATATCATTGTATTGTTTATACAGGAACAAGTAAGTAAATATGCTGAAATCTTGTCACCAACAATGTAATTTAAATATAAGAAAAGTCTCTAACAATTAACATTTTGCATTCAGTGGAACAGCTGGGCTTTGTTATTCTGCTAAAGTTTCGCCAAATGCTCCAAAATGACTTTAGATTATTGGATGTTTGTTATTTAACTGAGCTAGCCAGTAAAATGGAGCCAGGCCCATATCCTTCTGTCACTAACAATAAACAATTTCAGTGCAGATCTTGACATAACTTAGAAAACTCATCAAATCCATCAGTTGTGACACTTTTCTTGGAATAATATGTTAGGAATTTATTCGAGTGAAATGAAAACAGCTGTAACTCAGGGGTTCTCACTTTCAGTCTGCAGAATCCACTAACAAAACAGATTTTTAGGATGTGCAAAGTTAAGTACCCTGGTCATAAAATATGATCTTCCTGGAGTTATTCTAAAGTAATCAATGACTCCAGACCAGTGGCGTATATAGGTTTTGTGCTGCCCTAGACACTCAACAATCTGCTGCCCCCGTAAAAAAAGGTTTTAGGCTTTTTTTCCCCTTAATATTTTTTTGGGTCAGGATGTAAAATTACATTTTATTTATTTTTCATAACAATTCCAAAGTGAATGTTTACCAGGGTTAGCAAAACACTTGAATACACTCAGGTGGGTTGAATTGCATGCATCTTATACTATTTTCTCCCTGAGTTATGGGAAAGAAAGGAAGGGAGAGAAGAGAAGGGATGGGAGAGAAGTGAAGAGATAGGAGGGGAGAAAAGGAGGGAGAGAGAGGTGAAATGGGGGAGAGGAGAAATGGGGGGAGAAAGGGGGGCAGGGAAAGAAAAAGGGGAGGGAGGGATTTAGAAAAGGGAGAGAGAAAATATATAAAGGCAGCATACTTTTTAATAATGAATTCAGTGACACGGCAAAACAAAAAAAAATGTGTCTGCATCATTGGTTAAATGTCATGTCCCTGCAATATTTTGTTTTAGAAAATATTGCATATGCTTTCATTTGTTAAAAGATGCAGGCAAATGTCATTATATATATATTAGGCGATAAGCCTACCCAGAGGGCAATCTATGCTGAAAAAGTACAAACCCCCAAGCTAAATTTACAAAAAATAAAAAAAGTAAAATGACAGAAAAAAATAAACAAAGCCATCCAAAATGAAAAATTTAAACCTGAACTAATACCCCTATAAAAACAAAAAATCCCCCCCAAAATAAAAATACCCCTAATCAAATACTAAACTACCAATAGCCCTTAAAAGGGTTTTTTGGATTCAGATAGAGCATGCAATTTTAAGCAACTTTCTAATTTACTCCTATTATCAAATTTTCTTCATAAGGGATAAACCTCCTATTACGTCCTACGTTTTCAATAAAAACACAACACAACTGCTTGGGGAAAAGACCGGTCACGGTCGCATTTATTAAACAAATTGAATTCTGCCTAATCTTAGCCAATAATTAGGCAGCTCAAATCAACCTATCACTGAACTTGTAGCAAGTTCATTCCAGTTGGTGGCGGCATCTTCTTCTAGCTAACTAACCCCTACTTATTGACGGACAAGGCCCCTCCGATGTCTGCAGCGTGGTACAGGGGTTGCGCACGCTCATTGGCACAGTGAGAGAGATTTTGTTATGGAGAGCTCTTCGGCCTGCAGCTCTTTAAAAGGGGGGAGAGGAACCCCTAAGCCGGCACTTAGTGGGCGACACCTCTCCCTGTGTTCGGGCCGTCACTCTGCTCACACTGCGCCCGCTCCCAGGGCCTTGCCCGACCGCCAGCTAGGGCACAATTTCACCAACCCAGTAAGGCATCCTCTCCAAACGAATCGTCCAACACGTATGAGAGAGGTGGATGACTAAATTACAACCTCAGGCTTATGGGGCTAGTTCAACTAAACCTACCCCCGCCGAGGACAGACTTACCCTTAACCTAACTTGCCGCCACATACCTTCATCCAGGGACGGGCGGGCGGGGAAAGTTCTCCTCGAAGTCTGGAGGCAGGAAGAGGCCGAATCCACTGGAACAGGACCCTATAAAGGCAAGAGGTACACCCTCCCACACATTTGCAACATTGTAGCATACACACACTTCTAGAATCCTCCAGACTTCAAGTCAGCTATCCCTTAATTTTGCTACAGGCCCACTAGAGGGCCCTCCACTTCCATAAGGGATAAACCTCCTATTACGTCCTACGTTTTCAATAAAAACACAACACAACTGCTTGGGGAAAAGACCGGTCACGGTCGCATTTATTAAACAAATTGAATTCTGCCTAATCTTAGCCAATAATTAGGCAGCTCAAATCAACCTATCACTGAACTTGTAGCAAGTTCATTCCAGTTGGTGGCGGCATCTTCTTCTAGCTAACTAACCCCTACTTATTGACGGACAAGGCCCCTCCGATGTCTGCAGCGTGGCACAGGGGTTGCGCACGCTCATTGGCACAGTGAGAGAGATTTTGTTATGGAGAGCTCTTCGGCCTGCAGCTCTTTAAAAGGGGGGAGAGGAACCCCTAAGCCGGCACTTAGTGGGCGACACCTCTCCCTGTGTTCGGGCCGTCACTCTGCTCACACTGCGCCCGCTCCCAGGGCCTTGCCCGACCGCCACAAAAGATGCCTCTTGCCGCCACACCTAACCAACATAGCCCTTAAATAACAGTATAACAATATAACATACAACCAAATTCAACTTTTTTTTTTTTTTTTTTTTTTATATATAAATAACGCTGTGTTAACAACGGTCGGATGCCAACCATAGCACAGAACTTTGAAACTAACTAACGCCCTAATAAATGTTCATTTTAAACAACCGATGAGATGGCTGTCTTAAGGTTAGCCAGGAAAATGTCCAACCCGACGTCCGCCAGGTGAACCCCATCCGGTCGGTAAAGGGCCTTCTTGTCGGCCGTAATAGTGTCATGCCTAATGACGAAACCTCCCACGGCCGTGACCGCTCTCCCCACTTCCCTATTAACTTTCTTGCGGACATTGTACGCTGCCCTCTGTGTCACAATGTGATGCCAACGCAGCCGTGCAACCACGTTAGACCAACCTATCCGCACATCCTGAAGCCATGTGCACACCCACTTAATGTCC